>NC_091439.1:115733681-116033681 GCF_964237555.1 Oryctolagus cuniculus
CAGACCATGCCAAGTGGCTCCAGGCCAGGCATGGTTGTTTGGATCCCACAAGGCCAAGATGTGGTATCACCAAGAACATGAAAGTGTGAGAGTGTGTGAGCACATAGATGCCACGCTGGCTACGGTTTCAGATACTGATGACTTGCAGCAAGCTTTGCTGGATGTGGGATGAGACACAGGTTCTGACTTTCAATGGTTCTCACAGCAGAGAGAAGGTGCGCCCTGCTCTGCTGCTTCCTGTGAGGAAGGGGGAGAGGCATCCAGAGCACCTACACAAAAAGGCAGGCTTTTAATTCATTAGGAGAAAGAAGTCCGAAAAGACTCATGCGTAGCTGTGCGCAGACCGGGCGTGTTGCTGAGTCCTGCTCTGTCTCTAGTGCAGTCCATCCTAAGAGGTGGCTGGTCATTAGTCAGGTGTGGTCCATATGAATGCGTGAGACTCAGCATCCGACCTTCTCTTCTATGAGCAGGTACTAAAAACTTAATTTATCAGACAGAAAATCCCTTGTCTTCACTTGGTTGTCCTATTTTATACTTGATGGAATCTTGGCAGATGCAATTTGGAATAAGAACATTAGAGAACATTTGCTGACAGCTGTCATTCATGACTAAGAAAGGAAACCTACACTTCTTGTAGAGCATATGTATTCAAAACTCTTCTTTAATTCTCATAAGCATTCACATATAATTTTGAGTAAGTTGTATAAATATGTCCATTTTCGCTGAAATAAAGTACAATTGCCTCCAGGCAGCCTCTCAGGAAAATCCCATAATTGATGTAGATTTTCACTTTTAATTATTGTAAATAGTGTTTTATATTAAATTCTTAAGGAAATACTACCAAGCATTCAGTGGTTTCTTTTTTAACCAATATGGATTAAAAAGTCTGCCCTGCATGTGTTGAAAGATAAGCTCACTTGGAAAAGATTTTCAGTGAGCAATTGAGCAAATATGACTTGAAGTAGGCTCAGATTCTGATGCAGACCAAGTACATCTTGACATTTAGCTTTGAGTCATGACTTAACTTTTAAAATTGTTTCAAATGATTATTTAGCAAAAACCAGAGAATAATTTTTCACTACTGGATGTAAGCTGATATGTCATTTATTATACATCTTTTCTCAAGAATCAATTTTTAAAAATAGAGTTGCTTTTTCTTAAAATGGTCTGCTCCTACAGCTTGTGGAAATAATTGAAGCATGCATTTTATTTAAGTTTGTTTAGGCAAATTGAATAATACCCTGATTCCTGCTACCCTCCAAATGGCATTCTGTTGATGCATATTCCAGATCAGTAAGTTTCTCCTCATTCTCTCTTAGAAATCGCTATTTTATCCCAGGCTTCATATTTTAATATTACTACCTTATTTCTTGTGTTTCTTTCTTTTTTTTTTTTTTTTTTTTTTTTTTTTTTTTTTTTTTTTGACAGGCAGAGTGGACAGTGAGAGAGAGAGACAGAGAGAAAGGTCTTCCTTTGCCATTGGTTCACCCTCCAGTGGCTGCCGTGGCCGGTGCGCTGCGGCTGGCGCACCGCGCTGATCCAAAGCCAGGAGCCAGGTACTTCTCCTGGTCTCCCATGGGGTGCACAAAAACCTAAAAGTCTTTTTGCTGATGTTTGAACCTTGAAGTCAGGCATGTTTTCTCTGTTCTAATTAGTTTCCACGCCATTCCTCTTCCCTCTCGCCATAGCTTCTGTCTGCAGGACTCCCAGTGACCAAGGTGGTCTTCCTGAAAGCCTCAAGGGCCTTCTGTGGTTCTCATGGTCTTTCTGACTCAGTGTAAACTGACACCCTGCCATGTTAGGTCTGCCGCTAGTATGAGTAGACCAGTGGGAGACTGGAGGTAAAAAGAGTAGAGGATGTTAGGTACATGGACGGTCTGGTGGGTAGGAGAATTCTGGGTGACACTCAGGATTCTGGCTATGGTTACAGAACAGGAAATCCAAGGAGTTTCTCTCTTGGCTATACAGAAGTGATGACTCAGCAGGAGTCAGTGGGCTCAAATCACACTTAATGAACAATAGAATAAAATGAGCTTCAAGGAAATGATGTCTGTTCAGAAGTTTTGCAGGATCATGTAGTCAAGTATCACAGAAACAGCTCAGAGCTGGGTGAAGTGCATTCCTAAGATAATCTAGCCTTTGTTAGTTTTTAACTATGTGCATATATCTATATAAATATATGTATTAATATTTAAGTATTCAGGGTATGAAACTTTCTGAGTGATACAACATTATTTTTAAGCTTGAAACATTAATTAAAACTGTACAAATACAAGCAACTTTTACCAACAGAATAAATTCCTCTTTAGATTTTAGCATTTTTCAACAAGAAGAGATGAATTTTCTGTGCAAAGGCACCGAATTATTATTATTATGGTTTTTGTTTTATCATCTGCCTTTGGCTCATACTCACAAGTTCCTGTTTTTTAAGAAACTTCCAAATTCAAAAAAATATAAAAATATCAGGAGTGGGGCCGGTACGTTGGCTCACTTGGTTAATCCTCCACCTGCAGTGCCGGCATCCCATATGGGTGCCAGGTTCTAGTCCCGGTTGCTCCCTTCCAGTCCAGCTCTCTGCTGTGGCCTGGGAGTGCAGTGGAGGATGGCCCAAGTGCTTGGGCCCTGCACCCACATGGGAGACCAGGAAGAAGCACTTGGCTTCCGGCTTCATATCGGCATAGTTCCGCCATAGCAGCCATTTGGGGGTGAACCAATGGAAGGAAAACCTTTCTCTCTGTCTCTCTATCTCAATGTCTAACTCTATCTGTCAAATAAAATAATAATAATAATATCAGCAGTGTATAGCACTTTCCTAAAGAGAACATACAGTACTGGTATACTGTATGACATGGCAAGACATTAGTGATTCTAAGTCTACTAATGAAGTAGTACTAAATGGAAAATGTCTATTTTAAATACTCATTTTAAAATAAGGCTAAGAAAAGAAGTGGATATCTCAGGCAAAACCGCTGCTGTGCTGGGATGCATTTGCTCTTCAGAACAAATGTGATGGTCAGAGCGCACTGGTCTGTGGCAGCCAGGACTAACAGTCATAGTGTCTGGTGGGACCATTTAGGACCTTTGTCCTTAATGTGTTGTACTATGCGAATTAGCAGTAAAACTGCTACGCAAATAGTACTCTATACTTTGTGTTTCTTTATGGGTGCAGTCTGTTGAAATCTTTACTTAGTATATACTAAGTTGATCTTCTGTATATAAAGATAATTGAAAATGAATAATGATGAAGAATGGGATGGGAGAGGGAGTGGGAGATGGAATGGTTGCAGGTGGGAGGGAGGTTATGGGGGGAAAAGCCACTATAATTCAAAAGTTGTACTTTGAAAATTTATATTTATTAAATAAAAGTTGAAAAATTACTGTGGACGTCTGATGAACAAGTATCAAACACAGTTTGAAGAAAATTTCTTAATGCTATAAGGATGAGAGAACATTGATTAACTGAGAGTGTTCAAGAGAATGGGCTTGATATTGACCATCAATCCGTAACAGTTGTTTTGGACAAAGTCAAACATAGCCTCTTTCCCCACTGACATAGGCTGGCAAAATAATGATATTCAGTTGGACAGACTGGGTGGCCAGTTATGGAGGTGAGTAGTAGGGGACTCTGGTGTGTAAGTTTTCTGTCCCTGGGAAGCGTCTCACATTTATTTCTGGCCTCTTCTGGAGAAAATCTGTGATAGTGGGTGCTTTTATTTTCTAGAAGTGCATGTATTGACTTAGCATCACTCTCACACAGTCATTAATAGCCAAGACTTGTCAAAATACAGAATAGACTATTGCTAAAATATCAAGCGTTCGATCTGTAAGTTAACAGATGGTAGCTATGATGAGGAACTGAACTAAAATGTATTGAACTGGGCAGTGGGCTAAGTAGTGACTCATAACGTTAGGAAATCATTGAATGGTTATCCACATAAAAACAGAAGTGAAAGTCATAGACAGGCAAGTATGAGATATCCAAAGTGGTCGGACTGTGGAAGATACTGCCAGGGATAGGTAGAAATATGCCTTTGTGCCCCTGGCCAAGAAGATCTGGTCACAGAAATCAGTCACCCACTCTGCACCCAGAGCGCACGTGAGCTCTGTGCCCTCGGACATGAAGGGCCAGCTCTGCCCCAGGGTTCAGCAGCTCCCTGCAGTTGCACACAGAGGAGATGACATCCAGGCTGAGTCTGCTGAAGGTATTCAAAACCCAGGTCCCCAGGTGGGAGCCGTGCAAACAAGATGATAAAGGCTGTGGTCACAGAAGATATGGCACGACAATTTTGAAAGCATGGACTATCAGGATTAAGTTACAATTTGCCATGTATTTGCTTGAACTAGTTGCTAGGTTGTAGGTTTCCAGTGATGGCCCCAGGATTTCCTTTGTGTTGTTTTGTTCATAGCCATGGGGTAGACTTCCAAGGGTTGCCATTTATGGTGTTAATTTGGCTAAGACTCAGTCTACCATTTTGGCAGTGCCAGGAACAGCAGTTTATCATGTGCTTTCCTGATCTGAAGCTGTGTGAGTATGGGAGTCTTGAGCAAGCTGTCTTTCCTAGAGGCTCGTGGTGGTCACTGAACCGGAGGCTTGGTGTAACTGCAGTAGAAGGCTGCAGTGCTGGTGCAGGGGATGGGGCAGAATGAAGGAAACAGCAGTGGGCGACGTCCAGCACCTGGCAAGAGCTTGCTGTGGCCCTGGATCCTTCTTCAGCCGTTGAGAGAGAAACTTTAAAAAAAAAAAAAGCAATTAGGTTTTTTTCCAGTGTTTTATATTCATAAACCTCTAGGTGAGTAACTGAAATTTACGAAAGAAGAGGTTTTCTTTCTTAAAATTCTATTTGTTTCCGTGACTAAGTCCCACTTTCACAAATATTGGTATTAGAATATCTGACATTTGAAAAAAATGAAATTTTTTCTTGAGGAGGAAGATCTTCATGGCTGCATGCTCAATTTCTTGTGAGATGGGTTTTTACTAGGTCACCCACACTATAACATTTTGGTCTCTTCCTCTGGGGCATTTCTCTGAAAATTGAAGTCTGTAGCTGTATCGTTCCTGATTTGATCCAGCAGACATCTATTAAAATCTTCCATGTTTAGGGGCCACATAGAGAATCTGAGGTATATAAATGTTTGTGGTTCCAGCGTCCTGTTTTCAATAGCCGAGGTCTGTGGTGTGCTGGAATAAAATCTCAGAAGACAGACTAGTTCAGTTTGTAAAATATTAGGAACTAGCATTGAATTTGTTGCATCAGGTTAGACTTGATGGAGAGGGTGTGACTATCTTAAACACAGCTCCAGAAGGACTGTCTGCAATGGCAGGCAATGAGAGCCCACAGCCCCCCCTCCGTGACAGCATCGTCCAGGTCAGACGCTATCTTACTTGTCTGCACCACACTTCCCATAAGTAAGGAAAGGAACTCTCTCGTCATGAAATATTCTTACTCAACTTGGAGAATGCCCACACTCACCCCAGGGTTATTTTCTTCCTCTTAGAAATGTGTGTCCTTTATGATACTTTGATGTCTGGAATCCTTTTCTGTATCCTCTACTAACATAGTCACTCAATGTTCACAATTATATTGCCCTTGGATATCATCTGGAACGAAGGTGAAATATTATGAAGCAGAGGAGTCGGCCACGCAGATATGCAGTTCAGGATGCATGGAGACCCTGAAGTCAGTGTGAGGTACTTCACCACGGAGCGCTGCTCTCTGCAGAACCCAACCCTGAGTCCCCTGTTTCTCTGATCCCTACTGAAGCTCCACACACAGAATTGAACGCACGCTTTCCCATTTCTTCATTCTGTGTTCCTGAACGATTCGTTGCATTTTTCTGAGCCTGGAGCTCCTTGTAGGCTAACTGTGTGAAGTTACTGGCAGGATTCAATGAGGACCTGCTATAGCATGTGGCATTCCACACAACGGTGCTCGCCCTGTTTCGTATGGAAACAGAAACGTTGTGAACCTAATTATGTTAAAGCATTGAATATTAGCAAGCTCAAATCTATTTTGTTTATGTTATTTATGCTAAGAGCTGATGTGGAGATTTTGTTTTGTACACAGAAAGCCAATTATACATCATCTATAAGAATTAATGCATAGCCAAATCTTTTAACTTTTTCAATCAAGGAATGCTTATGCACAAGTTTTTTTTTAATAATAATTCTTGCAATCCAGCTTAAAAGATGAGCTGTGGGTAGAGCTTAGGCGTTCAGTATAGAGCTAGAGAGCCCACAGTGTGGAGTGAGAAGGTCAGACACCACGGTCAATCAGCTGGCTGTGCGCTATTTCCCGGATGCACATTGCCCCTTGCCTTGTCTTGCATGTGTGTGTGTGTGTGTGCAAGAGAGAGAGAGAGACAGACAGACAGACTGACCGACCGACCATCAGTGAGCTCTGGTGAGAAAATGTTTGTCAATCTCCGCCCAGCTTTCTGGATAAGGAACTCAGTGTGCCTGCATGCTGTCTGGGCAGTAACCTTTCAAGTTTGGTCATGTTTGTTTCCTAGTATTGTTTCCGTTTGAAGGGATCCTTTCTTGTCCTGAGCTCCATATTGCATGTTTGCTCTCCTCCGTGGAGAGTATTCTGTATTAGCTACAGAGCTCCTTGGCTACAGAGGGTGTCGCCGGCTGCAGGCTCTGGTCCTCGACTTGGACACCAGATTCTCCCACCCAGCAGGGTCTGTGCCTGCAGGAAGCAGCTTAGACAAGTTGCTCTACCTCTTGCCTCATGGCCACATGCACTTCGTGGTGCACTGTCTGTGAGGAGGTTAATGGCAGGCAGTGAGAGCCCGCACCCTCCCTCTATGACAGCACCATCCAGGTCAAGACACTGTATTACTTGCCTGCCCTTGGTTGGAACCAGCTCAGGTCTGGGTCTCTAGCTGGGATTAGTTCATATTTGATACAGGAAGGGAGATTCTGAGGTTGAGACTGAAGTCAGGGTCAATGTTTGGAAGCACTGTTTTTAAATGTTTCCTTGTTCCCATATACTTAATAAATATTGTGGTGACTGAGAAAAAGAGGTATAGCTAGCCTTTGAAAGGGCAGAAATGAGGAGGTGAACTCACACATGAGAGACAGCAGCCAGAAAAAGTCCCCAGTGCACAGGAGCCTGAAGTTCACGCCCAGCAGGGTGGAGCCTGGGGACGTGGCTGTGCTCCACCTCTGCTGCACAGAACCGCGCTGTAGGCATGGCGGCTGCTGCTGGAGAGGGCTGGAGGGAGGGGTGGTGCAGGGGCCATGGAAATGAGGGACCAAGGCTGCCTCCTGCAGGCAGAGAGATTGTGCTGTGATCACCAGCCTTCCTGGCACTGGCCTTGACATGAGGGATACTGCACCCACCTGACAGGCCTAGCCATTGAAGAACAGGAGGCTGAAGCACTCCTTGGTCTCCATTGAATGGCGTTACTTATGGGAAACCTTCGTGGGTTCACACTAGCCTGCTCTTGCACCCTCAGCTGGGGTCCTAAGAGGCCAGGTCCATCTTGTAGGAAATGAACACCCAGTGTCATTCACTCTCTCCCTGGTCTCCAGATGTTTCATTTGCAGGACCACTGGAGGATCTGGTTTGACTCCCTTCTCCCTCCCCCAGGTCCCCAGTAACCTCACAGAAGGAGTACAATCCAGTTTAAGATCTATGCTCCAGGCCAGCGCCGAGGCTCACTGGGCTAATCCTAAGCCTGTGGCGCCGGCACCCCGGGTTCTAGTCCCGGTTGCTCCTCTTCCAGTCCAGCTTTCTGCTGTGGCCCAAGAAGGCAGTGGAGGATGGCCCAAGTGCTTGGGCCCTGCACCCACATGGGAGACCAGCAGGAAGCATCTGGCTCCTGGCTTCAGATCGGCACAGCACACCGGCCGTAGCAGCCATTTGAGGGGGTGAACCAAGGGAAAGGAAGACCTTTCTCTCTGTCTCTCTCTCTCACTATCTAACTCTGCCTGTCAAAAAAAAAAAAATAAATCTATGCTCCAAGTTCTATCAGTTCACCAGAGAGCTGGGATAAATACATTAGATAAATAAAATTTTGTTCATTCTTTAAGTCATTAAAATTTCATAACCCTAAATATTCAGCTATCCCTTAAAATCAACCATGGGTTATCCATTGCATAAAGAATACCTCAAAATATATAAAAATATTCATTTATGCTATATTAACATAATATAGCAAGAGTATAGAAATATTACTATATTTATTGTGTAGGAATATTTTAAATCGGTGGGTCTTGCTTGAAAAAATTTAGTATGTGAATAGACTGTTATTTTTAGAAGTTTAATAGAAAGCTTGTAAAGATAGTGCGGTGCTCTTGTCGATGCCACATTCAGCTTGCCCTGTTGGTAGCCCCTACCTTTGCATGCAGCACTTGTCACCATTAGGGAGCCAGTATTGGTCCCTCACTAAGTCCCTGCTTCTTTTAGCTCCCTTAGTTTTTACCTGATGTGCATCCTCTATCTGTCCCAGGATCCCATCCACGATCCAGCATGGCATCTAGCTGTCACATCCTCGTAGGCCCCTCTTGGCTGCCACAGTCGTTCTCACCCTCCCCTTGTTTTGGATGACCTTGGCAACTTTGAGGAATACTGGTCAGGCATCGTGCAGGATGGCTCCTGACTGATTTTTCTGAAGATTTTTCTCACAAACAGCCTGGGGCAGCAGATCTGGGGATGAAGCTCACAGAAGCAATGTCCTTCCACATCACAGGAGGAGCACCTGCTGTCAACACAGCATTGCTGAGGATGTTGGCCCCATGCCTGGCTTCTATAGCTCTCACCAGGCTTCTCCATGGTGGTGTGACCCTTTGTGTCCTCCCACATGGCACCCCCCCCCCGGAAGGAAGTCCCCATGAGGCAGCCTGAAGGACATGGGCATGGCTACCTCGTGAAATAGGGCATCAGTGAATGAGTTGTAATTCTGCATGGGGATTTGCCATTTGCTCTGGCTTAGTTTCTTTCTTTTCTTTTCTTTTCTTTTCTTTCCTTTCCTTTCCTTTCCTTTCCTTTCCTTTCCTTTCCTTTCCTTTTCTTTTTTTTTTTTTTTTTTTGACAGGCAGAGTGGACAGTGAGAGAGAGAGACAGAGAGAAAGGTCTTCCTTTGCTGTTGGTTCACCCTCCAATGGCCGCCGTGGCCAGCGCGCTGTGGCCAGTGCACCATGCAGATCCGATGGCAGGAGCCAGGTACTTATCCTGGTCTCCCATGCGGGTGCAGGGCCCAAGCACTTGAGCCATCCTCCACTGCACTCCCTGGCCACAGCAGAGAGCTGGCCTGGAAGAGGGGCAACCGGGACAGAATCCGGCGCCCCGACCGGGACTAGAACCCGGTGTGCCGGCGCCGCAAGGTGGAGGATTAGCCTAGTGAGCCGCGGTGCCGGCCTCTGGCTTAGTTTCTTAATCATATATGTAAATCAGTGTGGATTTGTAGATATCTGTTTTATACATTGCACCACCCAGATCTGGTTTGACCAGGCCTCTTTGTGACAGGGCCGCTGCTTCTTCCGACTGTCTTCTACAAAGTGGTGCTTCTCCCTGTTCCTCTCCAGCACGCATGATCTCCTGGTGGTGTGATGTCCACTGCTCTGTGGATCAGCAGTCGCAACAGCAGGTCAGCTGGGAACACTCATGGTTTCCTGGTAGCACTCATGTTAGCAGAGAACAGCACTCACCCCTTACAGAATGGTCTGAATTCTGCAGGGATTGCGTCCGACTCCCTACTCCCTAGCTGTATTCTTCCTTGCCCAGCACTCTGTCTTGCATCTGATGTCTCTTGTCATGCTGTGTCTTTGGCTTCTTTACCAATAAAACTGGTTTCAGAAAAGGTTCAGTAACACATTTTTATTAAAGAGATTTTTTTTAAAAGTTTTTATTTTAAAATTTTAGACTTACCAAAAATTGCAAAAATAGTTCTGTATAACCTTCACCCAGCCTCCTTCCACTGTTAGCATCTTGCATAACCAGAATGCAATGGTCAAAAAAATGAAATTAATGTTGACACTGTACTATTAAATAAGCTGTAAGCTTTATTGGAACTCACCAGTTTTTCCACACTTTCTATTATGGAACCCCACCATCTGCCTCTCCCTTGTAAATCTCCTCCAACCTGTGACACTTCCTCAGTCTTCCCTGGGGTTTCTTGACCTTGGCAGTTTTGAACATTATTTATCACTATTTGGTAGAACTTCCCCCAAGTTGGTGTCTGATGCTTTCTTGTGATTTAGTTAAAGTTCTACATTTTGAGAGTGCATCTCAGTGAACCAAATCATAGGGCGTGTGATGCATACCTGTGTCTCATCACATTAATTCTTGATAAAGACACTGCAGGTGGAATTTCTCCACTGTAAATTTATAACCTTCTCTTTGGAAAAAAAGACTGTCTCAAGAGAAATGCTCTCCTATGGTGCATATATCCTGTTTGTCCTGGAAGTTTTGTGTTAGTATCATTTTTGATGAAAAGCAGTTAAAACTTATTAAAGACAAGTATAAAACAAAAAGGGATAAGGGGTACAGTGTGGCTTTAGTGAGTTTTAGGGGGAAGAGAACACAAGAGACTGAAAAAGAGAGAGAGAGGGAGAGAGAGAATGCATAATAGTTCCCCTGGAGAATTCTCCAAATCACATTATACTAATGCTTATATTCTAAGTAAACATGTATGAAAGTGATGCAGCTAGTTTGTTTTCTCATGGTTATGTTACAGCAATGTTGATTAAATGCCTAATAATTAATTTAGGACTTAATTTATAACAACTGTAAATTTGCACAATTTATATAACAAGATTTCTGAAATAATCTATTTCCAAATGTTAATAGATAATTGGAACTCACTATTGAATAATTGAATAATAACACACTAATCTGTTGGAAGCCTATTAGAATCACAATGTGTAGAGTGTAAGTGAACAGTGAAAATATTTAGGCATATATACTGAATGCCAACCATAAAATTGGATTTTACATCTAACCTTAGGTGCTTCCACTTTACCTGCAGGATATAGTGGGTGTTACACCCTCCTGTAGGCAACAGGGAAAAGTAACAAGAGAATTACAAATGCATTTAAATATTGTTGAGAGAACTACAATTCTGTCATTTATCATGAGCAATATTAGGTGCATCATGTTAAATACTTTTCTATTTAAGTATTAAAATAATTCCTACTAAATAAGTAGCTTCTTTGTTTAAAAAACACGCTAATTGGGGAAAATGTTTACACATGGAAGTAGATTTTTTTTTAATTTATTTATTTGACAGAGTTAAACAGTGAGAGAGAGAAAGAGAGAGAGAAAGGTCCTCCTTCCATTGGTTCACTCCCCAGATGGCTGCTATGGCTGGTGCTGCGCCGATCCGAAGCCAGGAGCCAGGTGCTTCCTCCTGGTCTCCCATGCGGGTGCAGGGCCCAAGCACTTGGGCCATCCTCCACTGCCTTCCTGGACCACAGCAGAGAGCTGGACTGGAAGAGGAGCAACCGGGACTAGAACCTGACACCCACATGAGATGCCGGCACTGCAGGCAGAGGATTAACCAAGTGAGCCATAGCACTGGCCAGAAGTAGATAATTTTAAAAGCTTAGATTTTAAAATATTGGGAATTATACTTTATTCCTGGTTGCTTAATAGGTATTATGGGCAACCAGAAAAGTATTATAAGTCAAAGATGTGAAGGAGAAAACTTCAGAAAGCTTAGTAAAAATGGCCTCCTATTTTTGTCTAAAGAAGAACCTTGCCAATAAGGTCATCAAGCTTCTAGTTTTATAGATGAAGAGCTGAGGTATTAAGGACTTTCCTGTCCTGTCTCCAAAGCTGGACTCAACTTTGACTATAAACCAAGTCTCCTAGGTTCAAATGTTGTCTTTGAATATCCAAGGGCAGAAGATTGAAACTTGATCCCTACCTCACCCTATACAATAATCAGCTTGAAATGGACCAAAGACCTAAATGTAAGGAACTGAAATTATAAAACCACTGGAAGAAAACGAAGGTGAAAGGATTCTTGAGACATCACTATAGACAAAATTTTTTTGGAAAAAAATCTCAAAAGACCAGGCAAAAATAGAAAAATAAGATTACTTCAAATTAAGAAGCTTCTGTACAGTAGAGGAAACCATTAACAGAGTTAAGAGGCAATTTATAGGATGGAGAAAATTTTTGCAAACTATACATCTGACAAAGTATTAATATCCATGATGTCTGAATGTAAACAATCAAAAAATTAACAATAATGAAGCAAATAATCCCATTACAAATGGGCAAATCGTGTTAATTTATATTTGTCAAAAGAAAAAATTCAGATGCCCAACGACTTTATGAAAAGATAATCAATGTTCATAGCCATCAGGAAAATGCAAATCAAAACCACAGTGAGGTAACCTCTCAGTCCAACTAAAATGGCTATTTTCAAGACAAGAAACAATATGGAGAAAAGGAAACTTTTTTTTTGACAGGCGGAGTTAGACAGTGAGAGAGAGAGAGAGAGAGTCCTTCCGTTGGTTCACCCCCCAAATGGCCACCATGGCCGGTGCGCTGCACCAATCTGAAGCCAGGAGCCAGGTGCTTCCTCCTGGTCTCCCATGTGGGTGCAGGGCCCAAGCACTTGAGCCATCCTCCACTGCCTTCCCGGGCCACAGCAGAGAGCTGGAGTGGAAGAGGAGTAACCGTGACAGAATCTGGTGCCCCAGCCGGGACTAGAACCCCAAGTGGTGGCGCCACAGGCGGAGGATTAGCCTAGTGAGCTGCAGCGCAGGCCGAAAAAGAAACTGATGTGTTGGTGCCTGGAAGGTAATTTAGCACAACCATAAAGGAGAATATCATGGAAGATCCTCAAATGCTAACAGAAAAGGAAAGGAACAAAATATTTTAAAGGAGAATGCGGGCTTCAGCTCCACCTGTCCATATGCGCCCTCTCCCAGCTTCTGGGAGGTGTCACTCCACCTCCTTTTTGCTCACGCAGCCCCAGGTGAGCGCTGCTGTCTTTGATTGCTAGTCCTCTACCTCCTCTGTTCTCTCAGTCCTTTCCAAAGACATGGAATCCACCCCTCTGTTTGAAACACACAAAATGTATAACGAGAGCGCTATCTACACACCGAGATTCAGAAGAGGGACCAAGTATTTAAAACAGAATGGACTAGAATCAGTGATCTGACTGAGCTAGTTTCATGCCCTTCTATCTGCTGCCCCTATCTTTCCACACCGCCTTGTACTTTGTCAGTGTTCAGTAGCTGTGTGTGGAGTGAAGGAGTACATACATCAACAGTACATACAAATCTAGTAGTGCCGCCTGTCAAAAGCATTAACAGAATCAAAGGCAAGAGACTCTAAAAATGTATAATGTACAAGTACTTACAAATAAAAAGAAATCATTTACATGAGTAAAGAACATCAAAATACAGATCAAACACGACTGCTTATCAAATGTATTGAAAAGTATCTCACTTGCATGAATAAACAAAGAAGTGCAGGTTAAAATACCAAGATTTAAAAATCAGTGTTCAGGTGTTAGAGGTGGTCCAGACCAAGGCACTGCTACATGGTGTTAGAGGTGGGAGTGTTCAAGTCTGCAATGTTTTGAGAACTGAGAATTACTCAATGTCCCAAAAAAAGTGCCAGACCATTTAGCACAGTGTGAAAATGACAGGCAGGTGCACAAAGTAAAATCCAACAAATTTATTTAATTGTGTAATTGGACACATTAAATAATGAAAGATTTTGGAGTTTGTATTTTTAATATGTTTCTTAAGCGTTGGTAGAAAACCTTTTGGTGTGTAAAACAATTAATGTAAGAAAATCTCAGTGGGGCTACCTATGGTTGTTAACAGTAGGTATTTCTGAGAGGTGAGCTAATTTTCATTTTTCTCTTAAAGATTTTCTGATTTTCTACATTGTGTGCAATGACCATAGGTCATTTTTACCAACAGAGATGAGAGAAATGGCTATCAGTATTGTCAGATATGAAAAAGTGAAAAATGGAAGGTTGACAGAGAGCCAACAGAAAATAACTTCTTTTGATATGATTATTAAGTACACTTGATGTTAGAGCACAAAAATCTGCGTGTGTTTCCATTTCTTTTGATAAGCTGGGTTCCAGAGTTCTGATATACTAAATTATGGAAATTGCATCCCCAGTTTCAGCACAGCTAGCAAGACTTAAAGGCAGGCACTTGCTGCTACAGACGCTCCCGTTTCTGCTCTCAGAAGCTGTGGAATCAACAGCCTCCTCCAGCCCCTAGGGCTGCCCTGCCCTTTGGAGAGCATGGTCCTGTCCGGAGGGAGTTTTGTATCTGTTCAGGTATACACTTGAGCTTCAACTCTCTTTTCTTCAGATAATTGTGAATATATTTCAGTGTAAAGTCATTGAATGGTTGGAAATGCAGGGAAATGCGTGTGTGCGTGAGTGTGAGTGTGAGTGTGTGTGTGTGTGTGAGAGAGAGAGAGAGAGAGAGAGACAGAGAGAGAGAGAGAGAGAGAGAGAGAGAGAGAGAGAGAGAGGAGGTGATTCAGTAACATGGTCATCTGGACAAGGCAGCACTCAGCACAAGATAGGGTGAGAAGGGGAAAGTCCAGAGCAGTGAGAATTCAGGCAGCTGGTCTACCCTTGGTTGCATGTGGAGTTCTGCCCCACTCTTGCAGGGGCCCTGCCCATTCCAGCCACTTCCAAGTGCCCTCAGCCAATGACCCCATGTACTCTTGGGAAAAACAGCTAGTGCGAACCTTGTCCCACTAAGAAATTAGCACAACTGTTCTAGGCTACAAACTTTCCTAACGTAATTTGTTGATCAGGAAGACTCTATGAGTCAGACTCAGAAACCAGATGGGATGGGCATGAGGGCTGCTTTGGTGGGGGCAGTACGGATCCATGCTTGTCATCCTTAATCACTGCAAACAGCACTTCATTATTGTTTATGAATGTTACTGTGAGGACAATGCATGGCAGGAACACTCCTGTGGACCCAGGACGTAGGCACCATTGGACCGCTGATGCTTTCTCCTTCTGCACATCTTTTGTGAGGCACACCCTCCTCAGATCCACGAGACCTTGTGAAACGCCCATGCCCACACACCTGGACATGAAAACAATTCCTTGTATTCATCATTTGACTCCAATAACATAAAGTGGTGTTTGTAGTGGAGATATGGTCTTATGGTAACTCACCAGAGTCCTAGACCCTAACACCGTATTTTCATCTTTCTATGGCCATTGACTTGTCATCTGCCCATCACAACTGCCAGCGGGCATGTCTGAAAATTCTCCCAGCCTCTCCTGTTGACACTCAGCTGTTCATCCTCAGTTGCTCTCTGACGTACTCACACTGGAAACCTGGGGTACTCCTCTGGCCTGTCGTCAGCCTCATTTCCAATATTTAATCGTGTCCCCTCCCCCCGAGTCTTTTAAATTCTCCCTGGATGTCTGTCTTTCCCTCCCTCCCAGCTGTTGTGCAGGTGCACAACCATCAAATAAGAACCCCATGGAATTATTTCCTTCTCAGTCTATCCCCGGTAAGCAATACAGTTCTGTTTTACCTTCTGCTAAATATCGCTCTGATCTTCTCACCCCTACTCAATAAACTTCACTGTCAACATGAGCTTTTCTCATTGTCATTCTTACATTTCTATGGTGCATCTCGTTTCCCAACAATGGAGTGCCAACCCTCTTGTCTCTGGACTTGTCTTCATTCTGTTCTCCTCACACCCATGGGCAAACTCACTCCTTTTGTGCTCCAAGACAGCCCAGTTCCCATTCATTTCACAAAGGGCTGTCATGTTGCTTTATCCCACAGTGAACTTTATGATTTTTACTGACACCTAGTGTCTTTAAACTGAGCTTCACAATGAAAGAATTGACGTTTCCAACTCTAATCCTTTTGTAAAGATTTATTGTATTTATTGGAAAGCCAGAGAGAGACAGACAGACAGATAGACTAGACACTGAGTCCTCCATCTGTTGGTAGACTGCAGATGGCTACACAGCCTGCACTGGGTCGGGCTGAAGCCGGGAGCTGGGAACTCCATCCTCGTCTCCCATGTGGATGACAGGGTCCCAGTGACTTGGGCCATCTTCTGCTGCCTTCCCAGACACTTTAACAGGTAGCTGCATAGGAAGCAGAGCAGCCGGGACTTGAACCAGTGCTCTCATATGGGATGCTGGTGTGCAGGCAGTCACTTAACCTGCTGTGTCCCAATACCAGCCAGCGCTGACTCTAATGTTTTGATACAGATGTGACTGTTTTCTGCTTCCAAGTTAGGAAAGAACATTCATTCCCGTGAGAGTTACAGTGATGATGGTGGGTATACCACACTTCATTGTTCTACACAGGGTGATCCATAAGGAGAGAAAGGGGACACATGTGTGACACATGGTTCAATACAGGGACGGGTATAACAATTATGTTTCTATCACACGTGATTATACTTGGTGAGTGAGTGTCGTATGGTTCCAATTCCATTTGGTCATGTTTCTTTACTGAGAATGCTTTTTCAATGTTAACTATAATATGTGGCCTTTCTCTTACTAGTCTGTATCAAGGTTATTCAGAGGACAAACCAAAGTTTCTGAAAAAAATTAAAAATAAACATTTTCTTGCTAAGGTCTGATTAATAGCTTCTGCTTTAAAGCAAATGGAAAAATAAAATATTTTCTGCATATATCTTCTTCTTTGGCTAGTCCTCTCTTCCAGGGTTCCTTGACTATAACAAATTCATCAAAGAGAAAAAGTGCCCTAGGGAAAACCTGCTAATAAGATGACACCACTTTCCCTCCCCGAGGGAAAGAAGAGAGGATAGAAGTGCTCCCTTCTAATTTAATTAAAGTGAAATCTTTCATTAAACTATCATAGCTCCCATAATATTTTTAGAAAAGAAATCTTTGATATGTTCATGAATCACCATTGCACATAGGAAAATTAAATAAGATGAAATTAAATGATAGCAGTTGAGCACTTAATAGAAGTGAGCAGGGCGATGCAGTAGTTTCAAAAGATTTTTATAAAAACTTTTATTCTTTAGAATAGCTTTAGATTTACAGAAAAATTGCAAAGATAGGACAAAGTTTCCATGCACTCCCTTCACTGTTTCCCCTTTTATTAACAGCTTACATTTCAGTGGTGCATTTGTTGCAATTAATAATTCAACATCAATACATTATTATTAATCAAAAATGATACTTGCTTTCCTAAGTTTTCCCCAGCGTCCTCTTTCTATTCCAAGCAGAATTCTCTGCGGCACTGAGTCTTCCTGTCCCCTCGGGCTCCTTTGCTTATGACAGTTTCTCAGACTTTCCTTGTTTCCAGTGACCTTGACAGCTTGGCACACTGCTGCTCAGGTCACTGTAGGATGCTCCACTTTGGAATGTGTCTGATTTTTTTTCCTGGGATTAAACTTGGGTGATGGTTTTGGGAGGCAAGCCAGAGGGGTTAAGTGCCCTATTGTTGTGTCCTATCCAGGTTATCTACTATGAACTTGGTCCCTGGCAGCCCATGGTGAGCCGGGCCACCTGGCAGGCATAGTGCTTGCCTGGCTCTGCTATGAAGTCACACTGTGGCCTCCTCCCTCCCCGCACCCTTAGAAGCAGGCACTGTTCAGTGTCCACACCTCAGGGTGCGAGTATTGCTCTGCCCCTGGAGGACAGAATATCTTGTTAACTGTCTTGCATTTTTCTGCCCTGAACATGTGTCTTTCCTCCCAACTGTGTATATCAGTATGTACACAAAGGTATTCATTTTGTTCTTAGATTATAATCCAATGCTACTTTTTTTTTTGCTCTGATCCCTGGGATCTCTTTCATTTCACCCCTGTGTTCTCTGAATTAACATCTGACAATGTGAGTTTTTCATTTTATTTCTAGCTCTTGTTTTTTGAGCACTTCCTAGATTAGCATGCAGGTGTGATCTTGAAGGTTTGTATTTTTAAGTTATGTTCACCTTTTGTCAATGTATTAAGTAACCACTCTATTGTGTAGAAAAATGTATGTAAACTGCTAATATAGAGATTGCTTTGTGAGATCCACAGTGGGATCTCATAAATTACTTATTTATTTGAAAGGCAGAGTTATAGAGAGACAGAGGCAGAGAGAGAGAGGTCTTCCATCTACTGGTTCACTTCCCAAATCACCACAATGGTCAGAGCTGGGCCGATGAGGAGCCAGGAGCTTCTTCCGGATCTCCCACACAGGTCATCGGATGCAAAGCCTTAAGGATACTCACTCCATTTTATTACCACAAGAAACCATCCATCTGGGAGTCTTCAATCCTTGGAATCTGGAAAAGAAATGAAAAGCAGAAGCTATGGACACTTACTTTAAAAAAGGTTCCACTTTTTCCTGCATAAGATTAAACCTTGTTGACTAATACTGAGACATCATTATCGATCCTTAGTTTTATAGAGGGTTAGGGAAATGCTCACTTTCAGCAAGTAGACTGGACGAAGGCCTGGGTTCCTTCCACCCTCCATTCCTGCCTTAACCTGAAGCTATGTCACAGCCCACACCTTGGTCAAAGCCCAACCCGGAGGAAGAACTCTGCTCCCTTCAGCCATGGCATTGTCTCCCTCCCAGAGCTGACCTCACTGCTTCCCCTGCGGTCCCTATTCTGAAGTCCTGTTTACCCAGGTCACCTCCACAGCCATTGATCCTAAGTATTTATGTTGATTCTCTCAACTCCCTTGGCCCTTTGCTCTATGTTTCATGCTTGGCTGTACAGCAGTATGAGTAAAGATCCGATGCTTGCCTAATAATTATCTACAAAAGCCTGTGCAAAATGTACCCGGACACACACATGCACACACACACACACACGCACACGGCAGTGCTGCAGGTCATGCATCTGTATTTCATTAACTTTAGGGTGGAAGAAAGAGGATAAATTCACTTGAGCACTAACATGTACTTTTATGAAGAGGAAAGCTCAGATTAATACATGGATGAGAAGTGCATTGTTTTAGCTGTTTGTAGTGATGCTGTTGTTGCCAAAGGTAATATAACTCACGTCTGAAAATATTCCAGCCTCGCATTGCTTAGTACATGTGCCTCCACCCTAAGTGTCTCTTGTTCCTGCTTCCTCCATAAAATCCCAAGAATCATTTCATTCAATGGAATAAAATACATTTAGAACAATATATAACAAAAAGTTTATCCTGAAACCCCACATTTATGACTATAACTAAAGGGAATGAAATATCAGACTTAAAGTACTATTTCCTTAGTGGACTTGGGAGCAAAAAAAAAAAGTCTAGACTGATTCCAAGAATAACCAGGATTTCAGAGGAAGTTTACTCATTGGAATCGACGCCTCAGATCTGAAGGCATAGCCTCAAGCTCATGGCTCAGGAGCTGAGGCCAGCTCACAGGCTGGACCTGGCCTTGGGTCTGAACAGCAGGAAGCAGCTGTTTGCCATCGCCATTAGCATGCAGGCGTCTCCACTGACGCCTTCCAGTAGGAGGAGAGCTTGCAACTGCCTCCCTGATTGTGCAGGGAGGGACTCGCCAGGCTTAGCTTGCTGCATGCGCCCAGTGAGCCGCCTTGGCTGGGAAGGAAAATAGCCCAGACCTGGGTAGAGTTAAAATTTAAACAGAAAACACCAAATGGAGAAATTTGAATAAAAATGATGAATGCTTTTGATTATCTTGGCATTCCAATTAGCTGTGCAATTTTCTGAGTTGGGTGTAATCCTAACTGCATTTGCATTTACATAGTTTTTTTCTTTAAGGAAGTAAAATTAAAATCCCTACTACCTATGAGGTAAAGCATTAAAAAATCCATTTCTTTTTATCTATAGACAAAGTACAAAGTATTTATTTTGGAGAAAATTGCTAAGTTAAAAATAAAGGTATGAATATTCTCTAAATTAATTCACTTTTTTTCTTTCTTAAACTATAAAACAATATTTGAACTCTTCCTGTGAATTTATCATCATTGCTGATTAAAATGGAAAAAAAAAAGTTCTCACCATTGAAAAAGAATGTATGCAAAACATGAACGTTTTAAGTCTTCCCAAAAGTTTCTGTTAGGTGCCCTGATTCAGTTTCCACACAGGTCAGCATTTTATTTGTTTTGAGGCTACTTTTTTATTTCACTTTTTAATTAGCTTTTAATAAATTCAGCATAGTTTGTAGATACAATTACAAAAAATATTTTCCCTCCCTCCCTTCTCCCCCCCCACCCTCACCTTCTCTCTCTTTTTTCTTTTCCCTTTTTTAGTTTTCAGATGACATCTTCTAAATTTACATTACAGTAAAAAGCTTACTGCTTCACAAAATAAGTTTAACCAGTAGAAAGCAAAAAGATCCTAATTTAGTGGGAATATAGACAATGGCTATAAAAATAACTGAAGGGAAAAATGACCATTTCACCCTCCACACAATAAATTTTAACATAATCACAGATCACTGAAACATTGGTTTGACAAAAGCATGAAACAAAGTGTTACAAAACCGTATTTGCATGTTTTTAAATTTTTTTTTAGCTCCCACAAAAAAGGGGGAATATGAAGTATTATTCTTTCTGTGTCTGGCCTGTTTCATTCAGTATGATGTCATTCTTTTTGTATAGCTGAATAATATTCCATTGTATATATATATATATACATTTTCTTTAGCCATTCATCTTACAAGGACACCTGGGTTGATCCCGTATTTTCGATATTGTGACTGGTACTGCTAATAGTGGTGGTTCAGGTATCTCTTTGATTTAATGTGTTCATGACTTTTAGGTATAAACCCAGTGGTGGGATTGGTGGATCCTATGGAAAGTCTGTTTCTAGTGTTTTTAGAAATCTCCAGGGCTGGCACAGTGGCCCAGTGGATTAAGCCACTGGTTGCAGGCTTGGCATCCCACATGGGCACTGGTTTGAGCCCCAGAAGGTCCACTTCCAATCCAACTCCTTGCTAATGTGCCGACGAAAGTAGTAGAAGATGGCCCAAGTGCTTGGGCCCCTGCCACCACCAACGTGGGAGACCCAAATGAAGCTCCTGGCTTCCTGCTTCAATCTGGCCAAGCCCTGGCTATTGCAACCACTGGGAGTATGAACCAGTAGATGGAAGATCTCTCTGTCTCTCTCTCTCCCTCTCTCTAGGTGTGTGTGTGTGTGCGCGCGTATCTACCTCTCGCTGTGTAATTGTGCCTTTCAAAGAAAAGAATAAATCTTAAAGAAATTGCACATGGCCTTCCATGGTGTCTGCACTAATTTACATTCCCACCAATGGTGTATAAGTGTCCCCCTTTCCCCACATCCCTGCTAGCCTGTTGTTTTCTGTGTTTTGGATTTCAGTCATTCTGAAAGCACTGAGGTGGTATCTCATGGTGGTTTCGATGATAGTGATGTTGAACATTTTTTCATAGATTTGTTGGCTACTGTGTTTCTCTTTTGAGAACTATCTATTGAGGTCCTTTGCCCATTTCTTCTCTGGATTGGTCATGTTTGTTTTTGTTGTTGAGTTTTTTAATTTGTTGTTATAGTCTGGATATTAACCCTTTTTCAGATAGATAGCTTAAAAATACTTTCCCATCTGTTAGATATCTCTTCACTCTATTGTTTCTTTTGCTGTGCAGAAGTTTTAAATTTCATATAGTCCTATTTATTTAGTTTTGGTTTTGTTGCCTGTGCTTTGGGAGCCTTATCCAGTAAGCCATCCCTTACACCAATGTCTTAGAGTGTTTCCCCTGTATTTTCTTCCAGGAGCTTCATAGTCACAGGTCTTAAATTTTGGTCTTTGCTCCATCTTGAGTTGAATTTTATATATGCTGAGAGGTATGGATCTCATTTCTTTATCTATATCCAATTTGCTAGCACAGTTTGTTGAGATTATATTACTCCACTGTATGGTCTGAGCAATTTTGTCAAAAACCAGTGGGCTGTATGTAAGTGAATTAATTTCTGGGCTCTCTATTCTGTTCCTTTGATCTATATGTTAGTTTTTATGCCAGTACCATGTTGTTTTAATTATATACCTTTGTAGTGTGCTTTGAAGTCAGGCATTGTGATGCCTCCAGCTTGATTTTTCTTGCTCAGGATCACTTTGACTACTCTGGGCCTTTTGCAATTCCATATAAATTTTAGGATTGATTTTTCTAATTCTATAAAGACTGTCACTAGCAATTTGATGGGGATTACATTGAATCTGCAGATGCTTCAGGTAGTATAGACATTTTAAGGATATTGATTCTTCCAATCCATGAGCAAGGAATATTTTTTCAATGCTTTGTATCCTTGATGATTTGTTTCATCCATGTTTGATAATTTTTATTGTATAGATCTTTCACTTATTTGGTTAAATATTTTATTTTTTGTGGCTATTGTGAACGGGATTTCTTTCTTGATTAATGTTTCCGTGAGTTCATCAATAGCATATAAAAATACTGGGTTTTGTATGTTTACTTTATAACCTGCAACTTTACCTAATTGGTTTATCAGTTCCAACAGCTTTTTGGTAGAATGTTTAGGTTTTTCCATGTATATTTTTCATGTATAACATCAATGCCAGTGCTTCGGGCCAGGGCATTAACCCACTGCTGCGCTACAACGCTGGCCCCAACCATATGGTTTTTGTTCTTCATTCTATTGATGTGATTTATGACATTTATTGATTTGCAAATGTTGAACTACCCTTACATTTCTGGGATAAATCCTACTTGATCATGCTGTCGGATCTTCTTATGTGGTTTTGGATTTGATTTGCTGTGTTTGTTAAGAATTTTCGCATCTATGTTCATAAAGGATACAGGTCTGTAGTTTTCTTTTTGTGCTGTGTCTTTGTTTGATTTTGGTATCAAAGTAATGCTGGCCTCCATAAAAAGAGTTTGGCAGAATTCCATCCCATTCAATATTTGAAATAGATTGAAAAATATTAGAGTTACTTCCCCTTTGAATATTTTTTAGAATTCAATAGTCAAGCTATCAGGCCCCAGCCTTTTCCTTGATGGGAGACTTTTGATTACCGCTTCAATCTCCCTGTGTCTTCTGTGTCTGTTTAGATTGTCTGTATTCTTGACTTAATCTTGGTAGGTTCTGTGTACCCAGGAATTCACTCATTTCTTCAAGGCTTTCTAGTTAATTAGTATACATTTCTTCATTGTAGTTTCTTAGGATCCTGTGTATGTCACAGGTCTCAGTTATAATGTCTCCTTTTTCATCTCTAAATTTATTCATTTGAGTTTTCTTTTTTTCTTTGTTTGGGCAGAGGTTTGTGTATTGTTTTTTTGCCTTCCAAAATAACCAACTTCTTGTTTTGTTGATCTTTTGTGTTTTTTTTGTTTTAATTTCATTTATTTCTACTCTGATCCTTATTATTTCTCACCTGCTGATTTGGGATTTGGTTTGTTCTTGTTCTTCTAAGTCTTCGAGATGCATCGTTAGATCTTTCATTTAAGACATTTCTCTTTTTTTAACATAAGCAGTGAATGGTATAATGTTCCTCCTTTTACTGCTTTTGGTGGATCACACAGGTTTGATATGTGGTGTTTTCATTTTTATTTATTTCAATAAGTTTTTATTTCCTTTTTAATTTATTCATTTGATCCATTGGTCATTCAATATCATGTTTAATTTCCAGGTATTTATGTGTATACTCTTCTTTTTGTTTTTGATTTATAGTTTTATTCCTTTATTGTCTGAGAAGATAAATGGTATGATTTCAGTCTTTTTAAATTTGCTGAGACTTGATTTCTGGCCTAATATGTGATCTATCCTAGAAAATATTCTGTGTGCTTTTTCAGACTGTGTATTCTGAGCTGTTAGGTGAAATGTCTTGTAAATATATGTGTGGGGCCATTTGCTCGATGGTATGTTTCAACTCTGGTGTATCTTTATTGATTTTTTGTCTGGACGATCTGTCCATTAATGAGAGTGGAGTGTTGAAGTTGCCCGCTATTGTTGTATTCCAGTCTATCTCTCCCTTTAGGTCTATTAGTACGTGCTGTTATATATATATATATATATATATATAGGTGGTCTTGTGTTGAGTGCATATATATTTATGATTATTAGGTCTTTACGATGATTTGAAATTTTATCAAAATATAATGTCCTATTTATCCCTTTTTATAGTTTTGGATTTAAAGTCTATATATATTTTTTTTGACAGGCAGAGTGGACAGTGAGAGAGAGAGACAGAGAGAAAGGTCTTCCTTTGCCATTGGTTCACCCTCCAATGGCTGCCACGGCTGGCGCACCGTGCTGATCCGAAGGCAGGAGCCAGGTGCTTCTCCTGGTCTCCCATGCTGGTGCAGGGCCCAAGCACTTGGGCCATCCTCCACTGCACTCCCGGGCCACAGCAGAGAGCTGGCCTGGAAGAGGGGCAACCGGGACAGAATCCGGTGCCCTGACCGGGACTAGAACCCAGTGTGCCGGCGCCGCAAGGTGGAGGATTAGCCTAGTGAGCCACAGTGCCTGCTTAAAGTCTATTTTATATATTACTAGGATAGCTATACCTGCTAATTTTTGTTTCCACTTACCTGGTATTATCTTTCTCCAACCTTCATTTTCAATCTGTGTGTATTTTTGTGAATTGAGTTTCTTGTAGGCAGCATATAGTGGGGTTCTAGTTTTTCATTCATTCAGCCAACCTAAGACGTTTGATAGGTGGATATAATCCATTTACATTCAAGGTTAATATTGATAAATAAGAACTAAACCTTGTAATTTTGTTGATTGGATAATGATTCTACTTGCTGTAGAATTTGGTGATATCATGTGTTTGCATGATGTTTAATTCTAATGCAGGATGCCCTTTAAAATTTGTTATAAAGCTTGTCTCGTGATGGTGAATTCTCTCAATTTTTGCTTATCTGAAAAGTACTTTATTTCTCCTTTGCTTTTTTAAAGATTTATTTATTTATTTGAAAGGCAGAGTTATAGAGAGACAGAGGCAGAGAGAAAGAGGTCTTCCATCTGCTGGTTCACTTCCCAAATCACCACAATGGCTGAAACTGGACCAATCTGAAGCCAGGAGCCAGGAGCGTCTTCCAGGTCTCCCATGCAGGTGCAGGGACCCAAGGACTTGGGCCATTTTCTGCTGCTTTCCCAGGCCATCGCAGAGAGCTACATTGGAAGTGGAGCAGCCGGGACTCGAACCTGCGCAGCCATATGGGACGTCAGCAATGCAGGCGATGGTTTTACCCACTACGGCACCAGCCCTTCTCCTTCACTTTTAAAGGATTGCTTGGCTGGATAAAGTATTCTTGATTGGAATATTTGTTTGTTTGTTTGTTTGTTTTTTCCTCTATTCTTTTTTTTTTTTTCAGACTTTGAATGTATCATCCTACTCTTATCTGGACTGTAGAGTTTCTGCTGAGAAGTCTGATATCAATCTAATTGGCTCTCATTTATATGTAACTTGATGATTTTTCTCTTACTGTCTTTAGGATTCTCTAATTGTTCTTAACTTTTGACAATTTGACAACAGTATGCCTTGAAGATTCTTGTATTTGAATGTCCATGTTTCTTGTAAGACCTGGGATATTTTTAGCTATAATTTTACTTAGCAGGTTTTCAATGCCTGTTTCCTTTTCCTCTCCTTCAAAGATACCTATAATATGAATATTTGGTTATTAAATTGTACCCCATATTTCTTTTCTCTTTATTTTTTTCCTGATTAGATTTTAAAGTCTGGTCCTAGAGGTCAGAAATTCTTTCTTCCACTTGGTCTATTCTGCTGTTACAGCTCTCAGTTGTATTTTTTATTTCACTGATTGAAGATTTCATCTCCAAATTTCTGTTTATTTCTTCTTTATGTGTTCTGTTGCCTTAGTAACATTTTCAGTCATGTTATTCATTGAATTCCTCATTTCTTTAACCAATCTATCTGTATTCTCTTGCATCTATTGAGTTTCCTTATAGTCATTGTTTTGGAGTCTTTTTGTCATTTCATAGATTTGTCATTTTATAGATTTCCTTCAGTTCTGGATCTAATTCTGGAGGATTATTGTATTTTTTGGAGGTGTCATGCTATCTTGCTTCTTCATGTCTGCTGTGTCTCTGCGTCACCCTCTGTTTTTTTGGTACAATTGTCCCCTCTACTTTATGGAGCAGGTTTCATTGCAAACGTGTTTATGGCTTAGCGGGAATGCAGGGTGTCACTTGGCTTGTTGCTTTGGCTCTGTGTAGTCTTGGGGTGGTTTCATTGCATCAATGTGAGCTGTGTCAGTAGGTGACACAGTAGACTACACTGCTGCAGTTTGTGGGGACAGAAGTGAGGTTTTGAGGTGAATAAGGGTATGTTTGGTCCAATGAGACTTCAGTGTCAGTTTTCCGGGAGAATATGATAGCCAGGCCTTGGTTCTTGGTGCTGAGGGTTAGAGGTGTGGCTGTCCGCTGCCGTACTGGCAAGCCTGAGTGATGACAAGGTTTTGGGCACCAATTGCTTTGGAGCTAGGACTGTGTGATGTGGATGGATCCTTCCTCAGCTTCTGCTAGGAGAGTCCAACTGGTACTGTGGCTTATAATGCCAGAATCCCTAGTCATAGGACTTGACAATGGGAAGTGAACCCTGTGCAGTCCTAAAGAGTGACTACAACACTGCATGTACGGGAGATTTTGTTCTGGGGGGTATGAGTCCAGAGAGGTGGGATGCAGGTAGTTTCTTCCCTAGGTCTACTGGGTAGACACAAGTGGCACTGAGAAATTTGGGACCGTTACAGTCCTGGCTTTGCATGGTATAGTGGTGGTATAGGGGGTTCCTTACCCAGATCTCCCAGGTTGGAAGCAGATTTTTTATGGGTTGATTCTGGTGTCAGTCCCCAGAAGCTAAGGAGAATCCTCCTGGCTCTCATAGTGTGTGTGTGTGTGTGTGTGTGTGTGTGTAGCTCTGTGGATCTAATGCCCCAAAACTTCCCAGTGCAGGAAGCGGGGGACCTGTCCTGTGCACCACACATTGCCCTGGCTGTGACTGTGAGGCTGCCAGGGCAGAGCAGAGGTGCACGGCGTGACTTTAGGCTGCAGAGCATGGACTTTGCGGGAGTGGAGACGGGCAGGAAGCCTTGCAGCTTCCCTGCCCTGAGACCCCACCAGCTTTGCAGGCTGATGTAAAGTGAGCGGATGACTGTGGAACTCCCTCTCAGCTACAACTGTGGGTGGCGGGGCATGTGGCAATTTTTTCCTACCTTGGCATGGTGAGATGGCGGCTCACCACCAGCAGCCGGCTGGGCCACACAGCTGCCTGCAGCTGTATCTGTCTCCTCTCCTCTAGTCCCTTGGACTCTGTTGTTTTTTCACTTTTTCTTCAAACACTTGGGTCAGACTTTTGGAAACCTCACCCTTCTTTGTTCTTTTCACATCCCTGAGCAGCTAATGTTAGCATGACAATACCCTATCCAGCCTGCTCCTCAAGTTAGTCAGAGATTTCATTAGAATGCATTCTTCTCCTTTTTTTTTTTTTTTTAAAGGAAGAAAACATAGAACCTCTAGAAAGCAAGATAAGAAATTGCCCAAGTCAAAATATGTAACTTGAAAGGTAATTATAAAAAGAAAATTATGTTTTCTATTGTCCAGGGAAATGATGAGAGGTGTAAAAGTTGAAGAGGAGCTAAAAGGGGGACATTTGTTTTCTTGGGTGAGATTTCTGATTCTGTTAAAGAGGTTGACTGTGACCAAGAGTGAGGATGTTCCTTGGGACTGAAGAAACCTGTCATCCAGAGCTCCAGGATATAAACCGAGGTTGCCCGGTACTCTGCCCAGGGTGCCCTGCACCAAGAAGGTCTCCAGGCAGGTGGATGGAAGGACACTACGTCTGGACCTGTAGCCAAACTGCCTGGCCGAGGAGCCCATCTTTCCAGGAGATCTGTGGTCTCTGCACTGGGAGACAGAGCTCGTCAGCCACATGCCCTACACAGCCCTTTTCCTTTAAAAGTGGTGCCATTATACTGTCTTCATTTTCTGCTTAATTTACCTTTTGAGGCTCTGCAATCTATACTTCCTCTGCCTGGCCCCTTGGAAACTTTTTGTGACATCCTGTTCTTCACTCTACTCATTTAAAATGAGCCAACTTCTGCCGTAATTCCAACTTTATAAAGTATTCCTGGGAATTTTAATTTAGTTCTCATTGTTGATTTCACTGAAACCACCTCGGGTGCCTTCACACACTCCTTACTCCTGTGTCTCACAAGCCCTGGGCTCATTCTTTCTTATTCGTCTGCTGGGAAACATCTTTAAGAGAAGACGGAGCAAAATGAGGCAGGGAAGCCCGGAGTTAGAGCGGAGTGATCACTGTAAGTTCCACGCCTGGGCTTCCATTGCTGTTTGGTTGTTGGGAACATGGTCAAGTTTGCCCACCTTCTGGGCCTCAGTTTTCAACTTGGATAGTGCACATAACAGTAGGTTGCAATGAAGATAGAAAGAGTCCATATCATCTTAAAGTACTTACAGCCTGGCGTACAGTAAGCATGATGTAAGAATGAATTAATTCAATGTAAACTGCAGATGATCATCCATATCACCATCCGATATTTTAAAATTGATTTCTTCATTGTTTCTTAGCAGTAGTTCTCCTTTTCTATATATGCATTTGTCTTTATTTTAAAGATTTTATTTATTTATTTGAGAACTAGAATTATACAGAAAGGGACAGAGAAAATTCTTCCATCTGCTGGTTCATTCCCCAAATGGCCTCAAAAGCCAGAGCTTGGCTGATCTGAAACCAGAAACCAGAAGCTTCTTCTAGGTCTCATGCGGGTGCAGGGGCCCAAGCAGTTGGCCCATCTTCTGCTGCTGTCCCAGGCCACAGCAGATAGTGGGGTTGGAAGAGGCGCAGCTGGGACACGAATTGGTGCCCATATGGGATGTCGACACCACAGTTGGAGGCTTAGCCCACTATGCCACAGCACCAGACCCCTCTATTTATGTATTTTTCTTCCTGGTTTTTGGATACCTTAAATATTACAGTGAAAACATGTTGTCTAACTTAAGCCTCACAGCTCTGGGAGGTGAGTCCAATTTTGCCCATGCTTCACTCAATACAGCTAATGCTCAGGAATCCAGTGACTATTTCAGCATCTACACAGATGGTAAACGGAGGATGGAAAGGGCATCTGTAAGGCACCAAAAATCCAGCTTTGTCTCTATAAGTATTTTTATAAGAAATGCATTCAACCAGAAACCAATTGAGTTTTCAATGTTAACAAAGCACTATGCAAGTTCCAAGAAAGATATAGAACATTGTTTTTTTACTTGACCTCAGAAACATAATTTTAATTTGAGGCTCCCTTTCAATGCTTAAATAATATTAAAAATAAAAGGAACTACAAGCTAGGTAATCAGTTTTGCAAGTAAGCGTGTAATTTAAAGATCTAATTGGACAAGAAGTAAGTAAAATGAAAAGAGCGTGTGACAGCATGGTCATATGGAATCTAATAAGATATAATCATTTAATGTTAAAGATAGTGTTTTCTGGGGATGATGAAGTTGTGTCACTGGTTAAGCTGCCACCTACAATGCTAGTGTCTTATGTGGGTGTTAGTTTGTGTCCCAGCTGCTCCACTTCCATTCTAGCTCCCTGCTAATGTGCTTGGGAAAGCAACAGAATATGGCCCAAGTCCCTGAGTCCCTGTCACCCACATTAGAGACCTGGAAGAGGCTCCAGCAGACACTTAGGGAGTGAGCCAATAAATGAAAGATCTCTCTCTCTCCTCTCCTTCTCTTTCCCTCTCTCCTTCCCCGCCAACTCCACCTTTCAAATAAATACAAATAAATCTTTAAACATATTGTTTCATTTTTCTTATTGAATTTACTTAAAAGGCAGAACAACAATGAGTTAGCAAGGAGAGAATGAGAGAGAGAATGAGAGACAAGAGTGAACTTTTAGTCTCTGTTTCACTCCACAAATGTACACAACATTTAAGTCTGGACCTGGCCAAATCCAGGGGCCAGGAACACCATACAGGTCTCCCACACTGGGGAGCAGGGGCCAAGCCCTGTGCCATCCTCTGCTACCCTCCCAGGTGCATTAGCAGGAAGCTGGATCTGCAGCACTGAAGCCAGAATAGAACTTGCACTCCAGTGTGGGATGACTGCATTCAAGCAGTGGCCACAAAGCCAGCCAAAAATATTGTTCTCAGAGAAGTTTTGTAATAATTCTCCACTGAGAAGGAGAGACCTGTGAGGTTAGTAATATAACAGGTCGAAGGAGAAAGGCCAACCCACACTTGCCATGGGTGGGACACTCTTTGGGAACACCCTCAACCAAAAGCAAATTCAAGGAGGCAGTTGATTGCTTCATCAGTGAACCTCAGATGTAAACAGTCACTTGCTGTGATGGTTACAAATGCCATGTGCTAATTAGATGACAGTCACTGTGGTACATAGCTTATTTTCTCAGGTCATGTGCACACTCCAACCTGCGAAGAGGAAACAAAGTACACAGGAAAGATAACTTGCCCAAGATTGCACCTGGCAAGACACTGGAGGAGCACCAACAGAGGGCTCACAGGAAGTGATCTGAAGATGAAACCTAAGCAATGACGACAGTGAGAGGGCTTCCTGCAGCACCCCAGCCACAGGGAAGGCCTCAAACAACAAAGTCTTTGTGCTTTGAACTACAGTTAAATTTGTGAGCTGCTCAGTGTTTTGAACTTCTGTCTCTGGAGTGAGAGCACACAGTGAGTCTCATTTCAGATTGCAAGAGAAGAAGAGCAGTGGTGCAGCTTACTATGCTCCACACACCTTCACCACATTCTTGTTGTTCTGGGCCATATGCACTAGACAAGAGCCCAGAGTGGACCAGGCCACAACACTCTGCCTTGAGACAGATACATCAAACCTTGCAGACCTAATGCTGCAAACTCAGAACAAATATGTGCAATGGGAATATGCCTCCCATGCAAGCCCGTTGGTCCTGCAGTGAATTCAGGGTTCTCTAAAGACCAAGCACATGTCACAACCCCAAGCCCTAACCCCAACCATAACCACGAAAAAATTCTACTTCTCTGCACAGTCCAGGATAGGGGGTGCCTCTGTCTACCACTGCGATCAAGGAAATCCATGGGAGACCAGGGGTTCCATCTTTTCTTTAACGAAGGCTTAGCTTTATGTTACCAGGGTAAACAGTTGTGAGAAGCAAAGTTTCTTTAGGTAGCATGGTGATGTTCCTTTAAACTCCACAAATGCCCTCAGAGAATACTACTGTTCACGTGCAGTGCAGCTACACTGACCCTGTGAACAGTCTCCTCTGTCTCTGCCTCTCTGTAACTCTTTCAAATAAATAAAATAAATCTCAAAAAATTAAAAAAGAAAGCAAGCCAGCAATAAAATGGACTCGTAAGATATTGCCTGATGTTTTTTGCCCTATTAGTCTGTTTTCTTTAAGGGTCAGGCAGTAAAGGTCTTAGTTTTGGAGGCCAGGCAGTCACAGTGGCATCTGTGAATCTTCTGTTAGTGCAAAGGCATCCACAGGCAATATGGAAGCAAGCAAGGGAGGGTTGCTCTAACTAAACTGCGTGCACACTGGAATTTGAATCTCATATATTTTTCTTGTGTCATGAAATTTTCGTCTTTTTCTTCTCAACCATGTAAAACTGTAAAATCATTCTTAGCTCATGGGCGTTCCAGAATTAGGCATCTTTCAGATGGCGCTGGCCAGATTGGGCCCTGGCTGCGTGTTGCAACCTCCGATTCAAGCAAAAGTTCAACAAGGTCCACAGTGACATTCAATCTGTACCTAAAATCGCATTTCAGCCCTCCGCTTCCCTGAGCTGAGTACAATCCTCCTCTGTTCTCATGGATCACATTCTGAGAATAAATTCAGTTTGCTGTTCATAGCATAAATACTCAGCCTATTGCATGTGAGTTTGTGAGTATGTATGAATGTAAATTAGGTAGCAGCATTTTTTAAAGTGATTTTATTTATTTGAGAGGCAGAGTTACAGACAGAGAGAGGGAGAGGCAGGGAGAAAGATCCTCCATCTGTGGTTTCACTCCCCCAATGACTGCAATGGCTGGAGCCAAGCTGATCCAAAGCCAGGAGCCAGGAGCTTCTTCCAGGTCTCCCACGCAGGTGCAGGGGCCCAACCCCTAGGCCATCATCGTCTGTTTTGCCAGGCTATAACAGAGAGCTGGATCGGAAGTGGAGCAGCAGGGACATGAACTGGTGCCCATATGAGATGCCAGCTCCTCGGGTGGAGGCACTGCACACTGCACCACAGTGCCAGGCCCTAGGCAGCAGCTCCAGTGTGCTGCTTGGGGAATAATCACACGGGATGGGGAGGTAGGATGCATTTATTACGCATCCTGTATGTGTGTACCTTTTGTGCATTAGTGCATTAACAGGCTATTAATTCCCAAACCTGACCTTGTATCTTAGGTTACCAGTATAATCACTTTTATTTTCATGTGAAAATATGATGTTTAAGCTGTATTCACCACACGTTCATTTTGTACACCATTTTGGTATTTTCCCTCTCCCTCTCACCACCTTCCTCTTCATCTCCTTTTTTTTGGTTCAGAGAGAGAGAGAGAGAGAGAGAAATTTCCCTCTGTGGACTCACTCTCCAAATGGTCACAATAGCCAGAGCTGGGCCAGGCTGAAGCCATGAGCTTCATCCATGTCCAAACACTGGGACCATCTTATGCTGCTTTTCCCAGGCCATTAGCACAGAGAGCTGGACCAGAAAGGGAACAGCTCAGACCCAAACCTTCACCCATATGGGTTGTTGGCATCACAGGTGCTGACTTTACCTGCTATGTCACAACGCTGGCTCCTGCTTTTCCAACCTCTTAGAATTAATGTTTGATATTTCAAATAATCTCATCATCTACTGGGCTCCTGTGGACCCTGTTCTAACTATGGGACAGTGAGGAGGAAAACGGACAGGTTAGATTTGTTTTTAAGGCTGTAGCTACTGAGCCTCTAATTCTCACACCCAGAAAGGAGCTTTCCGTGGCTAACACTGACCTCAAAGCAAAGATGTGCTGCACTCGTGAGAACTCACACAGCAAATCCCACTGAGGACTCTGCTCCCACACGGAGCTCAGTGTGGACCTTTGATCACCAGTTCAGAATCTAAGCCACAATGTCACCCCACCCCTTTTTGTAAAATAACCTCTGATCCCTACATACCATGGAGGAATTTTACGGCAATTGAAATTTAAATTTTAAATTCTTTCAATTACTATTTTTATGATTCATGTTTTCAAATGGAAAAGTAATATATTCAGATTTTAAGTGCTATATTAATTATAGCTTCAACCTCTGGATTTTACTGGAAAGAACAGAGATAGCTAAGTGTTATGACCTCACCCCAGCAGCAAAACAGAACAGGTGCTGGCATTGAGAGGAGAGCTCAGTGCCCACATGAAGGGCCTGGGGCAGTACCCTCAGCCTCCCCAGCATGGCCAGGTGAGCTTGGTGAGAAGGAGAAAAGCCTCGGGCAAGAAGCTGCCAGCACGGGTTACTGTGCACCTTGTTGTCCTCAAAACATAGAATAAAGCAAACCCAAGGGGAACATGGGCACACAGCAGTAGGGAAAAGAATCGACTGAAGAGGATTTTACAAAATGTACCCACTGTGCTCAGTGAGATTAAGACAGGAACACACCCACAGATCAGAAGCTGAAGTTGTAAAACCAAACAGCTTATGTCAGCCACCGACTCCCCTGGCTGTTCCCTGCTCTCGGCCACCCCTGGTCCTGTCCTGGAAGCCTCCTCTTCCCTCTGCCTGGGATCAGGAACTGGCCCCTTCCAGCAGCAAGCCCAGGTTAGTCACACACGCACCACACTCCAGAAACACAGTGCAGTCCCCAAGCCTGGGGCCAGTGACCGAAGACGCACAGTGGGAGGTTGCAGGTGTCTGGCCGTGTGCCTGGCCTAGGTGGTGTCTCCGGGGAGTGTTGACATCGTTTGTTTCTCTTCCTAGGCCCTGGTGTCTCAAGAGGCTGTCTGGTCATGGTTGCTACATGGTTTCTATTGAGATCCTGCTCAACTACATGACTGAATGTTCTCTCCCACTCACTTGATGTGTAAAGAAAATAGGTGACAGCCATTTTTATGTTCTCCCATAACCAATCACAAGAGAAAGATCCATTGAATCCAGTGTTTCTCTGGGGATGAGAACAGAATACCCATTGGGGTCATTTGCAGAGGCAAATGTGTGTATTTGAGGAAAGCAGCTTGCTACTGGTACCCAAAATGATGGACACACAGGCTGAGGTGGAATCATGATGTTGTAGATGAAAAGCAACCCTGTGAACACGTGGATGCATGCACACACAGAGTTCTCCTGTAGATGCCTTCTGGTCACTCAGAGATCAAATCAAGTTCTCTTCCCTTTTTGGGATCTGTAACAGGTATTACACATCTGCCTCACTTATATCATGGGATTGTTGCAAAGATAAAATACAGGGATAAGGAAATATAGCAGGTAAAGCTGCCGCCTGTGACACCAACATTCTATATGGTGCTTCTTGTCCCAGCTTCTGCACTTCCAATCCAGTTCCATGCCAATGGCCTGGGGAAAGCAGTAGAAGATGGCTCACGTGTTTGGGCTCTTGCCACCCACATGGGGAACATGGATGAAGCCATTGTGGTCATCTGGGAAGTGACCAAGGGATGGAATCTCTCTCTCTCTCTATCTCTGGTTCTTTGTCCCTGTTTCTTACAACTCTTTCAAATAAATAAATAAATCTTTGGAACAGAAGATAAGATACTAAAGCATTTCCAACGTGAAGATGTGGGTGAGGGTTGGTGATGTTTGAGTTGGCCCAGCTCTCCTCTCTTCTTCGGGAGGTGTCAGATTGAGTCACGGCAGAGCTTGGCTTCTATGTTTAGTGCCCGTGCAGCCAGCGGCTTGTTCTACAGCACTCCTTGATTAGACATTCACGACTCTGATTTCCTCTCTGACTTTCCAAGCCATATATTATAATTTTAGCTAAAGCAGATGTTGGCTTTCTCTTGTAGCATGCCATTTCAGTTGTCCTATTGGCAAGCCGTGTATTTTAATAGTTATGAAATGTGCAGCTGAGTGAATATTAGAATGGATTTTCCAGCCCTAGAAAAGATTGAAATGTCCCTTCCATCACCTTAATGCCCAGTAGCTGAAATGAACACATTGTGTTCTGGAAGGTTATTGGCAACCTCGCAGCCTCACAGCATCCAGGATGGGATGAGCTTGGAAGATGTGTTTGCAGGCAGTGCTGTCTGGGAGTGAGCTGAGGGTTTAAAGATTCCCTTACAGGTGGGGTAAGGCACATGGGTTCCATGCCTCTATGAGGATCATGGAATAAACACGTGGATGTATGGACACTGGCATGGAAAAGAAAAAGCCAGAGGAATGGCTGAAACAGCCGGGCAGGTGTTGTGGAGATGAGAATCCCTGTGTCATCCTCCCAGAGTGGGCTGGCGCGGTCCCCTAGCCTCCCTCCCATGAACACCGTGTGCAGGCTGTGTGCTGAGGAGGCGCTTGTCTCTGGCATGCTAGCAGCAAACCAGAGGAGCATAATTAAGTGTGGGTCATGGAGGAGAAAAGCAGCGGTGTTAATGATCTGGCCATTAATAAGCCAGCAAACGAGTCCAGCACATGTGCTTTGTGAAGGGCAAAAAGGAAATCTCCGTGAACTCCGACACAAATTGTTTCACTAGCAAGATGCTTTTCTTGGGACTTTGAATTCTGACAGAAACAAAGGTGAGACACCTGCAGTCAGTATGAGGAAGTTTCTGCCGCATCAGGGACAGCGAGTCTGCAAGTCTGTCCCCTGCCCTTGCACAGGGCTTAGCACAGTCAGAGAAAAGTGTTCGCTTTTCTTCTGGTTGCTCAACCCTAGTCCTCCCCTTCCTCCACTCCTACCTTCCAGACATGAGGACAAATTTCCACCTGCAGAGCTATGGCTGCCTTAGGATGGTGTGTCCTGGTGAGGGGTTGTGTCCCCACAAATGCAGGAGAAGTGCTCATGCGCTGGTGGACACGTAAGGGCCACTGCTGCTGCCCAGGGGTCCTGTTCCCATGCCTCTGGCCACTCTTCTGGGGATTTGGATCACAATTCATTACCTTTCATAGGAATGGTCAGGTTTTATTTTATTTTTTTCTGATACTCATGTTAACTTCCATAAAGAAGAGAAAACCTGATATTTGTCTTTCTGGGTCCAGCTTATTTCGCTTTGTGCAGTGATCTCCAATTTCATCCATTTTGTTGCAAACATCAGGATTTTATTCTTTTCTTGGTTGTCTTTATCATATTTGCTTCATCCAGTCATCAGGTGATGACCATTTAGGCTGATTCCATATCTTGGCTGTTTTGAATTGAGCTGCTATAAACATGGGAGTGAAGCATATGAAATCATATGCTGATTTCATTTCCTTTGGCTTTGTTCCCGGGAGTTGGACAGTGAGGGCGTATGGTGGGTTTACCTGTAGTTTTCAGAGGAATCTCCACACTGTTTTCTATAATGGTTGTACCAATTTGCATTACACTGATAGTGTGTCAGAGCAAGAAATGTCAGGTTTTAGATCAAGCATTGGAGACAATCAAGACAGAATCAAGTGCGAATTACTGTGATACGACTTCACAGGAGAATTAGGTAAAGGTGATAAAATTCATCCTTTTAATCTCTATATTTCCTAAAATATTTTGACCTGGGAGATTGTGTCCTCCAGGAATTACTTACTGTTTCTTTAACGTGTCACCCAGGATGTGGTTGCATTCACCGTGATTTGCTCTGTAAGCTCACCACACATGTTCACGCATGTTTGCCTGATTCTTCCTTGTGCTATCATCTGAGGTCACTGTGGGACAAGCAATACAAAGTGAAGAGGAGCTGGCAGGCTCTTGCTTAAGCTGAGTTGTTTGGACCGAAACCGATAGCTACAACTGTGTCTGCTCTTCCTGAGGGGATCCGTCTGCCCACGGATCCCAGCAACACCGTTCACAACCGCAAGTGCCTCATTTTTATTCTTTTAGAGTCAAACCTGAAATTTAAAAGTTGTCATCCTGTGTCTTTTACAGGAAAAATATTGTACCATTCACCCAGTAACATCTTTGTGTCATATGGGCAAGCAGTTGAGCTTTTCTCAGACTTTGTTATGTATCTGTGAAGTGAGGGGATGCCCCAGGAGACTTCTGAAATCCTTTTCTTTTTTCTTTTTTTAAATATTCTTTAAGATTCACTTATTTATTTGAAAGTCAGAGTTACAAAGAAATTGACACAGTGGGCGGGGGGAGCTTCCATTCACTTGTTCAGGCCTCAGATGGCCACAATGACTAGTGCTAGGAGCTCCATCCGTGTCTCCTATGAGGCTGGCTGGGGCCCACGTACTCAGACCACCTTCCACTGCTTTCCCAGGTGCATTAATAGGGAGCTGATTCAGAGAGGAGCAGCTGAGACTGGAACCAGTACATAATTGGGATCCTGGCATTGCATGCCGCTACTTAACCCTCTTTGACACAACACAGGCCTGTGCAAGGCTTTTTGAGTGGCAAATTCTGTGCCCCTTGGAATGTGAGTCAGCGGTAATATGTTTCCCAGAACATGTCCTGTGCTTCACATGTTGTCGCCGTCGTTGTCTTTGAAAAGGAAACATTCAGCAGCCTTCTTGGGTGCTGTGGATTTGTATACAAACTCATCTGTGTTTGCAGATTCTCTGAGGCGGTTTTATTGTTGACTTCCCATTGTGGTGATGGTCTAAGGAGGACTTCTATCATCCTCTAACCCAGCTGGAGCCCTCTGTGAGCATGGGAGGTTGAGTGAGACCACAGCCTTGTTTTGCTGGCCACAGTGGCAGTAACTCCAAGCAGGCAGAACTGGCTCACCTGTCAGGCTACACAACCAAACGGATGTGGTGTGAAAGTGATGCCTTCATTCTGAGTTAGTGCCAAAGCCGCCTCATTCTGCATGACCCCGGAAAGTGGCCCTGGGGGAGGAGAAGGGTAGGCAAGGCTGAAGCCCACAGGGTCTGCACTGTTTCAGGCGCCTGCACATCTATGTCTCAAGCATCCACTTACTTTTTTTGAAAAGCACACTATTTTTGTCATGTAGCACCAGTGGCACCCTGAGTATAGGTTGCTCTGTTTGGTTCTGTACAGTTTGTCATCGATGCATGAGCCCCTCCAGTGTAATGACAATGGTCCTGCAGCCTGTCTGCTTGAGAGCTTTGCTCTGTCCCTCCCTCCTGGGACCCTCAAGTCCAGGGCCACAAAACCAGTGGCAATCTCACATTCTCTCCAGAGAGTCTCACCCAGCCTAGAAGATGTTTCCATCTTCCATGCCGAGCTAATCCCTCCTAGCAACCAAAGACTCTTTCCTACAAATCCCTTTCCACTCCCTTCTCACCACCAGGGGCCTCCACGCCTTCAGGAGTCTCCTACAGGACGTGCATCAGGGCCAGACAGATCTCACACTTTTAGCTTCATGAACACCACCACTCATTTAGGTGCTCTGAAATTCTCTGCTAATCTGTAAACTGGATGTAGTACTAAGTATGGAGCTCTGCTTTATGGAGCTTTTAATGCTCTTCCTCTCACACAAGAAGGAAGGGCAACTAAGCATGAACTATGGGGATTGTTGTGGTGGTGCAACCTGTTAAGCTACTGCCTGTGCTACCAGGATCCTGCACAAGTGCCAGGTTCTAATCCCAGCTGCTCTATTTCCAATCCTGTTTCCTGCTAATGAACCTGGGAAGTCAATGGAAGATGTCCCAAGCATTTAGGCTCCTGCCACCTAAGTGGTAGACCCAAATTAAGCTCCTGGCTTCTGCCTTCAGCATGGCCCAGCCTGGCTTCTATGGCCATTTGAAGAGTGAAATGGAAGATCTCTCTCTCTCTCTCTCCCTCTCTCTCTCTCTCTCCCCCTCCCTCCCCTGCCTGTCTCCTTCCCTCTCCCTACTATCCCTCTCCTCTCTCTCTCACTCTGCCTTTAAATAAGTATGGAAAAAATAAAGCTATGAAAGATACAAGAAGGCAAGAGAAATGACAGGTTCCACAAACTCTCCATTTAGTATTTCACCAGAGTTGGAAAACATTCAGTGCCTTCTTGGGAAAGAGAACATTTCCTGATTCAGGCATCAGTTTGTATCTGTGGGAAATTGGTTCCAGCACCTCCTAGAGATACCAGAATCCAAAGATGCTCAACTTCCTTGCATACAGTAGTGCAGTATTTGCATGTAACTTATGCAGTCTCTCTTATACTTTGGGTTGCTTATAACACCCAGAATAATGGAAATGCTCTGGAAATAGTTCCAGCCCTGTGTTGTTTAGGAAATATTGACGAGAGAAGAAGTCCATCCATGTTCAATACAGATGCACTTTTTGGTATGATTCTCTGTCCACGGCTGGCTGCTTCCCTGGGCGTTGGACCTGCAGGTGCAGAAGCCAACCTTGCTCCTTCATCTAGGGAAAAGAAGCATGAAGAAGGAGGTTGGGGGATTATATTTGCCCCCTCTGGAAAATCATCTGTTCTTCAGAAGCCAAAACAGAACTTTAGTTCCTAAAACCAGAGAAGCAAAAGATGAGTGTCAAAAGGCCGACTTGCAGAAGGCAAGCATATTTCACAGAGGACAATCCTCACACACGGCAGTGTAGAGTGCAGGCCTGCTCCTCACCCACAGGCTCGAACAGGTTGGCATCTTCCAGGTCAAGGGGGCAGAGTACTTGCAGGAGGACAGTGGTTACCTACCAGCAACCCCTGAACTGCCACTGAATTTCAATAAGGGAGAGAGAAACTTTCAGAAGAGGCAGGTGGCCTTGACATTGCTAATAGGGACGAGTTAACCTTTGTTATAATCAGTCGTAATGAATTATTGGCTTAACTGTTTCATCAATTCCATTAGGCTCTGAATTCCTCAGCATTTAATTGCTGGCTGGCTTCTCAATCCCTAAGGCCAGTCTCCTCAGGTGATCCGTGCTGAAGTAGTAGCTGACTGAACAGGGAATGTAGATGCCCATTGTCAGCCTGAGTGAACAGGGAATGCAGATGCCCATTGTCAGCCCGATCCTACCTTGACATGGGTTATACAGGAGCCAGGAGTGCAGTGTGGCCTGGAAGACCATTGCTGACGGGACAACGTGAATGGGTTCTAAGCCCTGCCTTTCACTCAGGTTGCTGTTTTGATCCTTCTTGATTTCTTGGTTTCAGAGTGGACGTGCCTTTCACTGGCCCCAGCCCCTGGGACCTGAACTCAGTGGCTGGCAGTCAGCCCTGGTAGAAATCTCCTGAATGAGGCCTCTTGATGCACAGATTTTTGCTCAAGAATGATGAGAACGGACTTCCGTTTGGAATGCATGCAGTGTAACACCAAATGGCTGCTCATGCATCATAGCTAAGAATTCTGAGACTCTGATTTGAAATAAGCCAAAAGTAAGCCTCCGTCATGAGGGCAGAGGCAGGATCGTGGAGCCCCGGGACCACGGCTATTACTCTGGATCCCTTAAGTCCACAGTGAGCATTTGCTTTGTTAGAGTTTGTCATTATAAAGGTCATAGCTCAACCTTTTCTCAAATGTGAGAATGTTGAGCCTTGCCTTTTCTTAAAGGTGGCATCATGTAGTTAAAAACGTAACCTGAATACGGAAATAAGTGGTTAGGCCATAGAATATTATGATTTTATATAATTTAGGAAATTAATATCACAATAAGGACTATCCCCACACCCAGATTATTTTAGATATTTGAAAATGTAAGACATTATCTTGCCATTAATCATTTTATTTAAAGTTATGATAGAAATTGGCTAAATTTTACAATTCAACACTCCTCTAAATATTATAAGGGAGTGATTTTATGAAATTTCAAGGATGAGTAATGGTTCGCTAAGATTGTTTGATTGCTACCTTTTGCAATTGGCTGTGTCATTCATTAGAAGGAGCATAGTTTTCCACGGAAGGGCTGTGGGCTGGGCGAAGGTGGTTTGAGACCAACATCTCCATCTTCTACCCACATGGCGTGAGGCCAGTTGCTCCTTCTGAATCCTCCTCCTGCCACGAAAGTCTGCTTTTGGGAGATGCAAGGGGCAGCAGTACCTGCCTCCTGCGCTGCTCTGCTCTTGGTGTTCTGTCACTTCTTCCACAGGGTTAGAAAGGTAGCTCATCCGCTCCGAAGGGTGGCTTGGAAAACTGCTGATCTTTGCTGCACATCACACGGAGTCAGCGAAGGAACCCTTCAGGCATTCTGATCAGTCTTCGCTCATTCTCTGGTGACTGGGGGTTATCTACATGCATTTCCCCAAGTTGCACATTTGTACTGTCTTTGTGGGGGGTCCAAACAAGATTTCACTTTTCTTCAAACTTCATCTCACTTCTCAGTTTATGCAAAATGTAAGCATGCCATGTGCATATTCATGGCTTCCAACTGAAGGAGCAGAATGCAAGATTTCGGCCTCTTTGTGGGCATTTTCATCTGTTTCCTACTTCTTGTGAAACTAGCAATATGTTTACATGTATCACTTAGGTATCTTTTGGGGAGGAAATAATTCAAATATTATTTCATCCAGCAAATGATCCAAAAGGCCAAATTTTCTGATATCTCAAAAATATAAGCTCTGATTTTCCATGATCTACAATTTTTTTTGGATATTTTCGCCTCTTTAAAGTGAAGACTGGGAACAGCATAATGAATGGGAACAGTAACCACACACATGGTGTACGTGGACAGAGCCCTGTGAGAATACCAGGTTAGACACGCAGCGGTCGATGTTGGGGTGACTGCTTGAACTAGTTTGGCTCACATCGTCACAGCCCATGCTGTGCTGTGGGTTTTGGTGAATCCCAGCTGCTGCGAAGGCTCCATCCTTCCACATGGACCAGTCTCCCTTCCCGCATCCTCCTCAACTTGTCCACAGACATCCATGCATCACTGCCATGTTCCCGTGTGTGTCTTACACTCCTTAGGCATCTGGAGGTAGATACTCCAGAGGAGGAACTAAGTGGTTTTCATAGTGCTTCAGACAGAGGTCCAGTTCAGTAAAGATTTGCTGAAAAAACAAGCATGATCTGTTGTCTTCAGTGTTTTCACAGGTAATCAGCCAAACGTGTGTCTTCCTGGGGCCACTGCTTTATTTTGCTTGTAGATTTTGGGGAATCATGTAATAACCAATCTGTCTCTATATCACATTTTTCTCTCTCCTTCCCTCCCTTCTCTCTCTCTCTTTCTTTTTCTTCTCTCTCTCTCTCTCTCTCTCTCACACACACACACTCCCCCCCGTTTCTTTCTTTCCTTTTCTCTCTCTCTCTCTCTCAGTGTACAGAAAATTTAAAGTAAAATACGTGACCCATGAGTAGCCTTGTATAGAGGGTTTCCTGTGTATAATCTCATCTATTTCTCCATTTTAGTAGAATGACAGTATTTGACCATTCCTTGTTTCTTTTATTTTCTTTTTTTTTCTCTTGTATGAACTTTGGAAATTGCCTCAAGCCTGCCTTTTTATTATTAGCGGCAGATATAAGAGCGTTTGAAATGGATATGGACTCTGACGCTTACTCTGGGCAGATGCAGTAAAGCTTGGCAACAGTCACAGATAAGGCTCGCAGGAAATAGAAGAGGCGCCTGCATTCCTAAGAGACATCACAATTGGATGTGGATGTGGAAGGACACGCACGTTGCTGCAGCCCGGGGTCATGGCAGATTGACAGTGTCCATATTCTCTTTGGTTACCTTTAACCTTTGTTAAATGGAAAGGATTTCTCCTGGTTCTTGTTAGAAATGGCCCAGTCCTGTCATTTCTCAGTAAATTACAATTCAGGCTCGGCCATGCAGCTGCCTTTTCTTGCACGGGTACTGTATATGCTTTTGTGCTTTTGTTTTGTTGGAATATTTCAGTGTTACAGATTCACAATATTATATTGTACATGTAAAATAAGAATGTCTTGGGGCTGGCGTTGTGGTATTGTGGGTAAAGCCACCACCTGCAAAGTCAGAATACCGTAGGAGTGCCTATTTGAATCACAGCTACTCCACTTCTGATGCAGCTCCCTGCTAATGTCCTGGGAAAAGCGGAGGAAAAGATGCCAAGCATTTGGGCCCTGCACCCACATGGGAGACCTGGAAGTAGCTCCTGGCTCCTGGTTTTGGCCTGGTCCAATCCTTGGTAACGTGGCCATCTGGGGAGTGAACCAGTGGATAAAGCATCCTTATCTGTCTCTCCCTCTATCTATAGCTATGATTTTAAATAAATAAGTCTTTAAAAAATAATGTCTTGGAGAGGTGTCACAAGGATCGAAGAGCAAAGACAGGTGGTGGTGTGATGCAGGTTCGCTCTGTCCCATAAATGGAAGCATTTTAAAGTTTTTCTTTGGCTTTAGAGAGCACCAAGGCAACTTCAGCTACTTAAAAACCAAAACCGTCTGCTTCATTTTAAGCTTGTTGAAATTTCCAAATATATCTGACTCAGTATGAATAAGACAGCGAGGAGTGAGACTAAAACTTGAATACAGATGCCCTGATTATCTGACCAATTTCCAAAAGCATTCATGTTTTTGACTTGGGGAAAAGTTAACTTTTGGAAAACCACAGAATATTCCAGGTGAAGAGGGCCGAGGGTCCTGGGCTGACTGCCTCAGCCTGCTGCACTCTCCACCTCCCCCAAGAGCTGGATACGCTCTGACTGAATGTGCCTTGAACAAAACCAAGATACAGCCAGATGACAGGGCTCCATCAGGACGAAGCGGCAACTGGACAAGGGGAGCCCTTGGCTCCTGCCTAGCTTTTTCTGCAACAGGGGCCCAGCTTACTCTTGCCTCCTGCTCCTTGAATTGCGCTACAACTTCTGTCTCTCCTGTTGCAGATCTGTTTCCCTAACTACAGTATCATTACAAAGATATTGCACTTCTAATTAGAACACTCTTGTGAAGCAAATTTGAAGAAAGTATCTCAAAATGGCACTGTAGACTTTATGTACTGTTTATGTATTTTTAAACTTGCTTCCCACCGAGGATGTAAGTGAAATCAGTCAAAAAACAAAGAGAAACACACCCAGCCCCAGAGAGTGGCACGTTCTGTCTAACTGGATTTTAATTCTGTTCAGAGGAAAATCTCACGAAGCTTCTCTGGCAGTGATGGATGGCAATGCCAAGGGCCAACAAGCCTTTTACCAAGGGTCACACGTTCTGTGGGTCCCGCTGGCTCTGCTGAAGCCACTCTTCTTGGCGGCCACAGGCGCCCCACAGCTGAGTGGGCATTGCTGGGGTCCCACACAACTGCGTTTATGGACATGGAAATCCAAACTTAAACTCTGTGTTTTGTGTATATGGCAAGTCTTTCCTTAGGATTTACTGTCAGTAAATTAAATATATACAAACCACTCTGAACTCATGAGCTGTGTAGAAAACACAAGGTCAGTGACTTTGTGGGTGAGCCCTGGGTGCTGATGCTGGGACCCTCCCGCTGGGTCACATTTCCAGCTGTGCTGGGTGGTGGTCCCTGCACTTGATGGGCATGGGGAGGGAATGGGGGGCTTTCTGATATGGCTGGGAATAATCTGCAGACAGTAGTAATGCACCGATATGCAACTGTATTTTACTAATATGGGTTAACCTGACTCCAAAATACCTAATCCACGTGAACTACATGTTTGGAAAACACTGAATGAGAACAAAACTTCTCCATATCCCCCCTTTCATGGACTGTGTTAAGTCACCCATGGGCCACCTGTCTTCACCTCTCGGAGAAGATAGAGAAGGCCGAGACCGCGTCTGTGACATTCTCTCACATGCAACCAGCCAACACGAGCAGGATTTCCCACGGCTTCTCGGGAAGTGCGTGCTCCAGCCTAGTTTCCATTCCCTGCTCTAACTCCAAAGGGCAGCAGTGCCTGACGTGGCTTCCTCCTGGCCGTGGAGGTGGTGCCCTTCACAGGGGCACCAGCCTGGCTCTGCTGTTCCCCTGCCCTCGTCCCCAGGAGCCGAGGGCTTCAGCTGACTGCCCTGTTCTCCCCCTTTCTAAACCACAACCCTTGGCTGAGTTTCAAACCAGAAGGCCATGGTCTGTGGAGGCCTTGAAAAGCATCAGTCCACTTCATTTTCATAGTGCACCCAATGCTTCCTCTGCTCAAATTGACACCAACCAATACCCACCCCTTCCAGAGTGCCTGCTCTTTCCCATGGAGTTAGCCATCGTCCTTATCCCTTAGTAAATAAGTTTTTTAAGCAGAGAGAGAGAGAGAGATTTCCTAACTCCTGATTCATTCTCCAAATGCTCACAAAATCCAGGCCTAGGCCAGCCAATGTCAGGAGCCAGGAACCCCATCTTGCTGACATCCATGGGCTCTCAGGGGCTCAAGACCTTGGGCCATCTTTGCTGCCTTTTCAGGCACATTAGCAGGGAGCTGGATCAGCAAAGTAGCCAGGACTACAACTGACACTCCATTATGGGATACTGGCACTACAAGTGGGCGTGGCTTAACCTATTGCACAATGCTGACCCCAGGAAATATGTTTTAAAGGCTGTCAAAAGCGATTTAAAAATCAGATAGTGCGCAGCATATGCTACTGTGTAGTTCTGATAAACCGACTGCTCCCACAACTGTTAAACATAAATGGCAGATTTATATTGTCAGATTTTAGTAAGATGGATATGTTTTTAGTTAATAAAACTTTTTTAATATCTTTGTGTTCATTGCTATGATTCTTAAATTTTTATTTATTTATTTATTTTTTTGCTTTCAAACTTTTATCTAATGAATATAAATTTCCAAAGTACAGCTTATGGATTACAATGGCTTCCCCCCCATAACGTCCTAAATTTTTAAAATAAATCTTGGTAGCATAGCTGAAGCATAACCAATACCTGGTGTGTCGTGTTTATGTTTGCTCTGACAATAATTTGGTCGGAGGATGAAGCAGTACTCTGAGACAGACAGGCAATGTTGCAAGAGAATGCACCTTTGATGAGTTCATGGTTTTTAAAATGTTTGATTTATCCATGAGAAAATAGTAAGCACTGCTCTAGCGGGGCTCAGGGGAATATTTAGAAAGAATTCACCAAACGTGGCTGTTGTACCAGGGGCTGGGGAGACACGTGGCGCATGCTTCATTCAGCTGATCACATGGCAGAGTGAATGAACACATGTAACAAATGTTTGTGTCAGAGAGAGCTTCGGGAAAATAAAAAATTATCCCTGGAGATAGTTGAACAAAGAGAAATCTGAAAAAGGTGAAAAGCAAATCAATAAGGGATTTCTTAAGCACTGTGTGTTTTGTTAATAAACCATTTACTCAAGCTGTTAGCTGATAAATCGGGAAGCTGGCGTGTACATATGTGTGCACATCCATGTTCACGTATGTTCATCAAATACATAAATGCATCATATATGCATGACTCCAATCCCAGGGCTGATGATATGTTAAATGGCTTTATCACCACTTATTTTATGTGTGAAAAGCTCCTATTGTGACTTTTAAAAAACAATTTTCTTTTATAAAAATGGTGATTTTCTTTTTCTTCTTTGAAAATGGGAGAAGAGAGAGAGAGACTGATACCGATTTTCCATCTGCAGGTTTACTCCCCAGATGCTCATAACCCCTGGGCAGAGCCAGGCTGAAGTCTGGAGGTGGAAACTCCATCCAGGCGTCCCACGTGGGTGGCAGGGACCCAGACACTCAAGCTGTCTCGTGCTGCTTCCAGGGTCAGCATTAGCAGGTGGCTGGAAACAGAACTGGATCTGAGATTTGTACTCAGGCACTCCAATATACAATGTGAGCGTGCCAAGCAGTGTCAACTGTTAGATCAAATGCCTTCCCTTAAAAATCAATTTTTAGCACAGTGATTAAATCACCCTCCAAAAATAGTTGTTGAAATTAACAAGGTGGGGGGGATATGCTATGGAAAATGTTGAAGAAAAATACTCTGAAAGGGAGAACATCTCCCTTGGGCTCACCAACAGGGACCAAAGCCAGTACCTGGCAAAGGGAGAAAGAGAGAAAAACCCAGTGCCAACAACATATGGCGAGAATGCGGTTTGCCTACTGAGTACACACGGCTGTGCTGGTGGAGAGCAGGCCCAATAATGGCAATCATCATCATCATATCTTCATCATCTGAAAAGGCCAGGTGCTGGGACACTTTAAAGTGACATCCGCACTTACTGGTGGTGGCAGGAGACACTTTCTAAGCTCTCGGTCCATCGGGTGTATTTTCACCTAATTGTGCTCAGTTGCAATTGGCAGCCACAGGCAGCACCGTGGGCCCTCAGGGCAGTGGAGGAGAGAGGCACTGTGGTCTCCTTCCCACTTGGGGAGAGTGCCTACCTCACTGTCTGGGGTGGACACGCCTCAGAGGAATCCCAGGGGAATGGGGACTGGTGTCCCAGGATGCTAAGCTACGGTGGGGGAATCCTAGATCTGTCATCCGTGGAGCTCCCTGGTACCGATGCCACCTCACAGCAAGGAGTGTGTTGTAGGGAATGCATCTGGAAGTCACCCTCACAGCCGCTGTCAGTTGTACCTGTCCATTTACCCACATAGGCTGGGCCTCCGGACCCCTTGTCCCCAGGCATTCAGTGAGATGCTAAGTTGTGCAATGGATACATTTAAAAGTGTACCCCAGTAGAAAAAAAAAAGTTTGCCAGGATCTATTGAATGAGAGACCAGGGGTTGTAACTGTGCCTGTACCCAATCTCCAATTTGCTCACAAGCGTTTAAATATTTACCATCTTCAATGAGATGAAAAGTCTAGGAATTTAATAAAGGCCTTCATGAAAGCAAATTAGAAGGGTAAACTAATATATCTCAGAGCAGTGGAGCTATGATTTATGAGATTTCATAATGGTCTAAAATTTATTAGAATTTTTCTGAATTTTCCCAAGTGCCAAAGCACTTTTTAAAATACTTTAATTTTTAATTTATGTTTTTAATGTTAAGATGTAATTTTTCTAGCTTTTTGCCATGTTTGCTTATACATACACATTTATACTATTTTTTCTCAAACAGATACAGTATCACAGAAGTAAGGATTCATGACAGTGATCTTACAGTGGGGAAAGCAGTATACATAGTCATGTATTTATGGCAATATCTATGTGTACCAGTACAACACCCACGCAACCTTTATACCCTCTCTATATTAACTTCCACAAAGATGAGAAAACATGGTATTTGTCTTTCTGGGTCTGGCTAATTGCACTTAGCATAACAATCTCCAGATACAACCATTTTGTTGCAAATGTTGGGATTTCATGTTTATGGCTGAGTAATGTTGCACCGTGTAGATATACTACATTTTCTTTGTCTAGTCACCGGCTCGTGGACACTCAATAGGCTTCTTCCAGCACACTGTTAGAAGTTGTATCTTGCAGTGCAGAATGATATCCAAGGCTTGCCTTCTGCAAGCTTCTGTTTCACGTTTGTTGTCCGAAGTGTTTGATGGGCTATCGGGGGAGCAATACTTTTTCCTGCTTGTCTCCCTTGCTGGTGGAAGCACAGTCCCTTGTGGCAGGCCAGCGGCCACAAAACACCTTTCAGTCCTAGCATTTAATAGGATCATTTGGATCTTTATACAGGAATTAATTGCCAAAAACTAGATGTGAGGCCTGCAAAGCTTCCCTCCTGAAGAGATAAGCAGAGCTAAGTTACAGAACCTGCTTAATGCATTGCATGTATGAAGATGGCTCAGCCCGGTCCCTGTGTTTTTATAACAAGTGTGTAACTTTCTGTGTGTTAGGCAACCTCTTCTCATGGTTCCAATAGAGCACCTTTTCAACCCCAATATTAACAGGATGTTTCAAAAAGTATAGAATGAATAGAAACAACACACACAGAACTGGGAGCTTGTAACCTGTGTAAATGTCGCTGAAGCAGTTTGTTGACACAGTCCTGGTAGAATCATCCAAATGCCTATACAACATACGACCACCTGTGCCACAGGGAAGGTTGATTCCTTAGCTGTCCATCGCACTGTTGGCTGGGAGGCCCGGGATGCTAGAGCCATGGATGTGTCCTATGTTCACGGCACTTGGGAGAGTGTGTGGACTGTACTCAGTTCTCTGCTTTAGCTATTACCATCAGGAAGTAAGCATTTATAGGTTGCTATTGATTTTATGTACAAGGGAAATTTCAGCTTGTATGTATTCTGCAAAGAGGAGAAAAAATAAACATGGAAAAGTAGCTTGATTTCATTTCACCTTTAAATGTTAGTTAGGTCAAGCTCCTGACCTTCCCACAAATGTTAAAAGTTAAGGCTGAGATTCCAGAAGATTCAGTTTCTCTTCTACTTTATTCCATGATCCTAAGTGACATTTTGTTATCTTTTCCCCATAACTTTATTTTTGAAAAATAAGCACAAGATGTTCCTTCAAAGGTAGGGAGAATGAGCCTTGTGGAGGTGGCTTTTGCCTTGCAGAGCGGTAGATAGTGTCGGCTTTTTCTTTTCACTGTTTCTCATTCAATCCCTGCCTCCTGAGATATTCACACATTTATCCTGGTGTCCGGGACCTCCACATCTTAAGATGCCAGCGTCTGATCCTATTTTGAGCCCAGCAGAGCCATCTGAGCCCAGTGGGACTCTTGGGGTCTAAAAGTAGTTTCCTGAGTGGGGTTCCCAATTCTGCTCAAGTGGGAGCTGGCACCTGCGTGTCTGAAGGCAGAGACCCACCTGCAGATACAATGAATCCCTACATCTGTGCTTCCTAAGGAACAGCTTCAAACACCACAAAGAAATTAAAGATTGACTCACAATGTTTTCATTTCACAGCGTCCAGCCATTTTCTCGGTTAACAATATCAACATGGGGATGCTTAGAATTCAAATTCATACTGAAATAATATTGACAATAATAAGAAAAGAAGAATGACATGGAGTGATATTTTCTCAGTGTTTTACTGTTCAAAGCATTTTAACATAAATTTGCTGTATTTTGAACTGCACACCCCATATGATGGAGGATTTCAAAAACAGTGATACATATTGACAAACTGAGAGGCTTAAGGTCATGGGGGAGTAGAGGCTTATAGATTGTGAGCTTCCCTCTGCCTGTTTCTTGGAGGCAACACTGTCAGAGAAATTAGCGCTAAGTTCAAAGTGAGCCCTTACGGCGCGTACCTGCAGAGCACCTGGAACTGAGCTGCATGAGCTGGGACAGTTCAGCAGACTGTTCTGAGGTGAGACCAGCCCTGCACACATGGGTGTGTGTCCACCTCCGGAGCAGTGTAGTGTCCTCAGTGTCACCTGTGTGAACACATGAACACCACCACCTCTGGTCCTGGACCCTCTGCTGCAGCTCTCACGATGCATATGACCTCTTTCCAAGTCCTGAAGGGCTCTTTGGTTCCTTCCATACTGGACCACCTGAAGTCTTCTCACTGAGACGCCCACCGGTGTGCATGGAGTGGGGAAGCGTCAGTGTCATGCAAACGCTGATACACATGGTCTGTTTTTCGTTTAAGTTTCTCTTAGCTGGGATTCTGATTGCTTTTCTAGCTTTATTGCAGTGTAATTGAAAATAAAGTTGAACAAATTTAAGGTGTACAACTCGATGTTTTGGTATACATTGAGAAGTGAATATCATCACAATCAAGCTAATTAAGATACCCATCACTCCACATGGTTACCAGTTTCTCTATTGTTGTGTGTTTGTGTATGATTAGAATATTAAATATCAAGTCTTTGGTAAATTTCAGACAAGAAAGAATATAACTACAGTTCCATTGCTCTGTATCAGATCTCCAGAACTTGGATGTCTTCTTATAAAACCTTGGTATCTCATAGCCAGTATCCCCTCACTTCATCCTACTGGCAGCCAAAACCCTAAACTGCTTCTGTGATTTTAGCTACAAGTATGTGCTGTTTATGTGTGGCCACTGTGTTTCATAGTGTGTGTTGCTAATTTCCTGTAACATCTGGTTTTAGGTTTAAAAGTTACAAACTACTTCCTGTACACTGAGATATGATATGACAGTGTCAGCAACCAAAAATGTTAAAATGTGAGATTTTAGGACATGGTAAGGAATAGTATGTTTACCCACGACTCTATTCTACCTTATGGCTTGGGAATCTCTACTGGCACACACCTGTCAGAGTCTGAAAACCACAGATCCTCGGATAACATATCCCAGCTTGGGTAAAAGGAATAGAAAACAAAGCCTTTGGCTCTTTCTCTGTCTCACTGTCCATGCATAGATGGCCTTTAATGGGTCTAGTGTGGGTCACTCCCACCCTTGTTGTGAAGTGAAGGTGGGAAAAGAAGTCCTTCTTCCCAGTCTGTTGAGCGTCTTTCCTGGACATCGGCAAACCTGTGCTCGGAGCGTGTTCTAATCGTGGTAACTTACTCCCCTGGGCACTGTTGGCCGTGGTGGTGTTCAGCTGTATAGCTTTACTCTCAATGAGATGTACAAGAAGTGTCTTCATGTACTTTGTGGAGTCATTTTCTCTCTGGATTTATATGTATGTGAGTTTTTGAGAACAATATAGATTTGAGAAGCATTAAACAGCAGGGAACTCTTAAACTCCAACTTGAATCTGCCCCTGCTGATTTACTCAGTTATTTCTGACATAATGCACTTTTTTGGTAAAGATTTATTTATTTATTTGAAAGGCAGAGTTACAGAGAGGCAGAAGTAGAGGAAGAGAGAGAGAGAGAGAGAATGAATATGAATATCTTCCACCTGCTGGTTCACTCCCCAGATGGTCGCAGTGGCCGGAGCTGTGCTGATTGGAAGCCAGGAGCCAGGAGCTTCCTCCAGATCTCCCACGAGGGTACAGAGGTCCAAGCACTTGGGCCATCTTCTACGGCTTTCCCAGGCCATAGCAGAGAGCTGGATTGGAAGTGGAGCAGCCAGACTCTAACTAGAGCCCATATGGGATGCTGGCATTGCAGGTGGCAGCTTTACCCTCTATGCCACAACGCCAGCCCCAACAAAATGCACTTTGTACCACAGTGATATCTGCTGTCTTAGCAGCCAGAAGTTTCCAGCATTTTATATGGTTCACAGCTCCTTTATTTGTGTCTGATAAAACACACACACACACTTGTGCAGCAGTGGTAGAATACATTGTATAGTATACCTTTTTTGTATGCAACGAACACCTTTATTTGAGACTTGGCTTGCAGTGTAAACTACACACACACACACAGTGGTAGAACATGAGATTGTATAGTATACACTTTCTGTATGCAACTAACACCTTTTTCTAAGATTGGCTTGTACTATAAACTCCCCCCCACACACACACTCGTACACTCATCCCCAGGTTTGCATGAGGAAAGTAAGAATCCAGGCACTGTGGCTTGTTCTGGTGGGCAGGCCATGGACCTGCTGGGATGTCCTGGAGTTACTGTGGAAACATGGAAATGCTAGTGCTGCTCAAATTTGCCAGATCTCCAGGAGTCCCAGCCCATTTTTATCTGGAGACCAATTCAGAAAATGGCTATGACCAGCATGGGGCCAGCCCTGTCCACCAAGCCATGGTGGTATGCAATAGTCCATACAGAGACTCTGTGGTGCTAGTACCAAATTGGAATAAGAGAAGCTGCAAGCTTGGGAGTTGGCGTCACAGGAGCACGCGCAGGATGGCTGCTGGATAAAGCCCTCCTCTGTTTACCTACATGTGCTGACCGCATCCTCTGGGGAACTCGTGGATGCAGTGCTGAGCCGTCCCCAGCGGTCTCGGCATTCCTCGTCTCTGCTGCCTCCTGCCACTGTACTGAAACGGCTGTTGACTGAGTCTTACAACACAGCATGACTCTACTGAAAGGTGTTTCATGAAAAATTTCCACATTGATTTTCCCATGAGTTAAACACTTTTCTGGGACAATGAGGAGCCACAGAATTGTAGTGCTTCCTCACAGATTCTGTCTCCCCAGGGTGGCTTCCTGGAGAGGAGCGATTTGCCATGTGCCAGTCACTGAGAGTGTTGCTTCCTAGTCTGGTCTAGATCTGTCCTTTCGTGCAGTCATTGCTCCTGCTATTTGAGCGCAAAGCGTTCAGCATCAAATTATTGCCTACAATAGCAAATACGCATCTCAGAATTGAAAGTGAAGGACTTTCACCTACTGATAGGATTGATTGGTTAATACATTTGAGCCTGAGATATGCCCATGTGACATACAACTCCCTTCTAAAAACTACTGGAAAGCAGTTATGTAATTGCTAGCACCATGGGAACTTGCTTTCATTGCATATTTGAATCCCCAAATATAGATGATCAACTCCCACCAATTCAAAATGCTTAGATAGGCCTTGTTACCTAGGCAACGATGTATTGGGAATGAGAGGCCTGCCTTCCCCTCACATTTCATTCCCAAATTCTACCTTTTTACATTGCTTCAGAGCATGGCTTTTAAAGTTGAATACATAATTTTCTGAAAAATAAGATGCTTATGACAATTTTGAAATCCATTGGCTGGAAATAGATCCTCCAGTACAGACCACATCCTCCCAGAGACCTCTCTCCACTATCTCCAGTCCCGATGGACTGCAGATAATATTTGTTAATCATTGACAACACACATAGGGTATATTTAATGTTCATTGGGTTTCTAAAAAAGTTAAGTAGAATAACCCACTTTCTGTCTGTAAGTGGCTACTCTTGAGCCAAGTACCATACTCTGGTTTTAGGACTGACACTGGGAACATGAAAAACTGTTGAGGAATATAGAATTTATTTTAGAGATATGGGAAACTCTTCTCTGTTCAGACTGTAATTGCACATGCTCCATTTCGTTCCTACCTCCTCTCTGATCCAAAGAAACCAGTGGCACCCCTGCCAAGAACATGACTCTCTCCCTTTTTCTTCTCCATGAAGCCTGAAAGTTCTATCTCTATTCCTTGAAACCAGGCATCTGCATTTTTCAGGCGCCACTATCCAAGCTCTTAAATTTCCTGGGATGAAGTTTATGTATCTGTATGTCCCATAAAAAAAGGATATTGCAAAGTCTAACCTTTTCACCTTTGACTACAGAATGACTCCTCAATTACGTGGTGAATTCCTTGCAGGAAATTATTTTGGGTTTCTTTAAGAATTATGAGTGTGCCTTTTAAGTGCCCCCACCAGTGTCTTCGACAAAAAATTATTTATTGGGTGTTGGGTAGACCAAGGGTAACTCAGAGGCAAAGGCAGCCAACCTGATTTCTTCCAATTACTCTGGCTTGCCTGTTTTGACTCTTCCACTGAATGAACTGTGGTGAAGAATTAGGTTAATCTAAAGAGAGTACTAGAGGCAAACATGGGGAGCATTATAAACAGCACACCAGCATGCTGTAGCAAAGGTATGATTGATTTTAGACCTGACAGTCTCAGAGAAACATGGTGGTGCTGGCAACAAGTTAAAGGAATGTTGCTGGAGCAACTTCTTCGTAGATCCCACTGAAGTGACTACAGAGAAGCTTCTGTCCTTGCCAAGAACTCAGTCTTCATGTCCTCTGTGTGTGGGTGTGTGTTGCAGGTGTCTCAGAGCATGCACATCACGACAGTGGTGCTGTTTCTTACATTATGGGTCTGTGTGGAAGCTCAGTTCATATTTGCTTTGACCAGGAACCTCGAGTCTCGCTTGCATTGGCCATGCTCATTCTCTCCCAGTTCTTCACATTCTCAGTTGATTCCACCACCATCTCTCACTTTCTCTTCCTTACTCATACCGGGAGACCATTGCCATTGAAGCATATGTATTTTTTTTTAATTTTTGACAGGCAGAGTGGACATTGAGAGAGAGAGACAGAGAGAAAGGTCTTCCTTTGCCGTTGGTTCACCCTCCAATGGCCGCCGCGGCTGGCGCGCTGCAGCTGGTGCACCGTGCCGATCCGATGGCAGGAGCCAGGTGCTTCTCCTGGTCTCCCATGGGGTGCAGGGCCCAAGCACTTGGGGCATCCTCCACTGCACTCCCTGGCCACAGCAGAGAGCTGGCCTGGAAGAGGGGCAACCGGGACAGAATCCAGCGCCCAGACCGGGACTAGAACCCGGTGTGCCGGCGCCACAAGGCGGAGGATTAGTCTAGTGAGCCACGGCGCCGACCCAAAGCATATGTATTAAAAAATCTAATGAAGGTTTCCCAATGTAGGCAGGTAGTCACTGCCCAAGAGTTCCCACCAGCTGCCCAACACCATGAAACAAACGATCCAAAGGTATATACCGGACATTCTGCAGTCTGTGGAGATGTAGGACCGAAACTGAACTTGTACAAATGGAAACTCTGACTGTCACTCAGCTCTAGGGTCTCATTTTGCTGCTGCTTGGTACAGCTGATTCCAACACCAGGTTCTCATTTACATGAAAGAGCTGGACTTAGATTAGCACAGGGCATGACAAGATAAAAAATAGATGCATTATGTGATCAGCTGATGAGTGTGGCTTCTGAATCTGAATCACACAGTGGTAAGAACTGGAAGGGATGGAGTGATGATCAGTAATCCTCGCTTGTCTGCAGCAAGACCATCTCTCACGATTTCTTACAGGTGATTGCCTATGGTATTCTGGGAGAGCTCCTTGGAAGGAGATAAAACACAGCTCAGGGAATCATATCTGCAGCCGGTAACAATGGGATTTTGACGTCTGTCTGCCCCGGGGGGTGTTCATGGCCCACACCCAGTCCCAGGCCCCTGCGCCTGAGGACAGGGCCCTGATCGCCGTGTGTCCAGCGTGCTGAGGCTCTGCTCGGATCTGTGTGTGCTGTTCTGTTAGCTTTCTTCATCACATCTTGGTTTTAAATTTATGAAATCTTTCACTGGTCTCTTCTAAACCTTCCATGATTTCTTCTTCCATAATAGCAAGAAAAACCTAAATACTGAAAGCAATGAAAGACTTGTATAGCATAATGATGATATATAAATTAACTTATATTAGTTTCTGTAGATTTGTTATTTGATTAAGGGTCAGGGGAAACCATTCTCTGTTAAGGACACACACATAGGCTGGCACCACGGCTCACTAGGCTAATCCTTTGCCTGCGGCACCAGCACACGGGGTTCTAGTCCCGTTCGGGGAGCCGGATTCTGTCCCGGTTGCTCCTCTTCCAGTCCAGCTCTCTGCTGTGGCCCGGGAGTGCAGTGGAGGATGGCCCAAGTGTTTGGGCCCTGCACCCCATGGGAGAACAGGAGAAGCACCTGGCTCCTGGCTTCGGATCAGCGCAGTGCGTACAGGATTGCCACTGCTATTTCTGGATCACTCTTTAGTGAATTTTACAGTAGTCAAATTGAAGGGCCTATTTTGAACTTTTGTTTAGTTGTCATTGGTACCAGTATGTCAGAGGCATTACCAAACCCAGAAATTAGTCATGAGGCTGGAATAAGCTGAAGAACTTTGAAGACATAAAAAAGAGGGCCTGGAAGTAGATTTCCCTCTGGATTAACAAGGCATGAGTACCCAGTCCCATGATTTTTGTGGCCCTTTTGGGGCCTGTGTGTGTGCACAGAGGTATGCGTTCATATAACTTTCAAATGTAAGAAATCTTTACATTCTTATTTAGGAGGGCACAGGAACATAGCACATGCAAAGGGAATGTGTAGTAACTTTGTTCTACTAGTGCATCCATTCAGCTGTGAGATGTCCCAACTGTTTCCACTCATTGCTAAGGTATACGAGACCTACTGTGTGTGGTTCCAGTATGAGCACCAGTACTGGCAGAATGAAATGTGTCTGAAATATTTGATTTACATATTCACAATCCTCTTGCATGAGGATTCTGAATTCTAAGAGTTGATATACCTCATGTGTGCTTCATCATTGAATTTATGAATGATGTTATGATCTGGGTATTAATCATTCTTCAGATGGACACAAAAAGAAAAACGCAGATCCCATTACAGTTTCTGCCACAAAAGAATCCAGATTTGAAGCAGGAGGCTAAAATAGAAAAGTGCTCCGAGACGAAGCCGTCTGTTGATAGGAGAGGGGCAAGAATGGGCTCCGAGAAGCACACAGCAGAGTCAGTTGCTGTGGAAACTGAGATAAACTTTGATCTTGATGGGAGAGAAAAATGTCAGGGAGAAAATAGGCATTCAGTTGTGTGATTGTTACGTTTTATCAGGCACTGGCGGTTTCTGCCTGTGGGTGCAGATCCTAAGCCCCCTTTCTGAAAGGAAACAAATCGAAATAGAGGTCTGGATGGAGTCGCAATAAGAGTGATAATGAAATAGCCAGTTCTAGGCTTAGTTCTCCTTCACATGGCCATGGCCTGCACGACTCTCATGGGCAGTGAGACAGGCCTGGGAGGCAATGAGTGGACAAAATCACTTTTTCCTTATGGGTTCAGTGTCAGGATGGAGTCCTAATTCTGGGAAGAAAACATAACAAACTGGGGTTCTATTGAATTTAAACATTGTACTTCTGAGATGTTCAGTATCATTACTCATAAATGAAATTAAATAATCTCACATTTTTTCTAATATTTATTATTATTATTTAAAAAAGCTCTCAATCTCATATTTGCCTTAACTTTTGGTTATACACTTTGCAGAGTTCCCTCCCAGCCTGCAAAAGTCCCCATTTTGGCACTGTGTATATCATTGTGGATCCATTCACTAAGTTCTCCATGGGATGACTGAACCCTGTGGGAGAATAAACAGCCTAATCCTATACTTTGTCCTAATGACATCAGCTATATGAGAGCAGGCAAGTGAAAGGGCCATGTTGCACTGGCTTCTTTGTGTGCAGTATACTGGTTTACATGTATCTACCATTCCAAAATGGACACACTGTGTAGGTTTGCATTCATACCCCCATGGGAAATAGATACACACTGTGCTACTCACTTAAAGTCTGCTACATAGCCACCCATAAAAAAAAAAAAAAAAAAAAAAAACAGGTCATTTCAGCACGTTTACTGAGTCTGGGAAGGCACTTCCTAAAGACATCTGTGTTCCAATGACTTTATGCTCAGATGTTCAGGCATCTCCATATGGTGTAGCCATCAACAGCTCCACTGGTGCTTTGGAGTTACATGGTTGGGGTGGGCACTCAGGCACACTCGTGTTGTGGTCCAGCCACTCACTGCTTTCCAACGGCCACACTTTGCAGGGGTATCTGTGAAAGAGGCCGTGACCTCCAACATAAAGCGCATCTTTTGTTGGAATGTGAGCAGTAGACCCAGATGCAGTCCTATACTTTACACTGAGTTCACCAGGGCATCCTATAGGCTGGCTCATCCTGGCCCTGCTGCTCCTTTTCTTTCCCCATCATCTTTGGAAACCGAGTCCTTGGGCAGAGAGACCTGTGGTCCTGTCTTCCCCAGGCTGCCTTCTGGTTTGTGTCTGTGTGCACGGCTGGCTGTCTTGTCCATATCAAACTGCCCTGCTTCATGGTTGGTCTCTAGAGGCTGGGATTGGAAGACCTGTGGGCTGGACACTGCAGAGACAGATGGGCTTTGGACCTGCACAGACCTGAGTGGAGCAGATCAGATGGAAGGAGTGGCTGGCAAGTGTAAAATCAGGGTAGAATTTACAGTGGAGAGTAGAAAAATTGCACCATCTCTTGTGAATTGATGCTTGAGTCTGGGAGCTACTGGAAATTGGTAAAGTCATTTTAATATAGAAATGAAGAGTCATGGAATCAGGACAACATAATCATAACCTATCGGAAAGAATTAGGCTGAAGGAATAAATTATGTAGGGAGAAGGTTAGTCTCTCTCAGCAAAACAAACCAGCTTTGCCCCTCCACTTCACTCCTTGCCTGCACCTCCACTGCAGTATTTGACAATTTCCCCCACATGAATTGGTGCTGTCAATCTCCTAGTTGCTTCTTGAGAACAACTTGATTTTGCCCCTCATTGTGGGGCTCATCCACCTGATGCAACCAACACTGGGACCCATGTGGGTCCTCACATCCTCCCCCTCTCTGTGCCCTGCCCCATGGGTCCCATTTATCCACTGTGATGTGTGATTGGCATATTGTAATCTTCAGGTGCCAGCTCCACCAAGCTTCACAATTCATGGTCATCTTCATTTTGAGTTCACACATGAAATTTCATGCAAGATGCGACATGATCCAAACAGCTGTCTGTTTTATCAAATTGTTGAGCAAGTACATGAATCAATGAAAACCACAGAAGAATTTTAATGTCAGGCCTGGGAGAGAGATCTAAGTCTGGGCATTGTTAACTCTTTGAGCTAATATGCTGCTAGGGGCTGGTGTTGTTAATGGCAGTTGATGTCTTCAAGTGTTCAAGTATGTTTGTGTTCACTAGTCCAAATAAATCCATCAGTTCCAAAGCAGTGATTCCATTAAGGAGTTTCTGCTGTCTTTATGATCTCTCCATCACTGTTATCAACTGAATGTTCGTTTGCTCAAATATTCATCTGCTGGGATCTTAGCTCCATAGTGTCAGGACATGATAGCTTTAGGCTGTAGCTAGATCATGAGTGGAGTATTCATGATGGAACGAGTGCTCTTATAAAGAGAGGCCCCAGAGGGCACTTGTTTTGCAGTCACGTGAAGGTGCAGTTAAGAGGGGATGCATGTGGACCAAGAGAGGCCCTCTCCACACAGCAGTCTGCCAGTGCCTTGATCTTGGATGTCCCTGTCTCCAGAACTGGGACCCATGAGCCCCTCGTGTTTATAACCCAGCCAGGCTCGGGCACTCTTCTTATAGCAGCCAGATTGAACTAAGACACACTCAATGCCATTAGACTCATCCACAATACTGAGATTGCTCTGTGGATAAAATGGAGTTTTAATGGTAGAAGTTTGTCAGTTCAGGCTTTGGAATCTGATTTCTCTAAGCACAAAAGGTAAAAAATATGTATTATTCAGCATTCTCCAGAGAAACAGTGTGCATGTTCTCTCTCTCTCTCTCTCCCTCACTCCTTTCTCACAATCTCTCCCTTTCTCTCTTCCTCGTTCTTATATGCCAGTCTATACAGAGAGATTTAGTGCAATTGTGATAAATTGCAAGTCCAAAATCCATCAGGCCAGCAGAAGATGGAAAACGCAGGCAGGATTTTCGTGCATCAGTCTTGAGGAGAATTTCTTCATCTTTGGGAAATCCCCATCTTTATTGTTAGGGTTTCCAGCAGCTACCAGAGAACCACCCACCTGCCTTACTCATTGCATTCGTGAAAGTGAATCACGTCTCCAAATACCTTCCCAGCATCATGCAGACTAGCAATTGGTCAAGCCACTTGGCACCACAGTCTAGCCAGATTGACTCATCACATTAAGCCTCACGTAGAGGATTAGGTACTAAAGATTTCTGCCCATTGTCTGAGAGTGGAATATACAAGTCAATGGATACTTTTCATGAAGTATTAGAACAATGAAGATGTGTGCACTAATTAACAGGAGAGTGAAGGAAAAGATGGCTCCATAGAGTTCAGGTGAATGAGGCAAGTAGGAGTGACCCAGGTAAGGGATGTGGTGATGGAGCACACATATTAATGAGACCAGTGCTGTACTCACTGGGGTGGGAGATGATAATCATAACCACATCAAGAATATAGAACGCTCCCTGACTATAAGGGTAGGGACTGATTCTGAGTTCCTTCTTACATACATTATGGCATTTAACGATGTGAAGGTAATCCTATTAGAATCTCTGTTGAAACTGGTGAGAGGTGAAGATAAGATGGCCTAGAACATGAATCCAGATACTGCTTTGGGGCAAGATCGCCTGCCCACCAAAGCCGACGGAATAGATCTTGAACTCTCTACAATTTTTTTCTCATCCAATGGCATTGTAGGGAAGGGCTTCTTACATATCAATCATCTATTTTTAAATAAATGCCATTAAGATAGTAGCAACAAAGATAATACCAACAGCAATATCAGCAGTAACTGATACCTACTCTGCTCACCTCACTCACCACGTGCTGTGATCATGTCTCTGTGAAAGCACACAGGAAATAAAGATAGTCCCTGGTATTTAGGAGTGCAGTCCTATGTCCAAACCAAGGAAACTGAGGCAGGTAGAGGCTGAGTTACTGAAGTTTAGGCACCAGATATGTTGGGAAACAGAAGTTCACACAGACAGCATGTCCCCATAGCCCATGCTGGGAAGTCTACACTACAGTCTCCTGGATCTGTAGGTTCAACAAACCTTCAGACGCTGCCTGCAGAGGGGAGCTTAGCTTGGCTCTGATGGGCTTGTGGCCAGGCTTAGTAGGTAGGGCATGACTAGCACTGGGCTCGGAATCATGGGTGGGATGACATCCTGCCTTACAGAGGATTTTCAGTTCTTATCTTCAATCACCTGTTACAGGATTTCAGCTGATATTTTCAAATCTTCTAAACATAGTTCTAGCCTAGAAAACAGTAGTAATTTTGCAAAATGCTCCTGACATTTCCAAGGATCGCTGTGTGGGGGACGAGAAGCTGCTGTTGATGCTGTTGCTAGGCTCTTTTGTGACATGTTCACCTTGAAACCATAGGCATGGAGCTCAGATATTTTTTTTTTTTTTTTGGTTAAGACTCTTACAAAGAAAGATGGAATAGGAAACTGCTTCTCAAAGCCACTCCAGTCATTCTGTTGTGTTCTTTGAAAATATTCCTTTGCATATACCAGTAGATAGTTGGGAAGAAGCAGCATTTGCCCATAGAAGTAAGGTTTCTGAGAAATCCTCACTTTTCTACATGCAACACTTAATGTTGACTTGAAGGTTCATAATGTGCAATCACAAGAGATATATCTGTAAGCAATAGTCTATACTGAAACACTACTTGTTGTGTCTTCCTGAGGTACAAGTTGATACTCTTCCAGGGTTCCCAAACAGCCAAGATAAAAGACAGCATTCTCTGTGTCAGTGTGTTTGGATGTCTTTGCATGTGACTCTGTGTGTGTGTGTGTGTGCAGAGGTGACAGCAGGGTGTCAGAGCATATGTAATTGTCTCTCTACATGACTCTGTGTGTGTGTGTGTGTGTGCAGAGGTGACAGCAGGGTGTCAGAGCATATGTAATTGTCTCTCTACATGACTGTGTGTGTGTGTGTGTGTGCAGAGGTGACAGCAGGGTGTCAGAGCATATGTAATTGTCTCTCTACATGACTCTGTGTGTGTGTGTGTGTGTGCGTGCGCAGAGGTGACAGCAGAGTGTCAGAGCATATGTAATTGTCTCTCTACATGACTCTGTGTGTGTGTGTGTGTGTGCAGAGGTGACAGCAGGGTGTCAGAGCATATGTAATTGTCTCTCTACATGACTATGTGTGTGTGTGTGTGTGTGCAGGGTATCAGAGCATATTTGTCCCTCTACATGACTGTGTGTGTGTGTCTATGTGTATGTGCATGGTATCACACTTTATATGATTATCTCTCCACATGACTCTTAAGTGTGTGTGTCTGTTTTATCAGGGGAAAGGGCAAAAAAAAATAGAAACAAGAGACAGTCTTCTTCCTTCAGCCAGTTGTGCTGCCGTTAAAACCCAGAATGAGCTACTCTGTCCTCTCTCAGCTGGTGCTTGGGAGAAGTCCAGTCTCTGCCTGCTGTGTGGCAGAAACAGTTAATTTAAGTGCAGTGCTATTTGTGTCGGTTGGTTGGTTGGTCATTTGGTCATCCTACTATGGCAAGGAGCTGAACCATTACCTCAGAGACGGCCTTGGAGGAGAGCCCTCTGGCTTCTTGGTGGGAGCAGTGGTGATGATGGCCAGGGCTACTGTGCAGGGGAATCCACACCTGTTCACACACAAACATGACCCTTTTGGAACACAACTGCATTTCAGTCACCCAAGCAACCTTACATTTTCACAGCGGCCTTACAGCAAGATTATGTACGAATTTTGGCAAAATTAAGCACAATGACTCAGTAGAGACAAATTGGTAAAATAAGAAGAAATCTGAAGCAACAGCCATCTTTTATGGTTTAAGTAAATTATGTAACCTTTCATTTAAATTTGCTGTGTATGAAAAACAAAGACGAATTTCAATGATGTAGCATTGAGACATTCAAAAATAGTTACCTTGTGAATTTTTAAGTAGGTAAATTCTTAAACTTTGTATTATGCATTAAAGAAAAAAATACAGGGGACAACATTCTGGTGTAGTGGGTAAATCTGCCACCTGTGACAAAGGCATCCTATTTGGGCTCCAGTTCATGTCCTAGCCACTCCACTTCTTTTTTTTTTTTTTAACTTTTATTTAATGAATATAAATTTCCAAAGTACAGCTTATGGATTACAATGGCTTCTCCCCCCCCCCATAACTTCCCTCCCACCCGCAACCCTCCCCTTTCCCTCTCCCTCCCCAATCCCTCCCCCTTCCATTCACATCGAGATTCATTTTCAATTCTCTTTATATACAGAAGATCAGTTTAGCATATATTAAGTAAAGATTCCACTTCTGATTGAACTCCCTGCTTCTCTCCTGGGAAAGCAGCAGATGACCTAAGCGCTTGGTCCTCTGCACCCATGTGGGAGACCCAGATGAAGTACTTGGCTCCTGGCTTTGGCCTGGCCCAGCTGGAGCCATTGCAGCCAGCTGAGGAATGAACCAGCTGATGGAAGGTCACTCTCTCTCTCCCTGTTGCATTCTCTCACTCTGTAACTCTTTCAAATAATAACTCTTTGGGAACAACCACAACTAAATACATTGCCTTGTGAAGAGGGCAAGCGATGCCTTGCTTTGTAGACAGATATGAAGAGTCCGCTGCAGAGCAGCCCCTGGGACGCTGTACGTCAGACTGGAGTGGTTAATGTTGACAAGGGCCAGAAAACCTTTAAGGAAACAAGGGCTGTGGGATGATCTAAGCAGGGGATTCTGGGACAGCTAGAACAGCTTCCTTTTGCCTCACTGATTACCGCTAGGGCTTTCATGGCAAAAGAAACCCACAGTGAACACCATGCCCTTTGCCTCATTCTCTGCAGCCTCCCTGCTGTAGGTGCAATGCCCACCCCTGGTTTCCCACACCTGCCAGGGACCTAAGACAATGTCAGAGCACATATGAAACATAAAACCCAAAACCACAAGAAGTATGTTAAGTTCTCTGTGCAAGAAGCCGGGAAATCTTCTTAAGTCTCAGAAAGACAGCTACCACAAGAACAACTAGATACTCTTTTATTATAATTTTGTGGTTTCATATGTCTTCATTGTTTTTTTGTTTTGGTGTATTTTAGTTTTTAATTAGTTTTGAACAGAGTCAATATCACTTGCAGATAAAATTCTAAGAATGTAATAACATTCTCTTCTCCTTCCCTCCCTCTCACCCCCACCCTCCATCCTTCTTGCTTTTTCTGTGTCTTTTTCTTTCAGTTTTTGAGATAATATATTTTAAATTTGCATTACAGTAACAATGCCTAATCGTTTGCCAAATGAGAAGCTTAACAAGTAAAAAGCAGTCAATTATTGTTGAAAACTGGATACCCCTAACCAGAAAAGAGAAGGAAACTCAACAAAAGAGCACTTACTTGGGAACCGAAGAACCTGTATCAGGCAGCTGAGCACACTGTCGCATGAAGCATGAGCGGGAAAGGTTTTCTACACGGGACTGCACAGGAGTGTTTGGGGAGGCTACTGCTTGGCTGAGCAGCTGTCCTTGATGGCAAACCCACCATGTTCCGTTGTTTAGATTCTGCCGGCTGAGCAGCTGGGCAGGGTGAGTGGTCACTGACTTCAGGGGCTGAACCAGGTCTGCGGGAGCGGGCCCCACCCTCTGCTTTCAGCAGGCTTGGGCACCTCCCCACGCAGCATCCTGCCCCTTCTTTACACACTCCTGGCCTGCCTTCTTCTTCAACCGTACCTTGTAAGTGAACTGTGATGTGTCCAATGGAGAACTGGGGAAGTTAACCACGGCACACCCCGTGCAGCAGGTCCCTGGGCACCAGGGCACTGCCTTGCACCAAGCCTTGGTCTGGGGACAGCGTGGGTGATGGGAGACCACAGGGATCCCTTTGTGCTACACTCACCTAGTGAGCTGGTTTTGAGGAAGGCTTTCTCATTTATTATTCACAGAATTTCCAACTTGACATTGCGTAGTTCCACACTGCAGGTAACAAAAGGTGAGTTATTCACACCATGTTTTGTGTGTGATGCATATGCTAATGTGCTGAGCGTGACAACAGACGCTCACAGTGCAGGGAGCTGTGGGTGTCTGTGTGTCTGCATCCAGTCATGCACAGAGAAATCCAGAGTGAGGCACTGGGCAAGCATGACAAGGCTCTCGGACATGCTCTGACGTTCCTGCTGTGGTGGAATCCAGGAAACTTGGAGCCGGAAGCTGCATCTGAGGAGACGGACAGGACTTCCGGGGGTAGATGTGGAAGAAAACGCCTTCAGGCACAGAATGTTGCCTAGGGAAAAACCAGAGACACGCAAGGCCACAACTTGCTGGGGCCGCCGTCCATCTGCAGGACACCCAGTGAAGGTGCAGGAGTGGGGAGCATCTAAAGTCGGGAGAAGCCTTCCACATGGAATATTAGCTGCTCAGAGAGCTGAAACAGCTCTGCCCTCAGACCCAGCTGTCCCACTCCCGGGAACACATCCAGAGGAAGCACCTGCACTGCCCTCTTCACAGCAAGTCAACTCACAGTAGCTGAGATATGGATTCAACCTAGATGTCTGTCAGCTAGACTCCTGGACGAAGAAGACGTGTGAAACAGATACACACACATACATGATGGAGTAGTACTCAGCCATAAAAATGAAATCCTGTCATTCACAAGAAAACAGATCGAGCTGGAGCACTTTATGCTGAGTGAATAAGCCAGACCCAGAAAGACAAATATCACATTTTCTCTTATTTTTGAAAGTTAATATATAGAGAATACAAAGTGGATATCATATTGTTTGGTATATAGCTATAAATATTGCTTCATTGACTCCTGCTATGTAATGACAATATATCCTTGTTTCTTTTTTTTTTTTTAATTTTTAAAAATATTTATTTATTTATTTTTTTAACTTTTATTTAATGAATATACGTTTCCAAAGTACGAATAATGGATTACTATGGCTTCCCCCCCATACCGTCCCTCCCACCCACAACCCTCCCCTTTCCCACTCCCTCTCCCCTTCCATTCACATCAAGATTCATTTTCGATTATCTTAATATACAGAAGATCAGCTTAGTATACATTAAGTAAGGATTTCAACAGTTTGCTCCCACACAGAAACATAAAGTGAAAAATAATAGATGATTTTTTTTTAATGATGATGAAATCAGATCAGACCTATTGTCATGTTTAATCCCAGTGAGAGTCAAGTTGGGAGTTGATAGTTTCTTTTCTTTTCTTTTTTCTTTTTTTTTTTTTTACAGAGGATCAGTTTAGTATGCATTAAGTAAAGATTTCAACAGTTTGCACCCCCATAGAAACACAGAGTGAAATATATTATTTGAGTACTCGTTATAGCATTAAATCTCAATGCACAGCACATTAAGGACAGAGATCCTACATGAGGAGTAAGTGCACAGTGACTCCTGTTGTTGACTTTACCAATTGACACTCCTGTCTATGGCATCAGTAATCTCCCTATGCTCCAGTCATGAGTTTCCAAGGCTATGGAAGCCCTCTGAGTTCTCCGACTCTTATCTTGTTTAGACAAGGTCATAGTCAAAGTGGAGGTTCTCTCCTCCCTTCAGAGAAAGGTACCTCCTTCTTTGAAGACCTGTTCTTTCCACTGAGATCTCACTCACAGAGATCTTTTGCCAGAGTGTCTTGGCTTTCCATGCCTGAAATACTCTCATGGGCTTTTCAGCCAGATCTGAATGCCTTTAGGGCTGATTCTGAGGCCAGAGTGCTATTTAGGGCATCTGCCATTCTATGAGTCTGCTGAGTATCTCACTTCCCATGTTGGATCACTCTCCCCTTTATTTATTCTATCGGTTAGTGTTAGCAGGTCATGTGTTGTTCATTGTCATGGATCTCTCACATGGCATTGCTAACATTTCTGTTTTCACAAAAAATAGCCTACTTGTGTATATGTCTGCATTTGAAGTGAATGTGGCAAAATGTCAAAAATGTTAAATTTAAAAACAGAAAAGCTTATATAAAATATTAGCCCCATGGACTATGAAATAATAATGACCTTCAAAGTTTATGATGATTACAGAAATCATCTCTATATTCATGTTGTGGCAGCCTTTGGAATGACAGATCTCATTTACTCTTCTTTGTGTTTGAAAATGCGTTAGACTGTTGACAACTGCTTCGTGTTCTGCTATATCCTGTGGGATCCAGTGTTTTGTGCTGTGAAGCTGTGGCTCACATGGCTGAATTCTGGGTCTGATACATATTTGTTTGTATGCTATTCATTGTGAAGTTTCCAACTGAGTCAAATGAGGGCTGAGGAGGGATTGGCATACAAGCAGTGAATACAGGGAGTAAGGGTTGTCTCCCAAAGGTTTAGGAAGGCATGTCTGTGTTGTGTGCATCTTGCAGCAAGTGAGGCCAACAGGGTTTGTACTTCAGAATAGGGGAATGGTCGCTCCCCGTTAGGAGCTTGACGGGAGTGATGCTTTGGACGTGCAGAGGTGTGTAGGGAGCCCCACATCCATAGACCTGGCACAGGGCCGGGTGTTCTTGCTGAATAGTGTTTGTTTATTGTGTGATGATTCTCTCAGGGTGTGATTAGCAGTCTTCTTTCATAACGGAAAACTGAACCCAAAAGTCCTAGAGGAACAATAAATATAAAAACAAATATCAAAACAGGGTGATGTTCTGCTGAATCTGAGATTCCTGCACAAGAAAAAGCAAATGGAAATGAAATATTCCCAAATATGCACACAAAATAAAATAATTAGGGCATTTATGAGCTTTAGTTATTAATATTCCAATGGTGAGTGGTTAAACTTCTTAAGCTACAGTGCTATTTTTAAAAAAATTTCTTTGAAAGAAAATGCCTTCTCAAATTGCTAATTTGTTTTTAAAGATTTGTTTATTATTTATTTGAAATCCAGAGTTAGAGAGAGGGAGAAAAGGGGAAAGGGACAGGGATGGAGAAAGAGAGAGAGAGAGAATAAGATTGATTGATTGATTCATCTTCTGGTTCATTTCCCAAGTGACTGCAATGGCTGGGCGTGGACCAAGCTGAAACCGGGAGACTGGACCTCCGTCTGGGCCTCCCACATGTGTGGCTCAAGTGCTTGTGCCATCTCTCTGCTTTCTCAGACACATTAGCAGGGAGTGGGATTAGAAGTGGACCAGCTGGCATCCCAGACAGTGGCTTACCCTGGTCTGCCACCTGGCCAGCCCCACAAATTGCCAGCTTCAGTTAAACTAGGTTACTTCTTTGAGAAACAGCAGTAAAGGGGCAGGCGTAGCCGAGCTTACACGGCACCCTCAGTCAAATGAATCTGTGGATTTGCCTCCTGAAGTCTAAAGGTAGTCGTTTTGGTAAATAAGTTGTCAATATTTCTAAATAGGGCTAATTTACTTACCAAAAATGAAGCACAAACCGCATTTTACTATTATGTTACATCTATCAACTTTACTGTACATGGGACGATAGAAATTTACAAAAGAAATTAAAACAATTGGAAGAGTCGATAATAGAGGCAATAAAATTGTGTGTCCCCTGCTTACAGACACTGAGAAAGAGGTGCTATGGACCTCCCGGTGACAGAACTGAGATCTGGACCTACAAAGCTCCTGGGCACTGAGACGGCTTGCAGGTGCTCACAGGGGCGGGGAAGCACAGGGAAGAGAGTAGTGCTTTCAGAGAAGAGGGTTTCTCCTGTAGGTGTGGTGTGGTGTGAAGGCACAGAATTTGGGTCAATGCCAGCATAGTGATTGTTTTAGGTGCAGAGAATGAGACGTTGACGTCTGAGCACTTATTTTTTCACACATAGGTGAATATGGTGCTGCCTCTACTTTGCAGAGTTACTGTTGCATGTAGGGAAGGAGCTACCTGAAGGCCTCAGGTCCCCAGCACAGAGCCCACTGTTGCTCAGTGACCATTATTCTTTCCTAAGGCCATGAAGGTGTGAAGACTGCAGCAGGGATTTCATTCAACATCTAAATCACGAGAAAACGTTCTGATTTTTGTGTATGGGAAAAAATGTAGGGATATGGAATCAAAGGCAAAACTGGAAGATTTTCACAGCATTCTTTCATTCTTAAGCCAAAGCTTACCTTCTTTGTAGTTGCAGAAGACACATTAGCAAGGACAGATGTTGAAGCAAGTCTTGGATTAAAAAAACAGTTAATGTGAATTGTGAATTGAATGTGTTGTACTATGTGAATTAACGGTAAAACTACTACTCACACAGTATTCTATACTTTGTGTGTCTGTGTGGGTGCAGTCTGTTGAAATCTTTCTTAGTAAATGCTAAGTTGATCTGCTGTGTATAAAGATAATTGAAAATGAATCTTGATGAAGAATGGGATGGGAGAGGGAGTGGGAGATGGGATGGTTGTGGGTGGGAGGGAGGTTATGGGGGGAAAAGCAGCTATAATTCAAAAGTTGTACTTTGGAAATGTATATTTATTAAATAAAAGTTGAAAAAATAGTTAATGTATTTAACCATTCTATTTTATTCTAGGTTAGTTGCCTCCTTCCTGTTCTACTCATATTATGAATGTGTAAATCAAAACTGCATTCCACGAAGTCGCTGCATTGTTTTGTCCTGTTCCCCTTCTGAGTTGTGAATGACTTTGCAGTGTGGATGGCAGTGCTGGACACTGCACAGGAAAGGCAGCAGTGAGTCTGAGACATCCACATGTCACTCAGCACTGCATGCAGAGAGCAGAGGACAGAGAAAGGTCCCTACCTCAGACCTGCCAGGCAGCAACCTGGTGGTGGCCAACGATCTCACTGATTGTGCAAGCATTCTGTGATTTGCACAATGAAAACACCAGAGTTTTTCCAATTGCAGTAACCTTTCTTTTAACTCCCAATTCATTCTCTTTTAAAATTGCTCTTGAAAAAGCCAGGAGACAAAAATGTTAAAAAAAAAAAGGGGGGGTGTAATTAAAGAACAAACAGTACTAACATGGACAGAAATTTGCATTCAAGACCCATGGAGATGCAGTTTTCTGTCATTTCTAAGAACTGTAATGTGCCGCATAACGGATTTCATAGCTCATTGTCTTGTAGAAAGCAGTGTGGTGATTTTCTGGCTGTCAGTGATAACAGGTGTCCCAGTTGGTCCTTCTTCCCTTCACAGGGATGGGTGACATCCCATCCTTTATCTGGACTGAACCACTGGCCTTTCCTATCTACCCCGGCTACTCTTCTCACTCCCTCACCCTTCAGTCTCCTGACTGACTGCTCTCTGTCTGCTTATCTGAAGTCAACCCTCCTCAAGGGCTGGCTCCTCACTGCCTGTCTTTGCCCCAGCACACTTCATTTGAAGGTCAACTTTTTGCCAAAACTTCAGCTGCATTTTTTTTTTTTGCAGATGCTTCTCAAAGCTGGACTGTGCCCCCTTTACTGAATTCTGCCCTGCACACCTGACCTTCTGGGGGTTCTGACATTAGTGTCTGTCATGCTGCCATTTAAGACACCCATCTTGAATGTTTCATCTGTGTGAGTCCAGACACGGTTTTATCCTTTAATCTTTGAACAAAAATTAAACGAATCCTTGTGTTCTCTATTTCCCATGGGTTCCTACTTTCAGGAGGACAGACAGAGAATGTCATGGTTGCTTCCAGCCTTCAGCATTTGTCATTGCTGTTTGGTTTCTCACAAGAAGAAACCTTGGATCTCGGCTCCTTCCCCGTCTCCTCCTGTGCCTTCTCTGTGTCAAGCAAACATGCATGGTTCATCTCATCTCTCTGCCTACCAACATATCTGGGATCCCCATTCTAGCTCGGTAATGGCTCTGGTCTTGTTCTACATTTGAAAGATCGTGTTCCTATATTTCCAAAGCCCCATTCTTTGCCATGTCAAAGTCTCCTATAGCACTTTGCATTTTTTGAAGTCCTTTATAATCTTTGGCCAGTTGTCCCCAAATCACTTTTCTCATATCACTAACATCAGGACCATCACCATGCAACTAATAAAAAAACATCGAATTTTCTGGTCCAACTGCAAACCTGGTCTTCTGTAAACTCTTAGGAGGTAACCACACTCGTTCAGTGTGCCCAGGTGAGATTGTGTTGAATGCCAGAGGGTAAGAGCATGGTTCAGGGAACTTTGCATCCAGGAGGAGGAAACCTCTCTATGATGGTGCCAGTGATCATGAGCAGAACCCTGTTCCCATTATCTAAACACTACAGGAATTCTCCCTGACTCATCCTCACCATGTCCTGAAACAAAACATCATCTGCATGGTGGCCAACACTGAATAGCTGGCTCCTCTGCACCACTCACAAGCTCGGCAGCGATTGTAAATGGCCAAATGGAAGTCAAAAGGAATGCAACGGACAGAATCCTGTCTATAGTAATTGAGGACCTTCTGCACTCTGCCTGCCCTGCTGATGAGAAGTGATTGTTCTACGGTTTTGGTGGGTTGGGAAACACTCCAGATGCGTTCACGTGATGCTCTCTGCACTCAATCCCTTCTGCACAGGTGAAGCTCACAACACAGGCATTCCCTCATGTGCCAAGGATTCCATGAATGCAGAAATCAGGAGAGAGACATGGGCTACGGAGAGCACTTGAGGACTGGCTGTTCTCACAGGATGTGAATTCTGTTTATGTCCCTGCCTCCGTTGCCTCTGCTTAAGCTGTTGCAGCAACAGGTGACCTGTGCATTGAGATGATCTGTGGCTTGGTGCCTGCATTCCCTTCTCTGCTCCCTCCGGGCACAAAACCAAGTGCTCTTTGGGGAACCATGGAGTGCACTCAACAGGCAAAAGATCACAGCAGCCATGCAGTGTGGGATTGCCAGCTCTGCAGGAAAGACTTCCCACATAGGACAGTGTCCTTTCATTTAAGAGGCCCTGTACCTAGTTAGCCAAGCCTGAAGGCTTCCAGAGGAGCCAGGACTCCGCAGTGTGTGGTGCAGGAACTTCCTCATCCTTCTTTCTCATGGCTTGCCCCTGGCAAGATGTACAGAGTAAGCCATAAGGGAGCAGCTTTTATTTAGGGGTGAAGCCTAATAAACCCCACTGGTTTACCCATGTGCAACCATGTCCATGGGTAATGGGTGGCTTGCGTGGTCTTTCAGCCTCGGGCTAGGTGTGTCAGGACCAGTGTGTGTGTTTTTTTCTTTATGGGGCCAAGGGTCATGAGCTCATTTTCTCCTCCTATATTCATTATAATTTTTTTCCCCAGCAGTGGCCACCTAGGCCCAGCTCTTGGGGTGGTGGGTGGGGATGGAAAGGACCCCACCTTTTGTGGACCCCTCTTCTTCTTCTATGAAGATTTCATACAGGAGCTTGATTTACTGTTTTCTGCTAACAGATGCTGTACGTTTAGCTTTTCCCCCGTAGTGCAGGCTCTCTCTGTTGGTCTCCAGCCCTGGGTGTCCCCCAGGAATGGCTGTCACCTCACATCTTCCAGGGCTGATTCTTGATGAGTGTTATTCAACAGTGGAGTGTGTGACCCCAGAGAAGACCAGGAGACAACCTGCAAGTTGTTCCTTTGCTATGTTTTCCTTTTGTTTGCTCCTCTTGCCTTCCATTCTGTAGGTTTACACCAGCAGTGTAAGCAGGAGATTCCTAGGGGATGCTAGTGAGAAGATGAAAGGTATGTGGTCTAATCTAAGCCTCCAGTAACCTTGCAAACCACATAGAAACACCAAGCTTGGAAAGAGCGACTTAAAATCATGTGGAAGCTTGAGAGTGGAGGCGGCCCTGTGGCCTGTTGCTGGGAAGACCTGCTTCTTCTAAGCTCAGGCTGTTCTCTCTCCAACACTCAGACTATGTATTTTTTCAGTAGAAGCAGCCTCAAGCAAAACTCAAGACATGGTACCCTGAGAAAAGTTATTTGTAGCTTCCCATACTTGGCAGAAGGCGTGGGCAGGGGGCCTGGGAGGGAGCTGTGTGAGTCAGTGTGGAACCTGTGCTTCATCCTGTCCCACGTTCTCACTACTCCTGAGCAGAGCCTACTGTCATCTAGCTCCTGCCTCTTCCTCTTTGTATATTCTGCTTTCTGCAGCCATGTTCATTCCAGAACAGCCACTGTGATGTTCTAGAAGAGATTTGATGACCCATGGTAGCTCAGCCCTACTGGATGGGATTCTCATGCTAGCTCATTGCATGGATCTCAGTTGTAGGAAAGATCCAAGGGCCACAATTCTGACCCAAATGGGCCGACTGCCAAGAAGCCGGGATCCTCACTATGACAGTAGGGGCCACAAGCTCTCTGGATGAGAATTTATTTACTCACATGTCTCTCTTCATTGTCTTGATGGTTAACTTCTGCAGACCACAACTACTGTGCCACACTTGTGTTCTCCCTGCCATAGGATGCTCTTTTAAGCAGGTTTCATTACAAATGGTTGCCAAGTTCTCTTATATTTACGTGAGTGACCACAGAACCTTGGAACTGGAAAATTAAGAGTTGTGTAGCATGTAGCCCAATCGTATGGCGAAATCGAGGAAGCAACTTCAGGACGAGCATCTAGCCTTTGTGCTAACCCCCTGAGTCTCCCTCTGTGACGCCCTGAGCTCTCTGGTCTTAGGCAGACCTGGCCCTGTCCATCCTCAGACTCCTGCTCATTTGGAACCCTGTCACCAACTCTTTGTAAAGAAATGATATCCTGTAGACAGTGTGTCTTCTTAGATATTCCTCCAGTCTTCGCATGTCCAGCATCTCCTGTTTCTGTACTTTTTCTCAAATGTTGGGATTTTCATCTATGAAAATCCTGATTATTTTCACTAGGGCCTAACTCAAGTGTTGTATTTTTATAGAGCCTTCTCCAGACCCATAACTGCATATGATTCTCCCTGTGGCAGTCTGAGTAATGCATTTCCACCACTATTGTGACACTCACCGTCTTCTGCCATGTGTGATCATCTGGCTAATGGGTTGTAAGTGTCGTGGCAGCTGGGAGTTCTAATTCCACTTTAAGCTTTCTGCAGCACTCAGGTTGTTGCAAAGAGGTACTCAGTTAAAATGCAGACCCCTGCAATTGAATTTTGATCTTTCTTATGCTTAAAATACTTTAAATACAGTATGCATCAAAGTGAAATTATATAGAAATGTGCTTTCTATATGAAACCATATATTTAAAGGAAATCCTGTCAGAAAAGAGAATAAACTGTTACATTACTATAAATACAAATAATACAAAACTGATGGAGAATAAAAAAATCTAATATAGTAAATCTACATATTTAACATATTCAATTTCAGTCTGTGGTAAAATCATCTATGGATTAGGAATTTTTAAAAATATAAAATAGCCGGTGCTGCAGCTCACTTGGCTAATCCTCCGCCTGCGGCGCCGGCACCCAGGTTCTAGTCCCGGTTAGGGTGCCAGATTCTGTCCCGGTTGCTCCTCTTCCAGTCCAGCTCTCTGCTGTGGCCCCGGTAGGCAGTGGAGGATGGCCCAAATGCTTGGACCCTGCACCTGCATGGGAGACCAGGAGGAAGCGCTTGGCTCCTGGCTTCGGATGGGTGCAGTGCTCCGGCCGCAGCATGCCGGCTGTAGTGGCCATATGGGGGTGAACCTACGGAAGGAAGACCTTTCTCTCTGTCTCTCTCTCTCACTATCTCACTCTGCCTGTCAAAAAAATATATAAAATAAATTAATAGAACAATTTTCTTGCATTTCCTGTTGAGGATGATTGAAAATGCATATTCCAATGGCAATTTCTTAGGGGAAATGGAGAAAGAAAATACTGGTAATAAAGACAAAAGTTCAATAAATCATGTGAATCAAATACTATGTATTCACTCCTTCTGAGAGAATTGCATGGAAAATAATAGAATCATACCACTAAAATAATGATATTCAACAGACTATAAATAAAAATAATTTTGTAATTTTTTAAAAAATCCTTCATGAAAATACTTTTATGTTAAAAGAAATTATTTGGATTTTTTTGCCACAAAAACACTGATTTCTGTCGCTCTCTCGAAAAGAAATATTGAACAGCACTGACTTGCTCAGAACTGCTGACCTATGCAGAAAAGAGCAGAGGGGGAACATAGCTGACCTGGTACCTGTTGTGTACCAGATGCCTGCACCATCTCCTGTGCTCCTGGCACGTCCCTGCATAGAGCATATGTTTACTTACATGGCATAGATGAGGAATTAAGACACAAAAAGTAAGCCTCAAGCACACAGTCAGTAAGTGGGAGAAGCAAGTCTGGGATAAATGTGTTGCAGACTCCTAGGTCCCCTACTTTCATGAGCAAGGTGAGAGGGTGGAGGAGGTGGCAGGTGTTTCAACAAAAGCCAATAGGGAAGAACCTGGTCAACTGTGCAGGCCAACATGCAGTGCAGCAATGATGAACAGCAAAGGCTTCCCTTATTCAGACATCTGGCAGACATTTGGGGCACCACACTGACCTCTGTGTGGGTGACAGCTTAAGGAGTGTGTGTGGCACTCCATCCACCACAGACCATGTAGATTCAAACAAGGCTTGATGGGATGTGGGAGAGGGTGATGAAAATTAGTAACAGAGCTGTGTATAGAACCAAATGTGAAGGTGGAGGTAGAAATAGTTAACAGGGAACCAGTCCAAGGAGGTAATGCCCAAGCAGGATTGTGCAAGTGGCTTGCACCTGCATGGTGCAATCAGGAAGTGAGAGGAGACATTGTAGGCAGATATTCAGGTCTTTAGTTGTGGATGACTTACTGAAAAAATCATGGCCTGAAATTATCAGAGGACAAATATGAGTATATTTTTCTCATTTCCTCCCACATTATGAATCTACCTTTCTTATTTCATTGCATGCCTGGTAATTTTTGTTTAGATGTCAGACATTGTGATTTTTACCTTGTTGGATGTGGGGTATTTTTGGATTTCTTTAAATATTTAAAGCTTCTTTGTTCTGAATCAGTTAGGTTACTTGTAAATAGATGCTTTTGAAGTTTTAGTGTTTGATGAGTAAAACTCAAGAAATCTCCAGTTTAGAAGAAATGTTTCTTTCTTTCTTTTTTTTTTTACAGGCAGAGTGGACAGTGAGAGAGAGAGAAACAGAGAGAAAGGTCTTCCTTTTTGCCGTTGGTCCACCCTCCAATGGCCGCCGTGGGCAGCGCACTGTAGCCTGTGCACCGCGCTGATCCGAAGCCAGGAGCCAGGTGCTTCTCCTGGTCTCCCATGGGGTGCAGGGCCCAAGCACTTGGGCCATCCTCCACTGCACTCCCGGGCCACAGCAGAGAGCTAGACTGAAAGAGGAGCAACCGGGACAGAATCCGGTGCCCTGACCAGGACTAGAAAACGGTGTGCCAGCGCCGCTAGTTGGAGGATTAGCCTAGTGAGCCGCAGCCCCGGCCAAAGAAATGTTTCTTTGTGGTTGATGCAGTAATATCCTGAGTACTCTGCCAGTGTTCACATATTATGGGACTTTTCCACCCTACCTAGGGGTACACGAGCATTGCCCTGTATGGACTCGCACTGCCCTTAGGGTTACTCGTGCATCTCCCTCCTGCTGCAGCACCACCTAGTGCAGTCTTGCTGCATGCATGAGCTGGTTGTGTTGGTTGCTTCCTACCTGAGTATCTTTGTTGAGCTTTCTCCTCTCTGATGCTCTGCCCTATAGTGACAGCCTAGTCTGGGCCCCCCTCAAGTCTGAACTTCATGCCCTGTCATCAGATTAAACTGTAAAGTTCTTTGCCGGGTCCCTTCCCTGCTCTGCACCGTGAGTTCTCCCATGAGGATAAATGGGTAACAGTAATCATGTGTCTATTTTCTTCTTCAAAGAGTTCATGGAAAATGTGCATTAATATAAAAAATCTGCATATGGATGTCAAAGGAGGAGATGGAAGACACAGGCTAAGATGTTCAAATCCTGCACTTGAGTACCTGGGTTCAATGTCTGGCTCTGGACCCTGACTCAAGCTTCTTGCTAATGCAGACACTTGGGAAGCAATGGTAATGGCTCTGTGGACATTAAAAGGTAGAACAGAAAGCAGCCAAGGAAAGTCACTCACCTCAGCAACCACAGCAATTGTGCATGCCTTATTTGGCATTTTGTAGCAATGATCCACTGTAGTGTATGACAGCAGAAATATATTCTGATTGATCTTTCTATCTGGTGAGCTTTATGGCATGGCAGGTGACAGAGTGGTAGTTTAGAGCACAGAGACATAGTGTCTTACTTCCCTCTACCACTAGAGTCACACAGGCCCTGATAGCTCCCCACTTTTAAAAAATCATTTTAGAAGTAGAGAGCAAGAAAGAGGTTCCATCCCCTAATTCAATCCCCAAATGACCACAATGGCCAGAACTGGGCTGGGCAAAAGCTGACAATTCAATCCAGGTTGCTTATGTGAGTGGTAAGGACCCAACCCCTTTACCCATCACCTGCTGCTCCCCAAGATCTGTATTAGCATTTGGGAACCAGGAGTAGCACCCAGGTACTCCCACGTGGGACGCAGACTTCTTCACCTGTGTCAGAACTGCTAGGCTAAACGCTGCCTCCCAGCTCCCTTTTTAAACCATGTGCAGTATAAAAAATATTGTGTTGCCTCTTTCATTGAATTTTTATGTAAATATAAGCCTTTGAGAGTGTTTTATAAACTGTCAATGTAAGTAACTGTACATGAATTAAGGGTTACTACTAAATATTAGATTACTATGATGTACTTGGCCAATCAGAAATCCCCTTCTGGTGAAACATTGTAACTGATTGATTCAGCATGGCTTTTCAAAGCAGTTTATATACACAATTTCTTGCTACAAAAGTCAACAAGTATTAGGACTGTTTATAACTGATTTTCTTTTATTTCATCAAAGACAAATTTGTATCAAATTTTAGTAGAAATTTGACATATATTGTATTTCCATTATGTGCCAGAATTTCATAGTCTAGACTTTGTTTTGGTTTTCAGGATTTCCCCTCCCCATCATCAAGACTGGTGTGCAACAACCCAGCAGCAACAATAGGAACAATCACCACGCATTTGCAGTCACTTTATACTGACTTTGGGGAAAGTACTTTGTACCTTTGTTTCAGGGTATATTGGAACAGTCATTTTAAACTGATATTTTCCTCAAAAACCTTGACTGGACACATACGTGTCCCGTCCCGCGGGACAGCAACTGGGGCCGAGCACCTAGAAGGAGAAATGAAAGGGACAGGAGACACAAGGATGGCAGCAAGACAGGTGCCGATCAAGCTGCGACTTTATTTTTCAACCACACACTTATATATCATCGAGGCAGGGTATCGGGAGGGGGAAGGAGGAGGGGCTTATCTTGTAGCTGCAATGCTAATGCAAGTAGGGGAAAGGTTACAAGGCCTTAAGGCACAAGGTCACACAAGATTGCGTTATCAGTACTATCAGATCTGGCCTGTCCAGCCCTGTCTCTCAACTAAGAGGTCACATGCTGCGTGGTCCCCGACACATACGTGTGTCTTGCTATTTGACCTGCAGTAGTATACTGCCCCTGGACATACTGCCACCCATCTCCCAGGTCTTCTGGCTTGAGCATCTCTGACACGTCTCTCTGGACGCTCAGGGCTCAAAGCAACACTACTGGACGGCATTCACTGCGCAATCAGTGATTCTGTAGTGGGGAAAACAGCTCCATTTGTAGATGAGGAACTGCTGTGGTCAATCCAGGAATTAACACAGCTTGTGTTACCCTAGAATGTAAAGCTAGACCATAAGAAATCACTTGGAGCAAAATGTGCAGTTGCATTGATTCTAAAATCCTTCTGGAACTATCAGCCAGCAGATTCCCATAAGAGCAGATTCCAAGGGGATTTAAGAATTGAACTTGGGAGACCATACAAAATGAATTTATGCTCGAATCTGTAATCCTCCTCTCTTGGAGTCAAGATTGTTTAAGGTTTTGTGGTAGCTGTGATAAGAGTTAAGGGCAATGAGTGTTTGCTTTTAACAAGCTGTTGTATTGTCTACTCAAAGATTAATGTATTTCTCAGTGGGATATTTTGAAATTTCTACAATGCTTAAATTTTCAAAGGAGACAGAAGAACAAAAGAAGACATTCATGAAATTTCCCATTCTGAATTTATGATTTAAGATAAAATTATAAATTATTCTGTATATAGTGAATTTTAAGCTTTATAAACCATCTGTGTTTTTAAACTTTTTTTTGCAAAGACTGTCTAAGAAGATAATATAAAATGAGTTGTTAGGACAGTTCTTAAGAATAAAGTTTGGATTACTCTATGTAAAATGTTTTGATATGGAAGAGCCAAATAATTGTCTTGATTCCTTTTTTTGTGCAGCTCTGTTTATACCTACAAGTGAGTCTTCAATAGCTATCTTATGGAGATTATCCTAGTTATGTCAATGTAAATGTTTATTTTGCAGCAACGTGGCTTTCTCTTCAGATAGCAAAATCTCCTTTTCAGTGTATCTGGCCGAGTTCTGATTTTCTTACTGTTTCACTTCTTTCATTCATCTTCTGTTATGTCATATATTGAATTTTCTTTTCATTTAGGCATGCATTTATTAACAGATATTTACTGAGCAATGGCCACAAGGCACTTGCTAGGGACACATTAATGAAAGGGACAGGCCTGGCCCCTGTCTCCTGCATTTGGCAGCACCCTCTGCAGCCGCTGGACCATGTTATGGTCTGAGGGCGAGAAGTGTCTCTTTGCAACCCAACTCCATTTCTGCAATCTATTTTCGCACTCCATTCTCTAAGGTCAGGCTGAGTTCTATGTAGAGCAGAAATGGCTAGCTGCCGGTGACAGGTGAGAGTTAGTGGCAACTGTCTGCAGGTATGAGCAGTCCTGACTACTTTTGCCCTCAAGGTATCAGTTCAAAGGCAACAGCCCAAGGAAAGCCCGGGCAGGAACTCCTTTTCTGAGGGCTAGAACTGGCGGTGTGAAAAAGTAAGGTGGTCCCAGCATGTGGAATGTCAGCTCCACCTTTGTGGTACTTCTCCTCCACCTGCTCTGCAGACAGGACACCTTTCCCCAACTCCAGCTTGCCCTGGTCCTCTCCTCTTAGACCTGTATAGCCTTTCCAGTGATTTGTGTTAATGAGGATGGTGCATTAAAGGTCCTGGGTTAGATGCATAAGTTAAAAAAACAAACAGGGTAGTTGCGTGTGTGTGTGTGTGCATTCCTTTAGGTGTTTTGACATACCAGTCAACTCAGAGAGTATCATTAAATGTCATTGCTAAGAAACTGTCAGGTAGTGAGTGTACCACTAGGGTTTAGAATATGCTCTCATTTCTTGGGAGAATTCCCAAGGTGTTAACGAAGCCTAGGTCTCATAGCTCAGTATTCAAGGAACTGATGCAGTTGAAATTGGCTTAACTTTGAAGACATATCCCATGACATCCTAGCATAAAATGTTTGTTTTCATTATTTTTTCCTGAACACGTTGGAGAACTGTGAATGGCAGCCTAGGCACTGGCCATCTGCATCACAAAAATATATTCTGTACCTGTAGGCCCATGTGCTAGGCAAATTGTCACTAAAAGCATTATGCTCTTGTACTCTAACTTTTTTTTTAAATTTTAGCTCCCATTTATGAGGGAGAATATAGGATATTTGTCCTCCTGTGTGTGGTCTATCTCATTCAACATGATATTCTCTAGTTCCATTAATTTTGCTGCAAATTACAGGGTTTCATAAATGAATAATGTTTCATTGTGTATATATACCACATTTTCTTTATCCAAACATCTGATGATGGTCAATATTTTGACTATTGTGAGCAGTGCTGCAATAAACACGGTGGAGCAGGTATTTTTTGGATACAGGGTTCACGTCTTCTGGGTATATACTCAGTACTAGGATTACTGGATTATATGGCAGTTCCATCTGTAGATTTTTAAGGAATCTCCATACTGTTCTCCATGGTGACTGCACTAATTTACATCCCCACTAAAATGTGTGAGAGTTTTTCTTTTTCTTTTTTGTTTAGATATACTTTATTTTCCTCTGTTTCTCGGGCTTACAATTCTAATCTCAGCTAACCATCTCAAAGTACATTTCAGCCTGTAACACAAAGTATGTTATTTAATCTTAAAAGATGACAGCAGTTACCAAAAAAAAAAAAAAAAAAACACATCATGATATGTAACAGTATCACTAAAAGTGATCAATTCAACAGGATAAGGGTGACATATAATTTTTAGTAGAAACCAATTTGGTGTCATAGAATTAATGCCTTAACTAAGGCCTCCAGTGAGAAGGCTGGGAAGAATGAAACACATGAGTGAGACTCTGTGATGTGGTGGTTTTGAAGCTTACTGTGAGGAACCATACCCTGCAATTCTTGTTGAAATGAATTCGCTGAATGGAAAATCAAAAAAGAAAGTCCACAAAATTTCTAATATTTAAGGATGAAGTTACCCAAAGTGAAAGACATCTACAATGAAATGATAAAATATTGATGAAGGAAATCATAAATGACAAACACACCAACAAAATAAAGCTACCCTTGCTCATGGATTGGAAGAATTAATATCATCAAAATGTCTATGCTTTTTATATAGAAATTCATGCAATTCTCAATAAATCAATGAAGACTCTTTGCTGACATAGCTGCTTTTGTGATGTTTAGAAAGCAGGATGTAAAACATATCCAGATGCTACTATCCCTTTGGTTTGCTGGTTCAATGAGAAATTCAGACAATTTTGTCATTTCTATACTAAACAGTGTACTTTGGAAACTTTTTTGGGGGCACAGATTTGGAAAGTAATCAAGAGGCACGACAATAATAAGTTAGATGTCATCGTATAAGAGTTTTGCTTGCTCTGTATCCTTGCCAGCATTTTGCTGCTTTCCATCTTTTGGATACAGGGGGTAGGTGATGTGCCATCGTGGTTTTAATTTGCATTTCACTGATGGCCTGTGCTAGTGATCATGTTTTAATAAATTTGTTGGCCATTTGAATTTTTCCTTTTGAGAAATGTCTGTTCAGGTATTTTGCCCATTTTTTAAATGGAGTTTGTTGCTGTTTTTTGTTGTGATGTATTCCTGATAGTAATTTTTGTCAGATAAGCAGCTTGCTAATATTTCTTCTAGTTCCTTCAGATGTCTCCTCACTCTATGCTTCTTTGTTGTACAGAAGATTTTGAGTTTGATATAATCCCAATTATCTAGTTTTGATTTTAAGGCCTGTGCTTTGGGGTCTTACCCAAGCAGTCATCACCTATACCAATGTGTTGAAATATTTCCCCTATGTTTTCTTCTAGCAATTTCACAGCTTCAAGTCTTATGTTTAGGTTAAGATCCATGTTCAGTTGATTTTTATATATGGTGAGAGGTAGAGACCTCATTTCATTATTCTACATGTATCCATCCAGTTTTGCCAGCATCATTTATTAAAAAGACTATCCTGTTTTAATGTACGTTCTGTGTACTTTTGTCAAAAATCAGTTGGCTGTATGTACATGGATTAACTTATGTGTTCTTTATTTCTGTTCCTTGATCTATGTGCCAGGTTTTATGCCAGTATCATGCCGTTTTGTTATTACAGCCTTGTAAATGCTTTGAAATCAAGGATTCTGATGCCTCTAGCTTGTAGGTTTTTGTTTGCTTTGTTTTAGTTTTGTTTTTCTTTTTTCCTCAGGAGCCCTGTACATATTCTGAGTCTTTTATGATTCCATATGACTTTTAGGATTGTTTTTCTAATGTCATAAAGAATTTCCTTGATATTTTGATAGATATTACATGAAATCTGTAGATTGCTGAAATCTGTAGGTGCTTCCTCCTGGTATCCCATATAGGTGCAGGACCCAAGCACTTGGGCCATCCTCCACTGCACTCCTGGGCCACAGCAGAGAGCTGGACTGGAAGAGGAGTAACTGGGATAAAATCCAGTGCCCCAGCCAGGACTAGAACCTGGGGTGCCGGTGCCGCAGGTGGAGGATTAGCCTAGTGAGCCATGTCGCTGGCCGGTTTATCAGTTCTGACAGCTTTTTGGTAGAGTATGTGGATTTTTCCATGTCCAACATCATGTCAACTGCAAACAAGGATATCTTAACTTCCTCCTTTCCAGTTTTGATGCCCTTTATTTCTATCTCCTCCCTAAAGCTCTTGCAAATACTTCCAATTTTGAATAAGAGTGTTAAAGTGGACATTTTTGTCTTGTTCCAAATCTGAGGAGAAATTCTTTCTGCTTTTCCCCATTCAGAATGATATTGACTGATGGCTTGTCATACATAGCATTTATACCTCTAAACCTAATATGTTGAAAGTTTTTATCATAAAGTGGTGTTGAATCTTATCAAATGCTTCTTGTCTATTGAGAGATCATGTAGTTTTGATTACTCATGCTGTTGATGTGATTTATGAAGTTTATTTATTTACAAACATTGAACAACTGTTTATCCCTGACATAAATCCCACTTGGTTATAATACTCGATCTTTGTGATGTGATGTTGGCTTGGGTTTGCTAATATTTAGTTGAGAAAGTTTGTATTTGTGTTCATGGAGGATGTTGGTCTGTAGTTGCTTTTTATGTTGTGTCTTTGGCTTTGATATCAGAGCAATGCTGGCCTCATAAAAAAGAATTTGGAAAAGTTATATCATTTTCAATGTTTTGGAATAATTTGAAAAGTATTTAAGAAATGTAAGTGTTTTGTAGAAGTTGAGTGTAAAGCCTTCTGGTACTGGAAGTTTCTTGGATGGGAAGCGTAATTGCTATTTTATTCAGAATGCTTGTTATGGTCTGTTGAGATTTTTCTATATCTTCTTAGCTTTAGTTGTGATAGCTTATATGTCTCATGGAATTTACTCATTTCTTCAAGGGTTTCCAATTTGTTAGCAGATAGTTGTTTGCATAGTTTCATAAGAGCCTTTGTATCTCTGTGGTACCAAGTATAATGTCTCTTTTGTCATCTCTTTTTCCTTTGTTAGTCTGGCTAAAGTTCACTTATTTTGTTTGTTTTCTCAAAAAAAACCCAGATTTTTATTTACTCAATATTTTGTATTTTTTTAGTTTCAATTTTAATTATGCTCTGGTTCTTATTTATTTATTTAAGTTTTGCCTCCTGCTAATTTGGAATTTGGTTTGGTTTCATTTTCTAAGTCCTTGATAGGCATTTTTAGATTGTTTGAGATCTTCCTATTTTTAATGTAAGCATTTATCACTATAACATCCTGCTAATTCTGATTTTTCTGTATCTCACAGGTTTTGAGATGTGTGCTTTCATTTTTACTTGTTTCTGAACAACTTTTTATTACCTGTTAAATTTCCTTCATTATCCATTGGTCATTCAGTAGCATGTTATTTAATTTCCATGCCTCTATAAATTTTATATTTTCTTGCTAATTTCTAGCTGTCTTCCTTTGTCTTCTGAGAAGATATATAATATGATTTCAACTATTCAAAGTTTGCAGAGATTGATATGTAGCCTAATGTATGGTTTGTCCTAGAAAATGTTCTGTGTGCTGATTACAAGAGTATTTATTCTTTAACTATTGGAAGAAATGTTCTATAAATATGTTATTTTTACACTTTTTGAATAGTCTAGTTCACCCATTGTGTAACTTTGTCGATTTTCTGCCAGATTGTCTGTCCATTGATGACAGTGGGGTGTTGAAGTCTCCCACTGTTATTGTATTGAGGTGTATCTCTCCCTTTAGGTGTAATAATATATGCCTCATATATCTTAATGGTCTTCTGTTGAGTGCATATTTATTTATGATTATTATATATTCTTGCAAAATCAATACTTTTATCAGTATATAATATACATGTACATCTTGACGTGAGGGCGATCTGGCTGTGACATCTGTCACCCCATTGATCGCCAGGGTTGATTCGGCTGATCTGGCTGGCTAGGCGGGTGTCACCTTCCTCCCTCACCACTCCAAGTGCATCCCTCCCAAAGCTGCGTGCTCAGTCAAAGAGAACGACCTTCCCCACTGGAGGAGGACCGGTCTTCGGTCAAGGGTATACCAGTAGCTGCGCTCCCCTGCTAGAACCTCCAAACAAGCTCTCAAGGTCTTTCTACATCTTTTTTTAAAGATTTTTTATTTATTTGAAAGTCAGAGTCACACAGAGTGAGGAAAGGCAGAGAGAAAGAGAGAGAGAGAGTTCCTCCATCAGACGATTCACTCCCCAGTTGGCCATTTCTACAGTTTTTGAATTAAAGTCTATTTTATCTGACATGAATATAGCTACTTTTGTCTGTTTTGGTTTCTTTTTTTTTTTTTTCTAGCCCTTCAATTTCAGTCTATGTGTATCTTTACCTATGAAATTAACCTCTTGTAGGCACCATACAGTTGCATCATTTTATAATCTTTTTTTTTAAATACCCATTCAGCCAATCTGTATATTTTGGCTGGGGAATTTATCCTACTTACATTCAAGATTATTAATATTGATGGGAAAGTACTAACTCCTGTCATTTTGGTAGTTGGTTAATGATTGCATCTGCTTTGTTACTGAATCTGGTACTGTCATATATTTTCATGATATTGACTTCTAAAGTAGAACTTTCAGAATTTCTTATAAGGCTCATATGGTGATGATGAATTCTCTCTTTTGCTTGTTTATAAAATATATTATTTCTCCTTCACTTCTAAAGGATAGCTTCACTGGATGTAATATTCTTCATTGCATTATTTTTCTTTCAGGACCCTAAACATATTGTCTAACTCTCTTCTGACTTGTAGAGTTTCTGCTGAAAAGTCTGTTACTAGTATAATTCGTTTTTCTTTACATGTAACTTGGCATTTTCCTCCCACTGTATTTAGGATTATCTCCTTGTCATTAATATTGGACTACAATATGCCTTTGAGAAGGTCTTTTCTGGTTAAGTCTTGTATCTGGATGTCATTCTATTTCAAGACTTGGGACATTTTCAACTATTATTTCAATCAATTTTCCTTCTCTTCTCCTTCAGGCATCCTTATTGAATGTGAATATTTGTTTGCTTAATGGTTCTGTAGGCTTTCTTCATTCTTTTTATTACTTTCCTCTTTACTTTTCTCCAACTGGGTTATTTCAAAAGTCTTGTTCTTCAGTTCAGAAATATGTCATCCATTTGGTGTGTTCTGCTGTTGAGGCTGTCACTTGTGTTTTTTATTTCATTCACTGAAGTTTTCAGATCTCAAATTTATGTTTTGTTCTTAATGATTTCTCTTTATTGAATGACTCACTTGTGTCATCTATTGTTTTTCTCTTGTCTTTAAATCATCTAAATGTATTCTCTTACATAACATTGAGTTTCCTTAGGATCATGATTTTGATTTTTTTCAGTCATTTCATCAATTTCCTTCAGATCAGAGTGTTTTTGAAGAGCTTTTATTATTTTTGTGGTATCATCTTCCTTACTTCTTCATGTTTCCTGTATCCCTATGTTGATGTCTAAACATCTGGCACAATAATTCTTTTTTTTGGAGTAGCTTTAAGGAAAAAATGCTTTTTTTTTGTTTAGATGGAACATGGGTTGTCATTTGGGTTGTTGCTTTGGCTTCAGTTCTAAGTGAGCCTATCAATGAGCCCTCTGCATGATTTCCCCAATGGTAATCATGTCACCAGTATGTATAAGAGCTGCACTTGTTTAGTTTGCAGCAGTTTGTGGAGATAGAAATATTACCTTGAAGTAGACATGAGCTTCCAAAAATATGCGTCCTTAGATTCCAGAGATGTGGGTGTCAATCACACTAGGGTTTCTGATAGAAGCCACATTTCTGGGACTGTGGGACACAAAAGAAGCCCTCTCCTTGTCACACCGAGCAAGCCTGAGTGATGCTAGGGTTTATTAAATCAAGAGCTGTAGCCCTCAGACTATATTATGTGAATAAGACCTTTCTCAGATCCTACTGCATGAGCATGACTAATGCTGGGGATTGTAGCACCAACAGCCCAAGTGCCAGCACTAGATTTTAAGGAAAACTTGCTCCAGCCATACAGGTTGATTGTAGCTTATGCTGAGTATTGCACAATGACTAGTATGAGACTGGAGCACTGGAACTAAGGTTGATTCCTCCCTAGATCCCATGGAATATGTTTTTATGACTCTTTTCCCAGAAAGATAGTGTCCCTCAGCAGGGTAGCTAGGGAGGGAGTGGTGGGGAGCAGCAATGGGCAGTGTGTTTTGTGTGATTCTCTGAATTGAACTTTGGAGTCTCTGTGCTATTTGCAGATCTCTTCACTTTCTTACTGAATGTTTTCCTTCAATCAGACTCCTCAGATCTAGTACTGTATGTATAGAACCCTTTTCTAGGACAGAAGGCCTCCCCTAGCTGGGGTAGGAATAGCCAGAGGAAGTGATGGAAGCAGCATGTTCCCATCGCTTTCTCTTGCTAAAGCTTTCCCTCAGACCATCTTCTGGACATGTAGGCTTTCTGCGGTTGCTCTGAAACTTCTTCCCGGCTGAGGTGGATGCAGATTCTCTCTACTCTGCCATCTTTATGTCTAACTGTTTATTGCATTATGACTTAACTATCACCATGACTAAACTCACAACAAAAAATAACAAGGACATTAAAGATGAAAGATTCTTTCACGTTTAGGTTTTGCATGAGTTGAGGAAGTCTACGTGTTTACTGTATGACAGGGTCAATGTTGAGCCCCTCATCGGAGGGGGATGAACAGAAAACCAAAGCCTGATGGTTACTTTCCTGCCAGTTTCCATCCCATTTGCCTCCTCTTCTTCCTGGAAGTAGAGAGGCTGTCGCTCCCCCTCTTCGTGGAGGAACGACACAGGACCCTGCGCTGTTCTTTCGTCTGCTCGGCCCTCCCCGGGTTTGCTGCTGGTTCTTCCCGGGTTGGCTACTATCCCTTCCACCTCCGTGGAAGGGCAGTTCCCCCTGGCCGCATTCCCCACTTCCGCAGGGGAGCGGCACACCGCCGGCCGGCTTTCTCGGGGGCTGCACGGGTTCCCTTAGATGTTCCCCATAGATGTTCCCCATAGATGTTCCTCGTGCATGCCGTCTCTCTCCTCCTTTATAGTCCTCCTCCGCCAATCCTAACTCGGCTGCCCACACGCCGAGTATGCTGCTCTCCTCCAATCAGGAGCAAGTCCCACAGTTTATTAGTTGAACTGGAGGCAGCTGTGCGGAAGCTGTTTACTTCTCTCCCAGCGCCATATTGTGGGAGAGCAGATGCATAGAATAAGTCTTAATTCCAGTAACTCAGTCCAGTCCGGATTGCTCCCCACAAGAGGCCTCGCCCAGGAGCAAGCTGCAAGCATGTTGTGCCTGTGAAGTCCTAGTGAACAAAGCTTTCGCACATCGCCTTCCCACTGCTGAAGGAGGAAGGGTCTTAATTCACCTTGAAAGTTTTCAGACAGTCGAGAAGAAAGACCTTGGAGACGGATCAGCACAAGTGAATTGAATTTTAATTTAATCTTACTAAATTAGAAATTTAAACTTGTTGAAAAGCCCTTCTGACAGTAAATGTTGCTTTCAAGATATTCTAAACCTTTCATTACTACCTAATAAGTGAAATGTGTTCATTAATTTTGCTTATAAAAAGGAAAAAGCAGTCTCCCCTGATCTTTGGCTAAAATTCTCTCAGTACATCTGTATGAACCAGGCTGCTCCTTCTCACCTGGGCAGGGGCAGGGGAGGCACAGAGATGGGCTCCCTGAAGCCCAGTTATCACTTGCCCCCTGAGAGCTCCCTGAGTGCTCTCCTACAGAGGTGCATTTCTGCAGCAATTTTCATCAAGCTGCTTGGTCCTTGAACACACACTCTATTGTATGTTCTCCACCTGGAGTTGATGTGTGACCCTCCTTCTACACAAGGAAAGGTGAACTCCTCAGTTACAGGCTAGTTTGTCTTTCAACCACAAAGACACCAAAGCTTGGCAGAGCAGGGAGATTCCGCCTACTGACGGACAACACGATGGAGACTCCAGCCTCACCTCTTAAGAAATTTGTCTTCAGTATCTGAACGTTTCCAAACACTCAGCTTTCTGCTCTAAAACGATGTCACCCTTTACCCCGTCCAAGTTAGGGAAGACTGAGTGTGATAAGGGTTAACACAGTCTGCACACATCATCCATATCCACTAGCTAATTTCAGTGTTCTCCCCTAATAAACATATCCTGGTATGAAGTATATATTATTCTGTTATTTTTTTTTAAAAAGATATTTATTTGAAACAGTAACAGAGACCAAGGGAATGGAAGAGAATGAGGAGACTTTCCATCCACTGTTCATTCCCAAATGCCTTCAACAACCATTACTGGGTCAGACCAAAGCCAGGGGCATGGAACTCTATATAGGTCTCGCACATGGGGGTTAGGGACCCAAACACTTGGGTCATCTTCTGCTGCCTTCCCAGGTGCAAAAGCAGAAAGCTGGATCCGAAGTGCAGTAACCTAGACCAGAAGTCACACTCTGATATGGGATCCTGAAGATGCAAGCTGCACCTTATCCCACTAAACCACAGCCCTTGGCCCTATTTCCATCATTCTTGCGTGTGAGGCCTTGGAGACCTCTTTGGGCTGTTGCATTGCTAATGTTTTCCTATAGATCCTCTTTCCTATAGAGCCTTTGGGGTGTCCTCATCCTAAACTCACTTCTAAAGGCAGAATCCAAACTGTGCACAGAGTAGTGAGGTCACTTGTTGCCACTAGGTGCATCTGCTCTTACAGACCATTCCTTGAATGTCACACTAGAATTATTAATTGGGTCCCTCTCTGAGCACCTCAGGTACTGGTGGAACATTTAGCAAAATTGATTTTTCAACTTTATTAAATTTTTCTTGCTATTATTCTCCAGGTGGAAAGATATCTATTCAGTAGGTTAAAAATTAATAGCCAATCTCAGCTTGGTCACTGTCTAAGGAACCATGTGGAAGTTGCATTTCTATATTAGCTCTATTGCTATCTTGGGTATATACACATTTGTAGTTTCTTCTATAGAAATTTGTCTGAAATCATTCCCTCTGCTGAGTTCATTCCCTACTGCAATTCCCAGCAAACCTCACCTTGCAGGTCTAGTTTTAGATTGTCTCTGGGCACCACCCGGGTCCACACCCCCACTTATGGGTGTGTTTACTGTGGTTCATGACTGTCTTAATCCTTCTGTGCCTCTGTGCAGTGTAGCACTGAGAAATCTGAGTTCCTTACAACTTTTATTCATGACACTTGCAATAGAAGTAGACACATGGAAAGCTCTAAATATGGCTGATCAATCACCTCCAGGTGAAACCACGCTTTAAGGAAAGCGGGAAGGAGCCTGTGTGTCAAAGTGGCTACGTGACTGCCCTTCTGTGGCTGCAAATTAGGGTAGACAGTCATTGCAGTTAGACCTCTGTTTGCTCCACACACACACCAAAACATACGTTCACTGTATCTTCTGGATGATACACTCAGAAGGCATGGCAAAGAGAATAACACTGAGGATTGGTAATGATCGATTAAAACCATTTCTAAATTCTACTATGTAAAATCTTACAACAAGTGTTATTGCCTTTCTATAAACTCACACAGCTTTCTATGCAACCCCACGTGTATAATCTGTAAGTCTGGAACTAGAGAGTTGTGAAAGCAGAGTGGGCCGAGAACACCTTCTGTGTCCGGACCAGGAATGGGGAGCACCAGATCACTACGATGAGGTCACTACACCTTCCCTCTGGGCCCAGGTCACACTCTATCCGAGTGGGAAAGGTGCGATCAAGTGTTAATCATTCCAAACACCAGGGAAATGAGAACACCATGAGAACATCGATAGGTGAATCTGATGGGTCTGGAATTATTTGACAATAATTTTAAAGCAATGTATTGTAGAATACTTCAATAGGCAAGTCCTTAAAAAATGAAAAAGTAGAAAAATCTCAGTAAAGAAATAGGAATTATATACAAGAACTCATAACCTCGAAACTGAACTAACAAGAACTTGCTGGATAGACTCAAAAGTTGGTTTCAGACTACAGAGGATGGACTCGATGCATTTAGGATAGATTAACAGAACCTGCATAATCTTAACAGGGTCAATTTAACAACAAACATTGGGCTTACTTAAGGAAGACATTACTGGGGAGAAGGCGTTCCAGGTGGGGAAGGACTGCAATGGCGGTGGGAGGAGCATGACCTTACACAGAATGCTTCAATGGTGAGACCAGAAGGGCCCAGGGATTAGGCCTGGTGGGTGGAACGAAGAGCCGAGCCCAGCCAGGATGTGGTTAGAGGCTTTCTGTGACTGTGGATCCCTGTGGATCAACAGCTCAGCTGGTGATGTCTGAGACACAGTGGGATTCAGAGGTCTGGCCTGCAGTGCCAGGGAACCAAGAGGCACCTAGAGCCTCACTTGGCCTTCTGGGGTGGCTGGATCCTTCCCTCATCCAGTCCTAGAGCACAGAATGCCGGCCCTGTTTCCAGACCTCCTCCTGCTCCAGAGGACCACAGTGTCACCAATAGAGTCCAGCTTATGTGGCCTCAGGATTTCAGAAACTGGGTGGGGAGAAAGAAATTTTCAAACAAATGATGGCAGAATCCCCTAATCTGGTAAAAAAGAGACGAACCTATAGATTCAAGAAATTGAACCCCAGAAATAAGGAAGCAAAGAAACCCCCTGCAGACGTCAGGGTCAAGTGCCTGAAAGGGAAGGGCAGTGCCTGTGGCAGAGGGTAAGTCCCATGGGAGTGGGTTTCCCTGTGAAAAGGAAGGTGGTATGGCAACTCTTCATGGAAAGGAGAATCTGTCGGCAGCAGGGATGCCATGGGGCCACAACATGTCCAGGAATGGACTGAGGACCAGCACAGGTGTGCCCTTCGAGAATGGCTGTAGGAGTTCTCTGAACAGAAAGAAATTATAACAGGAGGTTTACATTCCAGAAGGAGAGAACATCAAAATGGGTAACAATATGATAGAATGCTATGAATTGTCATATTTCCTATGGATGTGTTAAGGTATGTTTTGTGGCTGAGACAAATTTAAGGCCATTTTGTATCTTGCTTAATGTATGCAGAGGACATACTTGTACCGTATGTGGAGGGAGGACCCCACCACTTCCCTGAATGATGGAACCATAGTTTGGGAGACTGGTAGTCTATTCTGTATGTATTGTGTATTGGAATCCCCACAGCAATACTTGGAAGACACACAGGGTGATATACGCAAAACCAGTTGTATTTCAGCACCAATAGGCCCCTTCCAAGAGAGCTGTGCTAAAACTGGAATGCTGCTGGAGATTTCGGGGAATCTGAGAGTTGGGTTGATTAGGATGGGCACCTTAGTGACTCTGTGAGTTACCATGTGATTGGTATTTTGGCTTAGAAATCCTGCAAGAGACATACTAACTGGCTCTAAAATGCTAGGTAGAAAATACACTAGAATTGTTAGTGAATACCACTACTCAAAATAACAAACTCAATGTGTGTCTGCCAATAAGATAAAGAAATCTTTACTGGTTTTACTTTCACACCTTTATTGTGCTTTGGTTCAAATGGCAATGGTTTTCATCACACTGAACTTTTTCTATTAAACTTCTGTAGAAACTTGTTGAGTTTGCCTTCACCAGAAGGCAAATTTTTACATATGTACCATGTAATTGATTGTTTTAAAGAAACAAAATGAGTATTTTTCTGTTTACTTTTAGTTGTGTTTACTGTAGATACTCTGCTTTGGACTCATACTTTTACAGTTGAAAAAACTCCAGGGACTAGGCTGATGACATTTATTTTGTAAACGTGTGTTTTGTTACAAATACTTGGTTAGAGAATTAATAAAGTAAGCCCCAAAAAGTGCATCTTTGGCTGGCACACCTTCCCACAGTGGGTTTCTCAACTGCATTGAAGGGATTCAGGCAAATGAAAATTCTCTGGCCTATTGTGTGACAAAGTAGTAAGTATTAAATGAAAAGAAAAGGAAGTCACGTGAATAAGAAAATCCCATCAGCAAGGTTGAAAGAGAGGTGTGTGTGTGTGTGTGTGCACGCAGGCACACTCATGCACACACAGGAGGTAGCAGAGGGACTGGTGCATGCTTTTATTTTATTTTATTTTATTTTATTTTTAAAGCAAATTTCTTATGTTACCAAAAGCACATGCTGCATATTTTCTTCCCCTTTTGTATGTTTATAGTGCTTTGAAAGATTGATAAGTGAGTTGAGCATTCCTATGTGGGGATGTTCAAAGTTGTGGCTGCTCTCTTTGTGAAAGGGGAAAGTAATGAAGTTAATGCACTTCTTTTCCTAGCTCAGAAGTCACTGTGATGTATATATTTAATGAAATTTATAAATAAAACTGTTGTCTTCTCAATTGTAAAGTTAGTTTCAAAATGCTGCTTCTCGTTATTCTTTAGTAACTGTTGTACTGTTTTCTGCATTTTACAAAATTTAATCTTCAAAACTGTATTAATTTTTATAGTTAAACATTGTATTAAATAAACTATACTATAGTCAACAAAAAAATAAATCCTGCAAGAGAAAAGAAAACTCAAGACATTTTGTCCTCTATAAACTTGAATTCAAATACTGTATAATATTGAAATTATTAATATTTTCACTATTAGTTATACTTGTACATATTTCAACATCTTAAGAATTTGTTTCCTTTTTGTATTTCCACGAATATTTGCATTTATTTCCTAAAGAGCCAAAAAAAGCCCCTTAACTTTAAGCTTTTCCAAGGAATTTGTCATATCATTTTATAAAATAACATGCTAAAAAAACAACACAATGTAATTATTGTATCTGAAGAAGCTGAATAAAACATACTTGGGTGAATTAACTAAAGTTACAGTCTTACACTCAACAAAAACATGGAATTGACACTCATGATTGAACTTTACCTTTGGAGTCTGCATAGATCTTCCAAGAGGCTTTGGATTAATCCATGTGTGTGTCAAGTACTCAGAGGCATAGGTTGAAATAAATAGGAGAGGATCACTCACTACAAATTGCATTGCTACAATGTAATAGAGGTGTGAAGAATGGCCTCAATGAATAATCATTGACTTTTTCATTTACTCTTTTAGGTTTAGAATTTAGTGCAGCCTTATATTAGGGTTACAGGAAATATGTTACATCCTCGGGGTGGGGCAGAGGAAACCAGGGGATAAATGAAACATTGCTAATCTTCCATTCTTTTGAGACTTGCTGCTTTTCTTAGCTATAATATAGAAGCATAATATGCACTTGCTATGAATAACATTGCCTTATACCTGGAGGAAATGTAATTGTCGAAAGCTTTATTTGTGAATTACAGTTCTGTCATCCAAACAGCCAGTCACAAACATCTCTAAAGAAGGCACACATGAGGGAAACCCTAGAACTTCCAGATGTGTCTATGAAACCTATTCTGGGTTGTGTTGCAGAAACACAAATTTTTAGCTGTGAAAACCTTGTTCAGGGGCCAGTGCTGTGGTGTAGCGGGTGAAGCCACCCATCTGCAATGCTGGCATCCTATATAGGCACTAGTTAGTGTCTGGGCTGTTCTAGTTCTGATCCAGCCCCCTGCTAAGGAGCCTGGGACAGCAGCAAAAAATGGTCCAAGTCTTGAGTCCCTACACATATATGGGAGACCTGGATGAAGCTCTTGGCTTCAGACTGGCCCAACTCCAGCTGTTGAGGCCATTTGAGAGTGAACCAGGAGATGGAAGATCTCTCTCTCTCTCTCTCTCTCTCTCTCTCTCTCTCTCTCATTCCCTCACTCCTCTCTGCTACTCTTTCTACAGTCTTTACATTTCTACCTGTCCTCCTCAAACCCTTTCTCTGTTGTCGCTGCTCTCAGTGTGAAAACCACTGCGAGGGCTGTGGCTTGACAGGTGTTCCCCATGCTGACCATACAGGCTCCAGCCACAGTGAACTTCAAGAGATTTTCCAATGCATCCCTCCTGCCTCCCATCTGAGGGCCCGCTTGTCTCAGCAGGCCTTCTCCAGTTAACTTCTCCTCTTCTATGTCAGGGCATTCCCTTGGAGTTTCCATATGGCTAAATCATCTTATTATAATGGCTCAGAGTGTGGAGAAGCTGGAGACACTGGCCAGATGCCCTTGCAGGTGGAGTGAATTCTGGCTGTGCAGGTGGCTGCTCACTCCATTTCAGTAGCAAGTGTGCCAACTCCAAGTCTACCAAGTAAGTGCACCCCTTCCCAACCCACATTCTCTCATTTCCCATAGTCCCTGCATCACTGGTCAGTTTTACACATGGGCTGAGCTTCTGTACATCAGCAGAGGCAATGGTTGGAAATATGCTATTTCCCGAGAGGACCAGGGCTGGACAGCTGACTCTGTAGAGAAAGGAATCTCTGTTTCACCCAAATGCATGGACGTGCTATTGCACATGAGGTCACAAGGTCAGGATAGCATCTCAACTCGGTGTGGCCTGAGAGTTGTGGGAATGGCATGTGGCAGGCAGGTGGCTTGAACCCCTCCCTAGTCAGCCTGTGACGCAGATTCCCTGCTGCAGATGTGGCTCTTCTTATGCCTCCATGGAGATACTCAGCACTCCTGTGTCAGAGCTACACGGAGCCCAGTGTGTTAGGTTAACAGAGATTGGATCTATATAGGAACTGAATTATTAAATATAATAAAGTACTTAATAACCACTAAGTACAATAAAATATTTAAGAAGAACTTCATTTTTTATCATACTTAATAATTAATTAATATTGGTAAGTATTAATAATAAAATACTTACTAATTATTAAATATAATAAAGTAGTTAAGAAATGCCCCATGCCCTGAAGATGAGGGCAACTGGAAATGATGTCACTGAGGGCATGAGGGAGCTGGGACTGCTGAGACCCACAGTGCAGCTTGGCACCTGGAGGAAGATGATGAGGATGACACAAACCCCGCTTGTCATGGTGCAGGTGAGAATTAGAGACGTTCTTACCCAACACGTAGGCAGAAGGCAGAACAGGGCAGATCTGAGAATCTGAGGGGCAGGATCTACAGGCACCAGACCCCAGATTCAGGTGATTGGAGAGTACTTTGAGAGTAATGAAGGGACCACAACCAGTGTTGCCAAAGAGTGAAACTTACGGATGACTTTAGTTTTTAGTGGGAAGATGAGAAGGAGTGGGGAGGGTGATGTACATCGGTGCTTTCCTGGAGCGGGCAGGCACTGTGGCAGGGTGGCTGCCTGTACAGGAGGAAGAGCTGCTGTGATCATTTATTCATTCATTCAATCATTTTAAAGGTGGTAGGGGAGAGAGATACAGACAGGTAACTCACATCCTATTCTACTGCCTGAATTTTTGTAGCAATCAGGGCTAGATCAGGACAAAGCCAGGATCCAGGAACTGAATCCACGTCTCCCATGTAGGTGGCAGGTATCTAAGTAATTGACCCATCACCTGCTGCCTCCCAGAGTGTGCATCAACAAAAGCTACATTGGAAGCAGAGGAGCCGGGTGCCCTTTGGGATGGGGCGTCTCCAGTGGTTACTTAACTGCTGGAGCACATGCCCTCCTACTCTCTTTTGTAATGTGCTGCTAACCATATAGGATCAATTTCTGGCCACGTACAGATGCCTGAGCAAGACTGAAGAGGTTGGAAATGAATGCAGCTGACAAGCAAAGCTGGGTGGGTAATCGACTCTGGGTGGGGGCCACGTCTGTTCTGGTGCTGATGAGTGTGAGGCGTCAGGCAGAGCACCACACTTTGCCAGAAAGGGGAGTCCTCACGGTGCTGACACATTTGGGATGGGGGTGTGTCACCAGCTCTTCTTCTGAAGGTTCACGGAGTACAGAGATCTGTGGTTTACAGTCACCCCTGTAGGAGTGTCGGGTTTAGATGGTCCACAGGGTGGGAGTGAAAGTTCGGAGATGGTTTGTGTCCCATCAGCTGTTGCCAGCATTGCTGGGTGCACTCCACGCTGCTGTGTGTCCCTAAGCTGTGGCTTGCTGTGCACCTCTTCTAAACAGAGCTTGAACATTTACTCCGATGCCCTCAGGATGTTCCTAGGTGAGCCCAGTTATCTTGCTCTTAGGAATTTACCCTATGGACATAATTCAAATTATTGCAAAAAAGCAAAGAAATATTTGTGACAGCATTGGTCATAGTCATGAAGACTTGTAAGCCACCCAAGGCTCCAGTAACATACATAGTTAAGACAAATGGCAAATCCACTGAATATAGTGCTACAGCACCACTAAGGCAATATCTGAATACTATATAGTGACAGCAAAATCATTCTGAAATATACAGTTGTTAAAAAAGGCTATTAGTGGGAGGGAGGGGAAGGGTGTAGAGGAGGAAGAGCTGCGGCACCGGTGCTCAGAGCAGGGGGGCACGCCTTCAAAAAATAATTAAAAATCAAGGAAATACCCCCTCCCCAAACAAAGGCTATTAGTGGTAGGTTTTTGGCACAGTGGCTAAGATACTGCTTGAGCAGTCTGCATCCCAGATCGGAGTACCTGGTTCAGGTCTAAGCTGCACTCCCCTTTCCAGTGCGTTGCTAGTGCACACCCTGGTTGGTAGCAGGTGATACCTCAAGGAATAAGGACTCTGCCACTCATATGGGGATCCTGGATTGAGTTCTAGGCTCCTGACGTTGGCCTGCTGCAGCTCCAGTGTGTTCTCTCTCTCTCAAATAATTTTATTTTTAAAAAAGATTTTATTTATCTATTTGAGAGGAAAATTTACAGACAGGGAGGAGGAGACCTGAAGGTCTTCCATCCACTGGTTCACACCCCAGATGGCTGCAACAGCCAGACAGGTCCCTTCTGAAATCAGGAACCAGGAGCTTCTTGCAGGTCTCCCACATAGGTGCAGGGGCCCAAGCACTTGAGCCATCTTCCATTGCTTTCCCAGGCCATAAGCAGGGAGCTGATTAGAAGAAGAGTATCCAGGACACAAACTGGTGCACATATAGGATGCCGACACCGTAGGCAGAGGCTTAGCCTACTATGCCACAGTGCCAGCCCCTAAATAAATAATTTTAAAAGGCTATAAAATGGTGAGAATAGTGATAGTGCTGCATATCTGAGCATGAGCAAGATTAACAGGGAGTGCATACAGCATGATGGGAAAGAGTGTTGGGAGCCATTTCCAAGATTTGGGAATTCAGTATTCTGTTTTAAAGTGGGCATCAATGTCTTCAGCTGGTTCTGTAGCACACCGTCACATCTGTGCACGATTCATTTCAGGTGGACACAGTCTTTGTCAATGCGTAGCACACTCTGTGGTTTTAGGACGTCTGTTATGTCTTCACGAGCCCTTCAAATACAAGGGTCTTTCGTGGATTCTGTGCTGAAGGTGGAGTTTGCACCCTTGGCGCCTCATTCTTCCTTACAGAGCCAGCTCCAATACTAGGAATGTTCTTTAGCACTGTGCTTTCCTCAGGGAAACCAGTGCCGATAAAAGCGCATTAATTTGGTGGTGATTATGGCTGCCCGGTGGCTTAGCTCACTTCAAGGCTAATAAATTAGATCTTTCACTTAAGCTGATGCAGCAGTCTGCTAATCTCTTGCTCTGGTCACTGAAGAAGGCTGGAGATTCATGGTTCAGTCACTTCTGTTGCTGCCCGCCTTGCCTCTGCCCGACTTTTCCACACTGGGTGGCTTCAGCTCAGTCCCCACGTGTAGGAAACGGCCAATTTAGCTAAGCCCCAAGATTTAGAAGAGCTTTGCCCTCCCGTGTTTGAGAGCGCATTTATAAAATTACTTGATGAAATTGGGTTAAGAACCTCTATTTTTCAAAATCGATTTCAGTGCACATTTTAGGATATAATTTTTAAAATCTTATCCAGGAGCCACAGAACCTGCCGTGCCACTTCTGTGCCTTAAAGCTAGTATGTCCTATGAGGAAGAGGGACCCTAACTCAGGGATATGCATGCCGCAGATGCTCTCAAGGTCGGCCCTGGCATTGCCATCCGGAAGTTAAAACAACACAGTAGCCTTCTAAAGGGTGCTGCCCATCACCTCATCACCGTACATTAGGGTGAGCCGCATTTGCATAGACTAAGAGGCTTTTTGGCCAACCGATTGGTAGAATCAGTTGAAGCAGTGTCTCAAGACAAAGGTTCAGTGGTTTCTTGAGGTAAAATCAAAGCTAATCTATGGGTTAGGGTGAAATTACTCACTTATTTTAATGTGCCTTTATCCATCAGTGTTTTCCTCTACCAAGTGGTCAAATTGATTTTCCTGATATAGAGGTGTGTCATTGCAAACTACAGTGGTTTCCTAGCTCGCTGATGCATTACTTGGGTGTTCACAGCAGGGAGAGGGGTCTGATTGTGTAGAGGAGGGAACGTTACACAGAGGGTGAGCTCTCTGCAAACACCGAGACAAGAAGAGAGAAACACACCTGGGGTCGGGATTGACCCTCCGCTAGCTGGGTGACCTGCAGCAGTCACTTGACTTTTGGAACTTACGGTTGCTTCCCGTAAAACCTGGACACTGATCATTTCTCCATAGCATGAGCCTGTTGTGATATCAGTCATAAGAGTCTAAGAACCTGGTCCAACATGCAAATCAGTATTTCATATAGTATGTAGTATATTCCTTATATGGTATGGTATAAATTAATAAAGCATACATCCATAGCTTGGACTGCAAGTCCTCTCATAATTACAGTAAAACACAATTAAATCTGATGTTTACCAAAACCGATTATTCTCCCCAGACTGCGTTGGTTTGGGTACTGCTCACACCTATTAGATAATTCAATAATTGCCTCCATCATGAATGCTGGCGTTCGAGCATTTCAGTGATGGGGTTCTCTGGGGCCCTCTCCTCTCTGCCATCTTTGTTTTCAGTGGACTATCCCAGATGTGACCATGGCCAGTAGCCAGGAAGAGGGAAGAGTGACAGGGGTGTGCTGCTGTCCCACTCCCACTCCTGTAGAGCCCTCCTGGGGCCACACCTGCAGAAGGCAGCGCCAGTCCCGCTGAGGAAGGATGCCCCTTCAGCATCGTGTTTATGAATTGCAGAGGCAGCAAGGTTGCTGAGGGCGTTGAAACCAGTATTGGGTCAGCAGAGAGAACTCAACAAACAGCACGTGGCTCAATGTGTCTGTGAGAGAAGGAGGCAAAAACTGGAAGATTTGTGGTAACGCTGAGAGGCTAATTCTCTCAGCCAATGAATGAAGCCAATGGAATGCACGTGTTTACTTTCCCTGCCCTATGTCTAATGAGAGCAGAGATTCCCAGTGGGAGGGGCATGTGACTCATGAGAGGTGATGCCCGTGCATTAGCACATAGTACTCATGGCCACTGTATGGTTCAGGGACACTTTCAGGTCCTGGAGATAAGCACGGTATCCTTCATTTAAATCCCTGAAAATTGGAAACTTCCTACATGAGATAACCTTTCAAAGTTTATTCCTGAATTATTTACCTAATATGAAAAATCAACATATCTGGGCTTATGGAATTTTGTGGGGACACTGATGGGGCCAACACTATATGCAATCAGTTGTGACTGCATTGATAATTCAGTAAGTAGCTGAATAATTTCAGCAGAGGAAGAGTGTCAGATACTGAGTTCAGAGGCTGTGTTTGGTGAGTGGCTAAGCTTCTACTAGGATGCTTGCATCGTCCGTAAGAATACCTGGGTTCAAGTGCTGGCTCCTCTCTCTATACCAGCTTCTTTTTAGAGGGTGCCCTGACAGCCGGCCAGTGATGGTTCAAGTACCTGGGCCCCTGCCACCCTGAGTGAGATCTAGATTGAGTTCCCGACTGTCTGGCCCAACCGTAGGTGTTGCACACATTGAGGAGTGAAACAGCAGATAGGAGATCTTTCACTGGTTCCCACTCCCTGTCTCTCCACCATTCAAATAAATAAGGAAGGGGATGGCATTAGTGTGTGGCACATTAAGCTGGGCCTTCAATGCTGGTATCCAATTTGAGTGCCAATTCATGTCCTGACTACTCTACTTCTGATCCAGTTCCCTGCTAATGGCCTGGGGAAACAGCAGGAGATTCTCCAAGTCCTTACTCCGCATGTGGGAGACCTGGAAGGAGCTCTTGGCTCCTGGCTTTCACCTGGCCCAGCTCTGGCTGTTGTGGTTGTCTAGGGAGTGAACCAGTGGATAGAAGATCTGTTTCTCTGTCTCTCCTTCACTCTGAAACTCTGACTCTCAAATAAATAAATATTTTTTTAAAGACAGCAAACATTAACTATACTGATAGGAATTAGAGCTTTAGATTGATTATCAGTTCTGACCTTCATGATGGGAGAAACCATGATGATAAAGGCCAGAATTTGCTTCTGATACAATGTGGTACAGGAGAAAGGGAGAGAAAAGGACTCAGAGACTAATGGATCTCCGTTGACTCCGATTTCCTACATGACCTACACTTTCATGAACTTCCTTTTTGTCTGCAAAATACATTTGATGATATTAACTTCACTAAGTGTTGAAAGTGACCTCCTATATAAAGCTTTTCAGCCAGGGTCTGAGGATAGTAACCCCTAGAATATTAGTATTATTAATAACTGTTATTATTTTTACAGTTATTAGCTACAGAGCCAAGTGAAACCATTTCGATGACTCTCCTTACCTGTTTCCTTCACTGTACCTTAAAACATACCATGAGATTTTTCTTTCTTTTAAAAAAGTCCTTTTCTGCATTTATTCAGCACTGTTATTAGTACCACTTGAATTCTGCCTGGCAATTGACCTTCAGCACACAAACAGCTCTTTTATTGGCAAATGGCTTGCCTCTGCCCAATGCACATGATGGACGGGGCTTCCACATCCATGCCCAAGTGCAAGAATGTATCAGATTCAGAAAGCCCTGTGGTTAACAAATCACTTTAATATACATTCTCATGATTGAACATTACACCCCTTCTGTGAGGTAAGCCAAAGGAAAATTTCCATGTTGTTGTTTTTCATCAAGAGCTGTGAGGTCAAGAGCACTCAAGTGATGTTCCGTAATGAGTGAGTGAGCAAATCAGATCCTAACCCTGTATTTGCTGACTTAGAAATCAAAGCCCTTACCTCCCCCTCCTCCTCAGCAATGCCACTCACATGCAGAATACAGGTTTGTGCTTTCTACAAATGTAAGGATTTCCTTTTTACTTTTTTTAAAAAATATTTATTTATTTATTTGAAAGAGTTACACAGAAAGAGGAGAGGCAGAGAGAGAGAGAGAGATAGGTGTCTTCCACCCACTGATTCTCTCCCCAATTGGCCGCAATGGCTGGAGCTGTGCCAATCTGAAGCCAGAGCTAGGAGCTTATTCCAGGTCTTCCCATGCAGGTGCAGGGGCCCAAGGACTTGGGCCATCTTCTAATGCTTTCCCAGGTCACAGCAGAGAGCTGGACCGGAAGTGGAGCAGCTGGGATTCAAACCGGCACCCATATGGGATGCTGGCACTGCAGGTGGCTGCTTTACCCACTACACAATGCTGCCCCCCCTCCCCATTTTACTTCTTACAAATTCTATTTGAAAGATAGTGACAGAGACAGAGACAGAGAGAAAGCTGCAGAACTCCTGTTCACTAATTCACTCCACAGTTGTCCAAATGGCTTGGGCTCAATCCCAGCCACTTCAGTCATCTCTGCCTCTCAGAGTCTGTTAACAAGAAGCTGGGGTCAAGAGCTGGGAACCAAACTCAAGCAATTTGATGTGGGACAAGGGCATCTCAGCCAGCATCTTATTCACGAGGCTGGATGTACCCCCTAGGACAGATGTCTAATAGTTGCTATTAACAAATAAAATTTTATAATCTTAGAGAAAATTATGGGAAATATGGTAGTGTATAAAGATATCAGGCCATAGTTGGGTCTATTTTGAAACGTTGGATTTAAATCCTATAAGATACTAATCCTCTGTTAAATTAATAGTTTGCAAAGATTTTCTCTGATTCTGTCAGTTGTGTGCTCACTCTATTGATTGTTTCCTTTGTTGAGTTGAAGCTTCTTAGTTTGATATAATCTTTTTATCTAGATTTACTTTGGCTGCCTATGAATATGGGGTCTTATGCAAAAAGCCATTGCCTGCGGCCGGCGCCGTGGCTCACTAGGCTAATCCTCCGCCTAGCGGCGCCAGCACTCCAGGTTCTAGTCCCGGTCAGGGCGCCGGATTCTGTCCCGGTTGCCCCTCTTCCAGGCCAGCTCTCTGCTGTGGACAGGGAGTGCAGTGGAGGATGGCCCAAGTCCCTGGGCCCTGCACCCACATGGGAGACCAGGATAAGTACCTGGCTCCTGCCATCGGATCAGCGTGGTGCGCCGGCCGCAGTGCGCCAGCTGCGACAGCCATTGGAGGGTGAACCAACAGCAAAGGAAGACCTTTCTCTCTGTCTCTCTCTCTCTCACTGTCCACTCTGCCTGTCAAACAAAAAAAAAAAAAAAAGCCATTGCCTGCATTGATGTCTCAAAGCATTCACCCCACATTTTCTTCTAGTACTGTGTAAGTTCAGGTCTTAAATTATATCTTTGAGCTATTTTCAGTCAATTTTATTATGATGAATGACAGAGTCAAGCTTCAGTCTTTGCATGTGGATAGGCACTTTTATCATTACCATTTTTACAGTCTGTCCTTTCTCCCATATAAGTTTTTAGTGCCTCTGTGAATCACCAGTACAGGACTGGCTCTGTGGAACAGCAGGTGCAGCCAAAGCCTACGATGCTGACATCCCATGTGGGTGCCAGTTCGTGTCCCAGCTGCTCCATCTCGGGACCCAGCTCCCTGCTAATACACAGAGGAAAGCAGTGGAAGATGGCCCAAGTCTTTGGGCCCCTGAACCCACATGGGAGAAAAAGAAGCAGCTGCTGGCTCCTGGCTTTGACCTGGCCCAGCCCCAGCCATTGTAGTACAGCCATTAGGAGAATGAAAAAGCAGATAGAAGGTGTCTCTCTCTCTAATTATGCTTTTCCAATAGTAAATAAATCTTAAAAACTAAAGAACCAATGCAAAATAGATGCTCAGGTTCATTTTTGAGATCTCTATTTTATTCTATTGGTGGTCCAAGCGCTGTTTTTATGCCAGTATTATACTTTTTTGGTTGATATGCTTCTATAGTATTTCTTGAAATCACATATTGTGATACCTCCAGCTTTATTCTTTAGTTCAAGAGTGTTATGACTATTTAGAGACTTCTGCACTTGTACATGAATTTTAGAATTGATTTTTCTAGTTCTGTGAAGAATATAATTGGCATTTTGATGGAGATTGTACTGAATCTAGATTTTGGGGGGTATTATGAGTATGTTAGCAATATTAATTTTTCCATCTCATGAAACAGAAACTATTACCATTTTGTGTCTTTAATTTCTTTTATCAGTGTATAATTTTTTGAAGATATTTCATATCATTGGTGAAATTCCTAAGTATTTGTTTGTGATTAGCGTGTATAGAACTCTATGTATTATTTTTTTCAGTGAGTTTATTGTACAACGACACTATTGAATTTTAAATATGTGGATTTTGTATGTGTATTCTGAAATTTCACTGTATTTATCAGCCCTAATAACCACCTGGGAGAGCTTTGGAGTTTTTCTATATATACGAAAATGACCAGAATAGATAAGGAACTCAAAAATTTCAATAATTAAAGAGCAAGCAATTCAGTTAAGGAATGGGCAAGGATCAGAATAGATTTTTTTAAAAAATAGCAAATACAAATAGCCAACAAATACATAAAAAAAAAGGTCAGTATCCCTGGCTGTCAGGGAAATGCAAAGCAAAACCTCAGTGAGGCATCATCTTACTACAGATAGAATGTTATTTTCAAAAATGACAAAATATAACAAATACTGCCAATACAACCCTTATATACTTGGGTGAGGCTGCAAATCAGTTTACCAGCACAGAGAACAGTATGGAGGTTTCACAAAAACAAGCTAGATCCACCAAATGATGCAGCCATTCCACGTCTGTGCTTATAGCCAAAGGAAGTAAGACCAGTCTATGAGAGAGATGCCCCTGTTGTCATATTTATTGTGGCACTACTCAAATAGCCCAAGATATGGAGTCAACCCAGAGGTCCATCAGTGGTAAACTGACTCAAAAAGTGGTAATTAACATAACAGAATACTATTTACTCATAACAGCTGAATGGAATCCTGACAGTTGCAGAAAAATGGGTGGAACACAAAGTCATAACATTTAGTAAAATAAGACACAAGAAAGACAAATATATATTCTCCCTCATGTATGAAAGTTAAAATACAATCAACTGAAATTAGAATAGTGATGGCTGGAGACTGGAAATAGAAGGAGAAGGGAAGAGAGGGAGGTTAAATGACAGGCATTAACTCACAAGGCAGTAGAATAAACAGGTTCTGGAGTCACACAGCCCAGTGAACCAACTACAGTACATAATAATGTTTAAACTATGCATGTTTTATAAATATAAATATTTTATAATGTGTAATATATAAGATGTATGTGTATATAAGATATACGTATTTTATAATGTATAAACTTTAGTTCATATGCTGTATAAAGAGCTGGAAGAGAGAAGCTGGTAGGTTCCAAACTTGTAAGTAGGGTGTGGAGGTGGGGGATATGGGTGGCCTGATTTAATCATATATGCTGTGCACAGGGTGAAATACTGCACTGTGTTCCAAAAAAGGTGCAGAAGTATTACATTTTAATAAGACCTTTAAAAATAAAATGGAAAATAAAACAAAGTATCCTATTGTACCTAAACAATGTGGGTTACTTTATTTTCAATTATCTTATTCTAAAATAACATATCATAACCATAACAAAAGAAAATCCAGAGTGTAGAAATTTTCTTTTACAGTACAACGTATGCACTGCCTGCAGTGGAGTCTGACACACGGTGAGCACCGAGCAAGTGTCTGTTGAATGACAGAACCAGTGAATTTCAGATTTTTAAGGCAATGGGAGTTACTGCAAATTACTTGACCAAAAGTCAGCAGTACTGTCAGCTACAAGCTGTTTGGCACCTGTAAAATTTCAAGCAACATATTCTATTGGAAGTAATTATTAGGGGAAAAAAGGGGTTTTCCTAGGGGAAAATCTTCCACTTATATGAATGTTTTAAAATTTTCAATGTCTTCTTTTGTACTAATTGCTTACATTAGCTGGCACAAAATATATTTTCTCTTGCAAACTTCTTTTTTAAAAAATGTATTTTATTTATTTAAAAGAGTCATGGAGGGAGAGACAGTTCTTCCATCTGCTGGTTTACTCCCCAAATGGCCACAACAGCCCGAGCTGGGCCAGGTTAAGTCATGAGTCAGGAGCTTCATGTGGGTCTCACCGTGGGTTCCGGGAACCAAGCACTTGGCCCATATTCCACTGCTTTCCTAGGTTCATTAGCAAGGAGTTTGTTTGCAGCTGGGACACACTGGCGCCCACATAGGCTGCTTCATACGAGCAGCGGTTTAGCCGGCTCCCTCACGGTGCTGGCCCTTCTCGCAAACTTCTTCTTAGAGCTTTGATTTCTTTATTTTTTTTTTAACTTTTATTTAATGAATATAAATTTCCAAAGTATGATTTATGGATTACAATGGCTTCCCCCACATACCGTCCCTCCCACCCACTACCCTCCCCTTTCCCACTCCCTCTCCCCTTCCATTCACATCAAGATTCATTTTCGATTATCTTAATATACAGAAGATCAGCTTAATATACATTAAGTAAGGATTTCAACAGTTTGCTCTCACACAGAAACATAAAGTGAAAAATAATAGATGATTTTTTTAAATGATGATGAAATCAGATCAGACCTATTGTCATGTTTAATCCCAGTGAGAGTCAAGTTGAGAATTGATAATTCTTTTTTTTTTTTTTTTTTACAGAGGATCAGTTTAGTATACATTAAGTAAAGATTTCAACAGTTTGCACCCCCATAAAAACACAAAGTGAAATATATTGTTTGAGTACTCATTATAGTATTAAATCTCAATACACAGCACATTAAGGACAGAGATCCTACATGAGGAGTAAGTGCACAGTGACTCCTGTTGTTGACTTTACCAATTGACACTCCTGTCTATGGCATCAGTAGTCTCCCTATGCTCCGGTCATGAGTTTCCAAGGCTATGGAAGCCCTCTGAGTTCTCCGATTCTTATCTTGTTTAGACAAGGTCATAGTCAAAGTGGAGGTTCTCTCCTCCCTTCAGAGAAAGGTACCTCCTTCTTTGAAGACCTGTTCTTTCCACTGGGATCTCACTCGCAGAGATCTTTTGCCAGAGTGTCTTGGCTTTCCATGCCTGAAATACTCTCATGGGCTTTTCAGCCAGATCCGAATGCCTTTAGGGCTGATTCTGATGCCAGAGTGCTATTTAGGACATCTGCCATTCTATGAGTCTGCTGAGTATCTCACTTCCCATGTTGGATCACTCTCCCCTTTATTTATTCCATCGGTTAGTGTTAGCAGGTACTAGACTTGTTTATGTGCTCCCTTTGACTCTTAGTCCTTTCATTATGATCAATTGTGAAATGAAATTGATCACTTGGACTAGTGAGATGGCATTGGTACATGCCACCTTGATGGGATTGAATTGGAATCCCCTGGTATGTTTTTAACTCTACCATTTGGGGCAAGTCAGCTTGAGCATGCCCCAAATTATACATCTCTTCCCTCTCTTATTCCCACTCTTATGTTTAACAGGGATCACATTTCAGTTAATTTTTAACACTTAAGAATAACTGTGTATTAATTACAGAATTAAACCAGTCATTTCTTTATTTTAAGATTTATTTATTTGAAAAGTAGATTGATGGTGAGAGAGAAAAATAACAAGAATGAGGGGGTGGGGAAGAGAGAGATGTCCTCTGTCTACCGATTCACTCCCTTAACGTCCGGAAGAGTCGGGTCTGGGCCAGGATGAAGCCAAGAGCAGGAACTCCATCTGGGCTTCTCACGTGGGTGGACCCCAATACCCAGGCCATTGCCACTGCCCCACATTTGCATTAGCAGGGAGCTGAATCCGAGTCTGGCAATCCACGGAGGGATGCCAGTGTCACACACGCAGCTCAACCAACTGTGCCTCAATGCCGGCCCCTTTCTTCTCTTATTGATAAGCACAGTCTCCTCTGGAAACAGCTGTTTGAATACTTTTCTGTATTTCTCCCCCTTCTTTACTCCTTAAACGATCGTACGCGCGGGAGAGCCTGAAAGGTCCCAAGTATCTTCCTACAGCTCGTCTTCTAATCTGCTTTTTAAAACACAAATTAGCACATTTAGATTTGCTGAACATGTTTTTAGTCATTGGTTTTACACACACACACACACACACATACATACACACTTGTATAGGTGCATGTATAGGAAAAATTGTTAAATATAAGTATATCTAAAAATATAAAATATGTTATAAACATTTTTCCAAATATTTTATTCCGAAGCAAGATTTTGACTTTAATATTAACTTCCTATCTTACGCCATCTAACAATAAATACTAAATACCTTAGTATCTAATAGCTACAGAAATAAATGCAAATGAAATAATTTCTTAGAAATATTTTGGGCCGGCGCCGTGGCTCACTAGGCTAATCCTCTGCCTTGCAGCGCCGGTACACCGGGTTCTAGTCCCGGTCGGGGCGCCGGATTCTGTCCCTGTTGCCCCTCTTCCAGGCCAGCTCTCTGCTGTGGCCAGGGAGTGCAGTGGAGGATGGCCCAAGTGCTTGGGCCCTGCACCCCATGGGAGACCAGGAGAAGCACCTGGCTCCTGCCATCGGATCAGCGAGTGCGCCAGCCGCGGCAGTCATTGGAGGGTGAACCAACGGCAAAAGGAAGACCTTTCTCTCTGTCTCTCTCTCTCACTGTCCACTCTGCCTGTCCAAAAAAAGAAATATTTTGAAACTGGCTTTTGGTGTTCTATGACATTACCATATGATTATTATCCTGGGTCTGTATTTAGAGAATTATTTTAAATTTTTATCTGTTATTCCTGTATCTAATACCATATTGCAGGAATTAAATAATCCTTAGAAGCAGACATGCCATGGGACATTTTGGGTGCAAGGGGAACTGAAGGGAACAGTTAATGTGTGGAGATTAATACTAAGGCTGTTTGCCTTTTAAGGTCAGCGTTTCTGGTTGTAACTGCAGCCTGGGAAGCCGAGATGTGCACTGTGTTAGAGAAGTCACTCAGTCATGGTTCATTCCTCACTCGTGCGTCCTGGGCTTTCTTCACTGCTACTCCATTTCTGTGCATTTCGAGTGCTAGAGACTCTCCCAGTCCTTGTCGCTGGTTTCACCACAGAGAGGCTGGCATTTATTTGTACTGACACCCTCCTTGTTCACCACAAAGCCAGACTGTGGAAGGGAAACAACTCCTTAATTTCCATGTTCACTCTCCAGGTGCTTAGTCATGTGACCTCTGACTTTGCTTTCTAATGCAGTCTGATTAGATTCATTTTTATATTAACTAAACTTTTGTAATAAAAGGAGAAAAACATCAGCTGTGTATGCGATGACATATTCAGATAGCCACTCTGATAATGGAATGAAATAAAAGTACATCTGGAACCTAGCCTTTGTACTCCCAATCAATTCTTATTCAGCTGCTTTATTTTACTTGAGAGCAGAGATAAAGGTAAGGAAGGAGGGAGGGAGAGAGAGAGTAAGAGAGAGAGAGAGAGAGAGAGAGAGAGAGAGAGAGAGCGACCATCCCCTGGGTCACTTCCTAATGTCCACAGCAGAACAAGGTTGGGTTAAAGTTAGGAGACAGGGACTCAATCTAATTTCCTCCCATGGGTGGCAGGAACCCAAGTACTTGAGCCAGCACCTGCTGCCTCCCAGGGTGTGCCTTAGCCAGAAGCTGGAATTGGAAACAGAGCTGCGACTTAAATCTAGACATTCTCATGTGGGACTTGGGCAGTGTCTTAACCTCTCAGCCACAGGCACACCCCAACCCAGTCTATTTAAATGTGCAGCTACTCTTTCCCCAATATTCCTTACCCCCACATTACCCTCCTTTGTACATGGCCAATTATGTAGAGGAGTGGATATTTTACTTACCTACTTGTTTATTCTACATTATCATCCACTAGAAATGCCGAAATCAAGGTTTTCTTTCTTTAAGTCAGAGAGCCCGGTAAACAACAGGTCCCCCAAAAGAATGAAAGAATGAACCATAAGTAACCACAAGATTGAGTGAATTCATTAGTGACATGTTGTCCTCATTTCCCACCTGTACAAAAAATTCAAAAAAAATTGTGGAGTAAGGACATAGACACTAGAGTGTAAGCTGTTGAATAAGGGCCAACCAGTACTTGTCCTTGTGTCCATGACATCTAGTCTGAGATCTTCTGTGTGCTAGTTACTTGATAAAAAGTTGCTAAATAAATACAACAGCAGAGACTACATTTACCTGCCATGATTGTTTAGAAATACATTTATGCCTTGAATAATGAATAGTGAAGAAAACTTAGTACCAAAATAGACCAGTGATCTCTTTAGGGAAATGCATTAGTTATTTAAAATATCTAAGTATTTTGCCTTTGGCCATGAATCAAAATTCCATGCTGTTTCATACTCTTCATAACATTTTATGTTTAATCCTTACCGTGAATAGAAATAACATGAGATGCCCAAGCTATGTTCATAAGTTCATAGCATGTAAATCCTGAGCTCTCAAGGTGTCTCTCCCTAGTTGTAGTCCCACATTTATGGAGTCAATTGTTAGATTACCAAAAATATAAAAATAGAAAACTATTGCATTGTGTGTATCATATGCATACTTTTGGGGATCTTTCCCTAAACTATGCAATGTCACAAGTCTTCCTGTAGCATTTACTTGCATTCGTTATTATTCATGACCTGGAGGCAATTTGAAGTGTGCAGTAGGAGGCGTGTGGTGCAAAGTTGTAGGTGAGTGTGATTCGAGTTTGCATGACACTCCAGCATCTGTGGATTGTGGTGTTCATGAGGTGTCCTGGAACCCTTGGATATCTGGGGGCAAACTACCGTCTGTAACCATCAGGGCTGTGGAAATCTTCCTGGGCTGTGGAGGCATGAACTCCTTCACGACGAATCACACGTGGGGGACCTGAGAAGGACCCGGTGAGGTGAGTGGGTGCCGGAGGCCCAGGGGGCAGGAAAGAAAAACAGGACCCCTGAGGCTGGGCAGCCACAACTGCCTCTTTGCCTGCTTGCTTGTGAGTTTTGGTTAACGTTTCTCTCCCTGCAGGGAGAGAACCCACAGTGCACCTGCATTATAAGGCTGCCATGTAACGATGTTAGCAGCAAGCATGTTTCCTATGTTAATGTTTGTGGAAAAGGCCCTGCTCTGACTCGTAGTCTGAGATCAGATGAGATGGGGAGGCAGGCAGAGGAGAAAAGACGAGCGATATGTGAGGGGCAGGCATAAAGCTGAGTGAGGAAGGGATTCGGATGGGGGGAGTTATCTTTAGATTTATGATCACAGGGACATCAAACCTCCATGGGCCGGGATGCCTGGTGCTGGGGAGAGGGAGATGTGGATTGGATGGTGCAAAATTCTGGCTTGAGAGTGGAACTCGGTTCTAGAGACCTGCAGAACTTCAAGGGGTACTCACTAGCTAAAGATTAGACTTCTGAAAATGGCTGAAAGGGTGAGTGTAATGTTTCTTCAACACAAAAATGACCCCTCTGTGAGGTCACAGAGATAGTTGGTAAGATTTAGTCATTTCTGAACGTATGTCTCCTTCAATGCATCATGTTGTACACAGTCAATACAATTTCATCTGTCAATGAAAAGTAACACAAGACGTGAAAGAATGAAACTCGGATTGAGTTACAATGAATTGATCTGGCAGAATAAAGGAGAAGGAATGAGCCTGGATTATTTCTTCATCAGAGGGAAGAGAGATTGGTGCCTGGTGTGCCTTGGACCACTCATTTGGACCCCAGAGACAGAGCCAAGGCAACTGAAATGTCAGGAAGTCTTCTGGAAGTATTTTCTTTGTTTTTTTTTAAAAGATTTATTTTATTTATTTGAAAGAGTTACAGAGCGGTAGAGACAGAGAGAGAGGAGTCTTCCTTCCTCTGGTTCACTCCCCAGATGGCTGCAATGGCTGGAGCTGCACCAATCTGAAGCCAGGAGCTTCTTCTGGGTCTCCCACACAGGCACAGGGGCCCAAGGACTTGGGCCATCTTCTACTGCTTTCCCAGGCCTTACCAGAGAGCTGGATCGGAAGAGGAGCAGCCGGGACTAAAACCGGTGCCCATATGGGATGCCAGCGCTTCAGGACAGGTCGTTAACCCACTGTGCCACAGTGCCGACCCCTGGAAGTATTTTCAAGAAAGTTACTATTGTACTACATTATTTCTGGCTTTATTTTACACATGCTCATTTAAGATAATGACTGCAGAAAGTCATATGATTGTCATGAGAACAGTAGCTTCTTGCTTTATGTGTGAAAAAGTTACAGCAGATGGTATTATTAGTCTACTCTTCAATATTTATTTGATAAGGAGACATGCATATAAGTTCCCCTCATATCATTCTAGAAAATCCAGGCTCTGCAGACACCATGCATGATTTCCCATTTCCATTCTTTCTAACTGTGTGACGTCAGACAGTTATTTTTGTCCCTCAGCTGCAAAACGGAGCAAACGACAGCCACTAAGCATGATCATGGGCATCCTTGAGACAAAATAGCTTCAGGATTCAGACCATTGATCTCACATTAAGCACCCAAGCGCTCAGTGAGCATTAGCTGCTCTTGTTATAGGAGGAGGAGACACATTTGCATTCCGTGGAATGCTATCTTTGTACTCCTGGGTTTGTTTTGAAAACTGCCATTGAGATGATTGCTCCCAGAAGACTAAAGCATGGCGCCCTCTTCATGTGCAGCTTGTTCCTGGCACAAGCTGTCCCAGCAGTTCTGAGACGGACAGTTCCCCACACGTTTCAGCTTTCTGCCATGTGGCTTAGCTTGCTCTTCATGGCATCTTCCTGTTGTTGCTGGCCAGGTGGGAGCCAGGAGGGGGCTGCATTGATGTGTTGCTTCTGGTCGTGGAATTGCGTGGTGTGAGTCTCTTGCTGTCTGAGGAGCAGTTATGCAATGAGCAACAGAAGCCTGATTGTCACTGTGGGCTTTCCATGATACTCTTTGGTTGCAGTTCAAAATCGTACTGGCATCATCACTTGCCGAAGAGATTCAGTGGAATGAAAGACCAGGGGCACAAATAGAACATTCGTTTATCAAGTGGCAAATCTCCAAAGCTTTTGTGTATCACTGCAGAGTCAAAGATAGTAGTGAACCTTAGGACAGCAGATGCAAATTTAGCTTAGAAATGCATGTTTAGTTTGTCTATAGTTTCTGTGTTTTTTAGACATACTGATTAGAAAATGAATAAAAAGCTGTATTTTAATATTTCTAAAACACCTTTTAAGGTATGAAACAAAATTCTGAGTACTAAGCAATCTTTGTGTAATAATTTATTGGCGGTATGTAAAAGAATGATGTATCTTGTAATCCAAATGCAGCATTTCAGTATTGCTTACTTCAGGATTAACCAGCACTTTGATCATCCCGAATGTGGAAGATATCCCACAGCAAATTTATTCTTTCTGGCGTGTTCTTTAATTGTAGCATACAAAACAAAACAAAAAAATCCTGCGTCATCATATAAATAATCATTTCAACCTATTTGGATAATTAATTCATTTAAAATAGTTTAGTTAATAATGTAGGATCTTAGAATTGCTGATATACTTCTATTGGGTTGATTAATAAGAGATTGACAACAGCCCCATGTGTAATCCCAGCTCAGTGTGGAGCTGTTTGTGCTGGAGTTTCCCTTCGCTGCTTCCACGTCCTCTTTCCCAGTCTGCATCACCTGCTGCCCTGGAGGATGGCCTTGGAGGATGCCAGGAGCTCTCCCGCCCTCTGTGTTCCAGGTGGGTCCTGGCCATGAGCTACACTGGACCAAGGGCAGTGCATGGGAGGAGGTGGACGTGTACCTCTCATGCTGTCGACACCTTCCCTGGGGGTCCCTGTATGCCGAATGCCTCTGCTGAAGGTGCAGGCAGGTGGACAGTCCTGTCCAATGTCACTTCCTGTCCCCTCACCCCTCTGGACCTAAAGGACCAGAGTGTCCATTTCTTCTGGGAGTGCCTTGTGTGCCCCTTGTTCTATCTCTAGTTCTGCCTACGCACATGCAGAATTAACACATTAGTTATCTTTTTAAAAACATAAAACTACTACTCAAACAGTACTCCATACTTTGTGTGTCTGGGTGGGTGCAGTCTTTTGAAATCTTTGCTTAGTATATACTAAGTTGATCTTCTGTATATAAAGATAATTGAAAACGAATCTTGCTGGCACCGCGGCTCAGTAGGCTAATCCCCAACCTTGCAGCACTGGCACACCGGGTTCTAGTCCCGGTCGGGGTGCCGGATTCTGTCCCGGTTGCTCCTCTTCCAGGCCAGCTCTCTGCTGTGGCCAGGGAGTCAAGTGGAGGATAGCCCAAGTGCTTGGGCCCTGCACCCCATGGGAGACCAGGATAAATGCCTGGCTCCTGCCTTCGGATAGGCGCAATGCGCCTGCCACAGCGTGCCGGCTGCAGTGGCCATTGGAGGGTGAACCAACGGCGAAGGGAAGACCTTTCTCTCTGTCTCTCTCTCTCACTGTCCACTCTGCCTGTGGGGAAAAAAAAAAGAAAAATGAATCTTGATGAAGAATGGGATGGGAGAGGGAGTGGGAGATGCGATGTTTGCCGGTGGGAGGGAGGTTATGAGGGGAAAAGCTGCTATAATTCAAAAGTTTATTTTGGAAATTTATATTTATTAAATAAAAGTTGAAAAATCCCTTTTTGTCTGTTTTTGTTAGAGAATTTGACCTACAGGGAAATCTTTTATATTTACAACCTCTTACTGTTAGCATTATGATAGTATGTCGGAACAATCTCATAATTTGTGTTATAAAAGCTATTTATAATATTTTAAATATATGTCAGGTCATACTTTTAACAAGATGACTCAATATATCATTGCATTTGGCTTTCCTTAAGCTAGTTTCTGTCTTTGAATGATAGGATGGCATTACTGGAACTATTGAAGATAGTTTAAAACTCAGTAAGATCCACAATAAAGATACTTAGAGGTTTGTCATTGAGAAACTAGACTCAGAAAAGCAGATTCTGCATATTCTCTTATATGTGAGAGCTGAAATTTAAAAAATATCATAAATCAAAAAAATACCTGTATTATTTTTCCTGCCAAAATATAATCTAGGAAAAACATGTAGAAACATTATGTTTTTCCCAATGAATATTTTCCTGTATTGCAATATGTACTTGTCTCAGACTGGGATATTTTTGCAAACTCCATTCCATCAAAAAACAAAAACCTTTGGGAAGCAAGGGAAAAGAACATGCAAATAAGTAAGGCTGCACTTACTAAAACCTGTGCCTAGACTCTGGCTGACAGTGAGTTGTTTTGTTTTGGTGAAGTGGCCCAGAACACACGTGTCCTAGCTGTCATGTGCAGCTCTCTAGTGCCTTCAGTATGTTGCAGAGTCATGGAGCCTCCACACTAACCAGGTGTTCATGGACCCATATCAGAGACACAAAAGACATGATGAGCTTTCCCGCCCTGTGTGGAGGAGCAGCTGCCTGCCCTCACAGATGGGGAGGGTGTTCTGTCTGTGCAAGGTGATTTTCTGCAAGTGGAGTTTAAGTGAACCTTATTGTTTCACAACAGTTAGCTATTTTGGGAAAGACACTGGTCTTTTAAGGGATGAGGGAATTAAATATGATGTTTCTTCTCATATTAGCTCTGAAAAGCAGTCAATCACTTTTGTCTCACCTTGGGACTCGCTGGGCAGGGCTTCTGAATGCCTCTTCTTGGTGGACAAGTACTTTAGCTTTCGGGTCAGAGCCGTTCTCCTTACTGTGGGTGCAGTGTCAAGAGGAGATCCATCACAGGAAAGCAGACATAAAATTGAAATCATGCATGATAGTTTTAATAAAATTACTGTGCTAGAGATACTGTCTTTTGTAAGTAAAAATGTATTACACTTTGTAAAAAAAAATGACCAAAATAAGATGGGTAGAAATCAACCAAATAAAGACAAAAACCTTATCCCTCAGCCAAATCAAGATCTACTATGCTCTAGCAGTTGTGTTTTGATGTGAGACTTTCTGGCTGGTGGTTTTATGAATAAATTACTGAGCTGCATTGGTAATTGGCAGTGTGTTGAACTGACGGAACTCATTGTCCTCAGCTTTTAAATTTCCTGATTTTTAAAACCATGATTATTTCTTTATTCATTTTTTCATTACTTAACATTAGTGTATATTCATGAGAGTGCTACTATTTTAAACTTTTCTTTTTTCATTAAAGTGCCAAAAATGTATTGTAGTGGAATGCTAAAGAGAATCTAGATCATCCTCAAGCCATATTATAAAATTAGATTCATAATTCTATTGTAGAAGCATTTAATTAATTGAGTATTTATTGGAAAGGCAGAGAGACACAGACATACAGGGGCGCATCTCCCATCCTCTGGCTCACTCTCTAATGCCTGCAGCAGATGGAGCTGGGCCAGGCTGAAGCTGGGAGCTGGGAACTCCATCCTGGTCGCTTTTACATGGTGGCAAGAGCTCAGCTCCTTTGACCATCATTACTGCCTCCCACAGTGCACACAGCAGGAAGCTGGATCGCAGCTAGGGCTAACCTCAGGCACTTCAGTGTGGGAACTCTGCATGCCAGTATGGGATGCTGGCATCTCAAGCAGTGTTGAAACAACGAGGCCAAATGGGTGCCCCGTAGAACATTTGGAAGCTGTGTTTCTGTTGGACAAAATGAAATAGGGGTCAAGGTGGTTACTCTAAACATCGCGTCTCACACGAGGGTGTGAATCAGCCCGCATTCTGACACAGACATTTACATTGAATAGACAGACTGTAGGAAGTTGAAATTTCATCCCCATCAATTTTGGACAGAAATGAATTAAAGTCAGTTAGTTCAAGTTGTGAGCGGCTGGAACTATAGAGAGCTGGCATTGTAGAGAATTGGGAGCTACAAGAATGAGTGGAATTATCTCTTGGCTTTTACAGTTTTTTAAATTGCAAATAATGGTTTCTTTGGCTGCAACTAAAATTAGACTACAGAGCAGAAACCCTAAATTAAACTATAGCTATGGAGATAAAGTTAATGAGTATTAGCTGCATCATCTCTATTTTTTTTTTTTAATATTTGATGTTGCTGCTCCAACCTGACTGATAATGGTGGAGGTCATTCTCTCAGGAACACTGGCCTGAGGGTGGTCTTGGCTGTCTCCATGTGAACAGTCTAAATTACAGGAGATGGAAGATCAGCTATTGGCCTTACTTAGTCTTTGATTCTGTTTTGTTTTCCTTTCCATATAGCAGAGAAGCATTTCCCGCTATCCACCCACCATACTGTAAAGGATGCTTTCTTTATTCCTCTGAAACATTTTTGTGCCTACATCTGAAGCTTCACCTCCATGATTTACCTGCATTCAGTGACAGAAAAAAAAAAAAAAGACTTTCCTAGTTTCTCAACTGCTTGTCTGGTCTGTGCCGCGTGAGGGAATCTCAGGCCACTGCACTCTGCCAGGGATGAGAAGCAGCCCTTGACCATCCTGTCCACACCATATATACAACCATGGAAGCTGGGGGGAGGGGGGAGAGGGAGGAGGGGGAGAGAGAGAGAGAGAGAGAGAGAGAGAGAGAGAGAGAGAGAGATCAGACCCACAGAATTTCCCTACAGTTTCTTGTCTTAATTATTCCATTGTGTTATTGTTGTTGGTCTCTTACTGTGCCTAATTTACCTACCGAAATCCGTCATAGATATTTATGGGGTGTACACAAAAGCATACTACTTTATATACATATACACATTTGCCCATATATGGGTCTCAGAGCACATCACCCATAAAGGGGACACTGTTGTACAGTGGCCAATGCTGCATTCGGATCTCAAGGGGGAGGCCTCTCTAACGTTGCCATGTCAGATGCCACACAGCATTCCCAGGTGGGAACTGAGGCATGCCCATGTGCACTCCTGCCTTGGGGCACCAGGCTGTGAAATCAAGTCTTCCTTCTCACAAGCACCGCCTGCAGCCATAAACATAGACATTTTTCTAGATCTGCCCGAATGTGCATTATTTAACTCTACACTGCTCTCTCTGGGAGACACTTCTGCACTGTTCCCTCCCAACAGTATTGGATTCCTTTTCTCTGAGCTCTTACTGCAGATCTGTATGCCACTATAAACATAATCATGCAAAATTCGCAGTTACTGCTATGCATGTTGTCCACATTAAACCACGGCAGTTGCATTAGAGTGTCTAGCACATAGAGCACCCCTCAAATACGAAAGTTGAATGGAAGAGCAAAACCACTCTTAAGGAGAGTCCATCCTTTCTCTAATTACTCATCTAAACTCAAAGCCATTATTTGATCCATTCACGCTTTGTTTTCCTTTTCATATCAAGCACAGTTTGAGCACTTGCTCTGGGTTGGGCACTGGATTATTTTGGGGACATGTGGTGTACAAAGGTGCACACCCCTTTCCACTATGGTGGTTCCTGGCACACAGGAGGCACTCCCGTCATAGTACAGTCTCAGTGACTTAGCAAGGTGGCTCTGAAAGTTCTCCTCTCTTCATCCTGGTAAGCCAGGACCACAGACAGAGAGCTGCTCTGGCCTGCTGTACTCCAGGTGGTCTTGTGGCCCCTTCCAACTTGTGTCCAGCACCTGCAACTATGGTGCCATGGTCACCCTCCTTCATCCTGAAAAATAAAGTATCCAGAGTAGGCAACTTTCTTGTCCCAAGCCTGGAAGCTTTATATCTTGTGCCTTTATCTCAGCAGACAGAGCTCGGGTGAGGAGCTGTTTGCTAGTGAGATTGGAGGAATCATTTAGAGTATTTAAAGGTGGAAGAAGAGACAAAACAGACCTTAGCCTGGGTTGCAACTGCTTCAATCAGCTTACTGGTATAAATGTATCATACATGCATGAGAGTTGCAGGATAGTATGAGCAAGGTCAATGGGTGGGTGGTGTAGGCACGGCAGTCTGGAGGGTCTTCCAGAGGAGATAACGGTTCAGCACAAGACACAGAATGAGAAAGAAAGAAAGTGGGAAGGAAAGATATTTGTCCCAAAGCTAGTATATGACAGTATAAATATCCCCAGGATGGGTTGTAGAAAAATTGGATCTAATTTATTTAATTCATTTTGTAGAATTTTCTTGTATCAAATATAGTTGGTTTTATTTTCATCCATGTGTACATCATTTTTTATCCTCAGTATGGAGTTATTTCTTGAATGGTTAACTTGAAAAATAGTACTGTAGTTTTAATTTATTTTTATGCACATATCTTTTTACAGCTGCTACTCAATTTGTGTAATATGATATTATATAGGGAATGAGACCTTTAAAAGCACTTGTTAAGAAAATAATATCCATGCCTAAAATAAGTTATTTCATGCCTGTATGCTTCATTCCCAGTGCGTGAGTGACAAAGTGAGACTTGGCCTTGCTCAGAGCTGGGCAGGGGGGCATGTAAATACATCAGGTGTCAAACCTTGAAGTAAGTTGTGACACCAACCATCCAATGGCTCTCGCAACAGTAGATTTGCTTGAAATGTCCCCTTAGCAGTTAGGGACTCCACATATCACGGGAGCCAAGTGGAATTCCTCACTTCCACTCAACCAGCAGGTACTTCAGCCGCATGCATGTGGCTGATCTCACGACCTTTAGTTAGAGAACACATGGAGCTTTCTCGCCTGGTGCCTGAAGAACCTAAAGGCATGGTTGGATGATCTAGTGGGAGCAACATCAGTAATATGGAGGAAATGGCTGTGGGGCTTTTTCTAGATTGCCTGAGATTTCATGGACATATCTGAGATCTCGGTAGGCCATCTTTGTACGGCAGTCTTTCTGGAATCAGGAGGTTTTTCTCAAGAGAATTAAAGGGATGAATGGATCGTTCCAGGATAGAGATAGCCAGAGCAAGTACTTTAGTTGCATCCCTAGACAAAGGGCCCATTGTTCTCAGGGTATCTGGAACTCAAAGTACTCAGCTGTGCAGGCCTGGAGAGGGCTAAAAACATTCCATGGCAATACCCATCAGAAGTCCAGCAGTTCTACCTAACTGTCCCCTGTGTTCATCCTGTCTTCAGTGCTGGAAGAACCCTAAACCATGGCAAGCAGCATGAGGCTCCATGAGGGCAAAGAAGGTCACATCCTCTGTGTTCCAGCTTTCTGATGAGCCCTGCTAACAAATGAGGATTTTCCTTTCAGTCAAACTCGACGTTTGACTATTGTGTGGATGTTGGCATCTGGGAAAGGCAGCTCTCAACAGAAGTGTCCAGAGGGCATTTGATAGCTTTAGAGTGAGTTGGTCTTCTCCTGGGCGTGAGAGGGAGGTCAAGGAGGGACACTGGGAGTGGAGCTCACTCAGCTGACTGGTTCCACTCCCAGTGGCTGTATGTGTGACCTCATGCAACTCACTTAACTTTGCTACCCTTGAGACACTTCCATGGAAAATACACACGTAACAACACCTGTGCCAGGACTTGGAGTGAACATTTAATTACAGAATGTCACGTGCTCTGGCTGGTCCTGGAATGAGGACCTCTCCCATCTCTCGTTGGCTTGGGTGGCCCAAGCATCTCGTCTGCAGTTCTAAGGCTCAGGAAGTGCCCTGTGTTTCCATGTTTCCATATCGGGGTCAGGAAGAGGGGCTAGAGAGCATCCCATTTTCCATGCAGGATCATATGATTCTTCTGCATTAGGTTTTTCTCCCAGGTTCTATAGCACTTTCTCAACAAGCACTGATAAAGTAACTCTGTTGCTGTTGATTTCTCAACAATGTTGCAATGGATCCCTTTCTGAGAGGAGGAGCGTGGTGGGGGCAAGAGGTGCGGTGTCACCACACAGACCCTGGGAGTCGGGCAGAAGCAGGCTTGAGGCGAACAGCCCACAGACTCGTTTATTACAGTTGTGTCGCTCCCCCTCTTCATGGAGGAGCAACACTAAACCCTGCCTAGGCTTCATATCCGAGTCACGGCACCATTATGTCGCTCCCCGTCTTCGTGGAGGAACGACACAGGACCCTGCGCTGTTCTTTCGTCTGCTCGGCCCTCCCCGGGTTTGCTGCTGGTTCTTCCCGGGTTGGCTACTATCCCTTCCACCTCCGTGGAAGGGCAGTTCCCCCTGGCCACATTCCTCACTTCCGCAGGGGAGCGGCACACCGCCGGCCAGCTTTCTCGGGGGCTGCACGGGTTCCCTTAGATGTTCCCCATAGATGTTCCTGGTGCATGCCGTCTCTCTCCTCCTTTATAGTCCTCCTCCGCCAATCCTAACTCGGCTGCCCACACGCCGAGTACGCTGCTCTCCAATCAGGAGCAAGTCCTACAGTTTATCAGTTGAACTGGAGGCAGCTGTGCGGAAGCTGTTTACTTCTCTCCCAGCGCCATATTGTGGGAGAGCAGATGCATAGAATAAGTCTTAATTCCAGTAACTCAGTCTAGTCCGGGTTGCTCCCCACAGATCCCCCTTTCTTTTTATTTTTGGCGTTGATACGCGCCTGTCTTCGGTGTCCCGCGGCACACACTCTGCTCTACTTGCTAGAGTTGCCACAGGCTCTTACAAGTCCTATCAATCAGGAAAACCGAATCCGGGTCCTCTCTTCGCCATGTTGTGAGGAGGTTTTTAGGCGCTGATGCGTGCCTGTGTTCGGTGCCCTGCAGCACATGCTCTGGTCGAGCCTGCAGGGGCTTACAAGCCCTATCAGGCAAACCGAATCCAAGCCTTCTCATTGCCTTATTGTGGGGGAGACTTATTAGTGTTGGTTTGTGCCTATCTTCGGTGACCTGCAGCTCATACTCTGGTCGAGCTGCTTGCTGGCGCTTACCGCCTTAATTAGGCAGACCGAATCCAAGCTTTCTCATTGTTGTATTGTGGGGAAGCCTTACTGATGTTAATTCGTGCCTGTCTTCGGTGACCTGCGGCGCATAAGCTGCTAGCTGCCCGCAGGTGCTCATCGTGCTCATCGCCTCACTTAATCAGGCAGACCGAATCCAAACTTTCTCGTTGCCATGTTGAGGGGAGGCCTTTCTATTTCTCTATTTCTCTATCTCCGGGCATTCCTATTTCTCCCATTTTACTTCTATCTCCCAGCATTCTTATTTCTCTCATTTTATTTCTAAACTTCTATTTATCTTATCCCTGCAGCTTCCCGGCGCCTCGCCCTGCCCCGAGGCTGCTTCTGGGTGCCTCGCCGGCTCTGAGCCGCTTCAGCCTCTCTCATCTGCGCGGCTTCCCGGCTTTGCGTGGCTTGGCTTCGCGCGCTCCGCGGTCTCCACGCCCTTCGCGTCTGCACCACGGCCTCGCGCCAGCCCCGTTCCCTATCTATTCACGCCCCGTGCTCTCTCTGCACGCGGCGGCTTCCGCGAGTAACACAGCGTAGCTTACGTGTCCGCCACTAGCATTCAATCTAAGTTCCCCGGGCTAGCCTGGCGAATTCAACCCAGCATACGTCTCCGCCCCACGGTTTGGCTTCCCGTCCTTTGCTCCCCGGGCTAATCAGACGGATCCCAATCTGGCTTACGTTTCAGCTTCTGGTTTCAACTTTTCGCCCCCTATTCCCGGGCTAACTTGAGAACCCCAAAGTGGCTTTCGTGTCCGCCTTGGCCTGCCCCCCACGGCTTCAATTTCCCTAACATTTTTCTCTACCCGGTATGTTTCCCCAAGCTTTCCTCCAACAATATTCCTCCCTCATTTCTCCTGGCCTCTCCCCACAGTCCGCGTCCGAGTCTGTTTGTTCTAGCTTTCACTTTCGCTTTCGACCTTAGAGATTTCTCCCAGCTTCCCCCCGTAGTCCGTATCCGAATCTATGCCTAGGCTTTCAATAGCTTCTTCCGGCTCCTTTTTCGTCCGGCTTTTCCCTAGGCTGTTTGCTAGTCTCTCTCTCCGATATTTTCCCAGTTCTTCCCGTTTCTTCCCTCTTAAGTTTGCTATCCGACCTAGGTTTCCTAATCCGAGTCATTTCTTCCCTCCTAAGTTTCCTATCCGCCCTAGGTTTCCTATCCGAGTCACGGCACCATTATGTCGCTCCCCCTCTTCGTGGAGGAACGATACTAAGCCCTGCCTAGGCTTCATATCCGAGTCACGGCACCATTATGTCGCTCCCCATCTTCGTGGAGGAACGACACAGGACCCTGCGCTGTTCTTTCGTCTGCTCGGCCCTCCCCGGGTTTGCTGCTGGTTCTTCCCGGGTTGGCTACTATCCCTTCCACCTCCGTGGAAGGGCAGTTCCCCCTGGCCACATTCCCCACTTCCGCAGGGGAGCGGCACACCGCCGGCCAGCTTTCTCGGGGGCTGCACGGGTTCCCTTAGATGTTCCCCATAGATGTTCCTGGTGCATGCCGTCTCTCTCCTCCTTTATAGTCCTCCTCCGCCAATCCTAACTCGGCTGCCCACACGCCGAGTACGCTGCTCTCCAATCAGGAGCAAGTCCTACAGTTTATCAGTTGAACTGGAGGCAACTGTGCGGAAGCTGTTTACTTCTCTCCCAGCGCCATATTGTGGGAGAGCAGATGCATAGAATAAGTCTTAATTCCAGTAACTCAGTCTAGTCCGGGTTGCTCCCCACACAGTTGGAACCACATCTTATATAGCCAAGACCAACCAATCTGGTCAAGGGGCAGTCTATGCCCCAACCAATCATAGTCTGTTGCCAGGCAGTTTCCAAAGCCATCCAATCACAGCCTGTTGCCAGGCAGGCTCCATTGCCAGGTGGGTTTCAAAGCCATTCCTGAGTAACTGACGCTCGCTTGCCAGTGGCCACCTTGGCATGGCCTTCTTATTCCACCACATTTCCCCCTTTTCGTTTATTTTTGAGCAACGGGAGGCATGATTCTTGGCCATACCATTGTTGACCCTGTTTCCATGTGGTCTCCGTACGCAGCTGTGCCTGTCTTAGGTTGTCCCCCAGGGGATCTTACCCGTCATTGACTAACCAGCGCTCAAATCGAGAGACCACAGGATTGCTTGCTCAGATAGGGGTAGGAATGAGGAATAATGGTTATCAGGAATGGCATGATCGCACACAAGCTGTGGGCCATTTGAGTGGCTGACCAGAGCTAGTGGGGTACAAAACAGTAACAGATGTGGCTATGGGCAGTTTCTCAGGGTAGGACGATAGGGCAGGTGCGTCTGCTAACAAGGCAGAGTCTCAGTCTTGTTCAGCTGGTTCTTGTTGGCTGTCAGTTGCAGGCTTGATGTTTCTTGCTGGTAGCCAAATGGGCTGTTCTGTATTCTCTGTAAAGACACAAGCACATCCTCGACCTTTGGTTAATAGAAGTCTTTTTACAGGCGTTGGAATCCAAGGCCTGAATTCTGCATCCGCTCCTACATTAACAGCAAATGTGCAGGTGGGATGGGGTCTAGCTGCTTCCCTGAGAACTTGGGGTGTCCGAGTACTGCCACAAATGTGGGGATCCTCACTGGGTGTGGATGGGATGACCTCAAATGAGTTATTGTCTAGAGGTCCTCTTAGTTCATCCCACGGGTATGTGGGGGGTGGCTGACCAGGCATTGCTACCTTGTTTGCTACATTGTTTGCTCCCTTGGATGCTACATTGTTATTTTCACTGTCGGAGCTCTCTCCCTAAGTCATCAATTGTTGTCTGTGAGATGCCTGGAGTGACAGGCTCTTATCACTCACAGATTCACTATCTTTGATAATCTGCACAGGATTCTGAGAGGGGGGTATCTTTCCCATGTCTGAGCACTTAAGAGCGGCATGGCACGCCAACTCTAGCCAAAGGAAAGACACGTACAGCACTGCTGCCATAACAAAGCAAATTCCTAGCACCTCAGCGGCTGATGGCATTCTGCAGGAGGTTTCCCTGCGTTAGACAAACAGATAGTGGTATATCAGACCCTAAGTATGTCCTGTGCTTAGTGGGGGACTTCCTTGATTCGTTAGGTCAAGGCCGTATGCCCACACGGTGTCTCAGGGCGTCACCTCTCTCGAGTGAGGGAATATGACTTGGTTCTGAAGTCTGGGATGATCACTCCCTTATGTGAATTCGCCGGGCGAACCGAAAGCAAAAGGAAGAGCCGAGAAGCGACGTATGCTTCTGGGTGGTGTGTGCTAACCTGGGCTCACTTAGACCGAGGACAAGGACAAGGAAAGGGGCGTAGGAGGGGGTTCTGTGCTCACCCTCACAGAACCGAACAGCACACAAAACACCGAGGGGCCTTCTTGCCGAAATCCAGGGGAGACCTTGCCGAGTCGGACAGGCTATCTTTCTGTAAGTCACGTTGGCGCGCCGGATGTTGCTGTTGATTTCTCAACAACGTTGCAGTGGATTCGTTTCTGAGAGGAACAGCATGGTGGGGGCAAGAGGTGTGGAGTCACCACACAGACCCCGGGAGTCGGGTGGAAGCAGGCTTGAGGTGAGCAGCCCGCAGACTCATTTATTACAGTTGGTACAACATCTTATATAGCCAAGACCAGCCAATCTGGTCAAGGGGCAGTCTATGCCCCATCCAATCACAGCCTGTTGCCAGGCAGTTTCAAATCCATCCAATCACAGCCTGTTGCCAGGCAGGCTCCATTGCCAGGTGGGTGTCAAAGTCATTCCTGAGTAACTGGTGCCAGTGGCCACCTTGGCATGGCCTTCTCATTCCACCACATAACTCTGCCTGATGTACAGATTTATCTGAGAACAAAGAGACACCAAGAAACACTCGTCCTACTTGGGAAACGTGAAAGGAGAATTAGAACTCTTCCAGAAATGAAGCCCTATGTTTAGCCATGGAACTAAAATCAGTGATGTGGTTTAAATGGCACAGACTCCACATCAACAGACTAACTGTGAAATAGCTCTGGTCTTAGCTCAGGGGTAAAGTACATTGAAGCTTCTTTCCCCCACAAGTTATTGAGCCTTGGTATTCACTCCTTCTCACAATTTCCCCATTTGCAAGTAAAAGTTCATCATTTAGAATCAATGTTAACCTCAAAGCTGCCAGTTTAAGGGTGTTTTAAGGGGGAGGCTTTTTCCAAATCATATCAATATTCAATCCTACTTCTCCCCAGTGACATAAGGTAGCCTCATCTGAAATCAGAGCACAGACATCTGCAGGATGATCTGTTGGCTTCCTGGGAAATAGTTCCAGCTACATGAGTGATGGGAGAGTCACAGTTATCCAATGGATGGCAGCGTGTACTAGATGCCTTCACCAGGGTCTCTTGTTCAATGTCCCCAGCAGTCCCATGGGGTTTGCACAACTGCAAGCCCAGATCATGGGGACAAGCTGATGAGTGACATCCCTGGGATGTGGTGTCTGCTGCATCGATCATAAGCCCTGATGGCACCAAGTTGTCCTAGAAGGATGTCTTCCTTCCCAGGACATAGCTGTGCCACACAAATGCACAGACAAAACAGTGCACGACACATGCTTCCTCTTCTCCGCCCCTCCCTACCCCGTCTTGTCCAAAGCCCTTGGTAGAGGATGGCATTTTTGAACAAGCATGGGGGAAATCATGACTGCGTAGAACATCAGAGTGCCCCAAAGTCTCAGGAGCACTCATCCATGCCGCCAGATAAAATTAGGTAAATGGAAGCAACTCAGTGCAGCGCAGAGAGATCACACAGGGCATGGCAAGAAGAAGGAAATGGAGAGTGTTGAGATCAGGCAAATAAACAAACAAACTGAAAAACAAGTCTCTGCTGATTTCTGCACATGGAGCCAGGAAGAACTCAGAAACCCATACGTACACTTCAGTAATACCATTTAAAGTTGCATAACGTAAATCAGTTATTGTTCCAGCAGTGTTTTGGGATTAGAGACATACTTGTGAATTCCCTAAGCCAAGGCAGAGACAGCTTGATAAAACCCTGCTGTGTGTCAGAGGTCAAGGTGAATGATGGCTGACGAGTAATTATAGTGCTGTGGATATAGCCCTGCTGGTTAGAGGATTTGTGCAGATGGTATTTAAAATAGTTCAGCTAGGCTGCCTTAGAGGCAAGAGGAGACTGTAAGTAGATCGTGCTCCTGGTCAAAATAGCTGAGGACACATGTTCTTATCTGTGATGGGCAGGCACACGAGGAGGGGCCGGAGTGAAGCTGCTTGGAGCTCCAGACACCCACAAGACAAGCAGAAGCCAAGAGCCCTGAATGTTTCCCTAGGCCAGGAAAGCGCCATTCTTTCTACACCAGTGCCATTCAAGAAGGGTGTACACCAACCATGTGTGCTGTTCCATTGAGGAACGTGCTTAGGGACTCGTGATCTCCAGCAGCTTGATCCAAAAACAGCATTCATAAAGCCCTTCCCACTGATGGAGAGAGAGGCAATGGAGAGTCTAGAGAGCCCACAGCAGAGCGTCACCCTCTGCTTGCATTGATACAGAAAGCTTGAATCGCTGGAACCTGTTCCAGGACTCGGAATAAACACCCTCATCTGATGATACGTGCATTTCAAGAACCATGGCCACATTTGCACAGAGTGGCACTATGCTGCAAGGTCATGTGTCAGGCAGGTGTCAGGCCGGGAATACAAAGTAAGAGAATGCCGTGGCTCCAAACAGTAATTTGATTATTTAAATAGCAATGAAATGCCATTTAATGCTGCAAATTGTCTGCTGTGTAATGGAACTAGATTAGCTACAAGCAGTCTGAATTCTAACACAGTCACTCCTTGTCATACAAAAAAGAAATGAAATTCATGGAGTTAAAAAGTATTGTATGACCTAAATATCTGTAAGGAAAAGGAATGCTCTCATAAATTATAATAATTGCTAATATTTCTGACACAACTTAGCTGTGTCCTTTTAATTTGCAGAAGAATTGTGACAATACCTTAGTGGTGCCATATTATTTATTTTTTAAATTATTTTATTTATTTGAAAAGCAGAGTTGTGGGGTGGGGGGAAGACATTGAGGCCTTGCATCTGCTGGTTCACTCCCCAAATGGCTGCAACAGCTGGGACTGTGCAAGCATCAAGCCAGGATTCTGGAACCCCCTCCAGGTCTCCCACAGGGGTATCAGGGGCCCAAATACTGGGTTATCTGCTATCCCAGGTGCATTAGCAGGGAGCTAGATGGGAAGTGGAGATGCCAGTATTGCAGGCAGCGGCCCCATTTTCTTCCCAGTTAGCAAGTGAGACACCAGAGGCACAGTGAGGCAAGTTGACTGGTCCAATGTCTTACCACTATGTATGTGGGGAAAGCAGATGTCAAACTGAGAGCATCCGGGGACACCGAAGTGTAATTTGGCCTAGCTTAGTTTCCACACCGACACGTTTGTTGAAGTATGGAAAGCACATGTGATTGTGGGAAGAGGCTAGAAGTGGCTGGGAGCAGGCCGTCAGCTGCAGGCACAGGTGCTCACCTCCTGCAGCAGGTGTCTGGGTGTTAGCCTCTGACCCCTGCTGAAAGTGTCTCGGGAACCCCTAAGTGCTCCGTCTGCCCTTGGAAAAGTGCTGCTCCGAGTTGGACCATCTTCTCCTGCCTTGAGAGTGTCAGATGCTTTGCTCAGTCTTCGTGGTGACTGTTGGACCTGCAGTATCTGTAATAGGTGCACTTCACTGGAACCTGTGCCACAGGGCTATGCACAGTGTGCAACGGTCAGCTGGGTAAAGGGACACACAGCTGGCGGGCCCCCTGCTGGATGCTCGGCCCCTCCATGAGGATGACTTTTGAACAGTGTTGTGTGTGGATCTGCAGAAGCTCTGGAATGAAAGTGTCGGTAAATCATTGCCAAAGGTCTGGGGTGTGATGCCTTTGGCTGTTAGCACTGGGTCTGGGGCAGAGAGGAACTTCTAGGTAGAGGAAAATGGACATTTTCTTTTGATTCCCTTTGGTTCCTGTCTGGAATTTAAATATGCTAAAACATTCATGAATTCCTGAGTAATTAAAGAAATAAAGTGTGTGCTTCTTGCAAACCTAGGACAAATGCACAACTCAGCTGGGCCTGCCTGGTTGGAGGTTTTGTCCCCAGGCAGCGGCCTCTTCTCTTCCCAGTCCCCGGCTAATGATGTTGGACTATTTGATGCCATTCAGTGATTTCCCCTTAGTGACAAAATTTGGGCAGGAAACCAGGAAAATGTATTTGTACAAAGTGAAGGAAAAATTCAAGGGATGATTTATATTTGGAAAGTCTATATCCAAATGGAATGGATTTGTTCTTATAATTAGTTCACTTTCTGATCCAGCAACACCTTTTATATGGCAAAGATGTTTGCCTGTGCACATGACAAGAATAAAGAAGAATGTTACCTGGCAAGAAACCAAATACAGCTCAGAGCAAGTGGAGGATTTGCATTAAAATTTTCCACCTAAGCCGTTTGCAAAAAGATAGTGGACACTTTACAAATAAATCTAGAAAAGTATCAATTTCATAAGTAGCTTTAAGATAATTTTTCCAAAAAACACTAACATGCTTAACACTAAGTCCAATACCCTAGGGACACATAAAATGTACACAGGTAACATGCTAAAGAGACAGCCATGGGTGACCAGGAGGTACTTGAGGGTGATTCTCCTCACTGCTCCAGTTCTCAATAAAGACAGCTTCATCCTGAACAACAGTTAAGATTTTCATCCGTACTGATTGGAGGGTATTAAGAAAGTGCACTAAAGACAGGATATTGCCATTAAAATAGTCAGTTTCAAGTTGTCAGGAATTTTTTTAAAAAGATATTTTGTTTATTTGAGAGTTACAGACTGAGAGAGGGGCAGACAGAGAGAAAAGTCTTCCATTAGTTGGTTCACTCCCTACATGGCTGCAACAACTATAGCTGAGTCAGTCTGAAGCCAGGAGCCAGGAGCTTCTTCCAGGTCTCCCACGTGGGTGCAGGGGCCCAAGCACTTAGGCCACCTTCCACTGCTTTCCCAGGCCATAGCAGGGAGCTGGATCGGAAAAGGAGCATCTGGGTCTGGAACCGATACCCATAGGGGATGCCAGTGCCGCAGTCGGATGCTTAGTCCACTATGCCACATGGCCGGCCCCTGTCCGGCATTTTTAAAAGCATGTTATTGAAATATAATGTACCTACCAAGAAATACACATAAATGTGCAGATAAGTGAGTTGTAGCCCCAAGAGTCTTCACTAATCCTCCCACCTTTAGAACCTTAGAACTGTCGCTCCCCCTCTTCGTGGAGGAACGACACAGGACCCTGCACTGTTCTTTTGTCTGCTCGGCCCTCCCCGGGTTTGCTGCTGGTTCTTCCCGGGTTGGCTACTATCCCTTCCACCTCCGTGGAAGGGCGGTTCCCCCTGCCACATTCCCCACTTCCGCGGGGGAGCGGCACACCGCCGGCCGGCTCTCTCGGGGGCTGCACAGGTGTTCCTTCAGATAGATGTTCCCCTTAGATGTTCCTGGTGCATGTTGTCTCTCTCCTCCTTTATAGTCCTCTTCCACCAATCCCAACTCTGCTACCCACACGCCGAGTACGCTGCTCTCCTCCAATCAGGAGCAGGTCCTACAGTTTATTGGTTGAACTGGAGGCAGCTGTGTAGAAGCTGTTTCCCTTCTCAGCGCCATATTGTGGGAAAGCAGATGCATAGAATAAGTCTTAATTCCAGTAACTTAGTCTAGTCCGAGTTGCTCCCAGTTGCTCCCCACAAGAACCTGTAGTAGGGGTGTGGATGAATGAGTATTTTAAAATGGCAGGCCCATATTTGAAGTTAAACTATTTATGCACCAAACCATGAACTGTAGTAGGCTCAAATATTAATGTAAAATATAATCATGATCTTTAGAAAATGAAATGCCTGCCAGGTTGAGTGATGCTCCATTGAGCCTGATCTATACCTGACTCTGTTATGTAGGCTAATTACTACCGAAAGCTCTCAGAATATCACCATTTAAACATATTATCTCCACAAGTAATTAAAGTGCTCCGATTATAAATGAGTTGTTATGATGCTGTTACATTCAAAACAAGTCCTCTATTGGGCTCAAGTAAATGAAACTGAAAAGATGGATGTATCCAATATACTAACTTATCTCTCTCCCTGATTAGAGTCATCCAAGTTCCACCCATTTAATATAATTCTATGGTGCTGCACCGGAAAAAAACACATTAGTTTTTTTATTAACACAAAACTCAAAGCAAGAAGATGCCTAAGTCAAACTAAATAAAATAAAGAAGACTATTGCAGGATTGCGTTTTCTGGGATATAGTGGTTGCTTAGAGAGGATCAGTGCCAGGGGACATCGCTGCGGTTGTGTGTTCCAGGAGCTGGGAGACCGCCTGCTCCACCAGCTGCTCAGCAGTGCTGGACAGGCAGCAGTGTCCCCGAGCCGCCTTTCTCCATCTGAAAAACAGCAAAGTCAAACAGATGATATTTACATTTCTACGTGGTTCTGAGGTTTTCTTTCCTGCTTTCACTTTGGAAGGTAGTTACTCCTACAGACTTGAGAGACATTTCATAACATTTTAAAAAGTTCACATTCTCTTGGATTAGCAAGAGTCCTTTTACCTGGGTGCTACACCCTGGAAACACTGTGTGTGATAAAGGTTAGTCACATCTCCAGGACACATGGATCTGAGCCAGTGTTTGGTGTGGTGGGTTACACCTCTGCTTGCAATGCTGGAATCCCACCTCAGAGTGCAGCTTGGAGTCCAGGCTGCTCTGTTTCCTATGCAGCTCCTTGCTAATGCACCTGGGACGGCAGCAGAGGATGGCTGGGCCCTGCCAGCCACGTGGGAAGCTCTCATGGAGCTCCTGGGTTCTGGTTCTAGCCTGGTTCAATGCTGGCTGTTGCAGATATCAGGGGAGTGAATTGGTGGATGGAAGATTCTCTCTCTCTCTCACACTCCCTCTCTCTCACTCTGCCTTTCAAATAAATAAATACATGATCTTTCAAGAACAAAAAGAAAACATGGTTTCACCACACCAGAAGGAATGAACATTGAAGCTGCCAGACTTTGCAAGCCCTAAGTGGCACATTTGCTAGCTCCTCTGTCCCTAACCCATCACTCAACTTCCCTAAGTCTTTTTATTTATTTTCAAAACAATGGTTTATACATTTAGGTTCACTTATGAGGCAGTTGTAGGAAATTAACATTTTACAGTTTTAATAATGTGATGTCCAATTTTAGTGAACAATCACCTCATTTTTCAGTTATGCGTTTTACAGACAAAGTACACATATTACTGTGATTCTATTTGATGTTACTACATAGATATTATGTGCAGGAGCATCAGCAATATATTTTTCTTGCATTTAGATGTTGTTATTTAGGATTATATATAAAGTAAAAAAGTTCCAAATACAAATTGGAAGCCTGAATGTTTAGCTACATATGAGGAAACTTCAAGAAGTTCATGGAAAACTAAATAAAAAGTTCACTGAAGTATAAAAATTGAAATTCATGCGTATGAAGTTTTCAAAAATTTGTATACATTCATATTACGAATGGAGTATGTATAGTTTCCAAAATGGTTTTTGCAACCAAAGAACCTTACCTTTTCATTTTATTTTTTCTGTGAACTTGTGAAGTGTCCTGTATTTCTTAGTTGAACAAAAATGGAACAGGGGAGGTGTCTGACTTACCAGTTGAGACACTAGTTCACGCACCTGGGTTCTATGTGGGAGTCCCTGGGTTTGAGTCTTGGCTCTGCCTCTCATTCCAGCTTCCTGCTAAGGTCAGCCCTGGGATGCAGCAGGTGATGGCTCAAGCTGGGTCCCTGCCACCCACATAGGAGACTCAGACTGAGTTCTGGGCACCTGGCTTTGCCTGGCCCAACCCTGGCTCTTGTGGGCATCTTGGAGAGAGCCAGTATATGGATGATCTCTTTGTTTCTGTCTGTATGTGTCTCTGCCTCTCTCTTCCTCTCTCTTACAAATGAAATTTTAAAATAAGTAAACATCTTTAAAACATTAAGGAATGAAAAAATGGAATAGAAAAAAATAGAAAATGAAATACTCGTATTTGCCAAATAAAAATTTGAAAAGCATCCTTGCTGTGAGCTTTATGTAAAAAGTACTTCAATGAAATTCTAGCAAGTTCAAAACCCGTGGACAAAATGCACATACGATACTAGTTCAGTTTCCTCCTGGATTTTTGACTGCATTGTGGTAGTATGGTTTGGTGGAGGATACCTGGTCTACCCCAGATCCTGTGGCCCTCACCCATCTCCTGCAGTAGCACCTTCATTCTCCAGACCACTTGTTCTGTTGTCCCAGGATGCTGTTGACGGGTGGGCATCGCTCTCCCAGGTCACCCTGGAGGTGACTTTCCCTGTGTATTTTCTGAAGCCTGCTCTATTCACAACGCATACAACAGGCATTGTGGCCAGCCAGGTGCTCTCCAGGGTCCTCCATCCCCCTGGTGCCTGCACCTGCTGAGAGCTGGGGATGCATCAGGTGACCAAGGCACTAAACCTTTCCATTCACTTTAGTCAATTTAAGTTTGAAAACTGATACTCTATTCCATTAATGTCAGAGATTCAAGTGCATTAGGAAATACAGGGACATAGGTATCTACTTCTCCCATTGTAAATTGTGTAAAAACTAAATACTCAAAAAAGCTTTTCTGAGGAAAATGAAGGTGTGCTGTGAATGTACACCTAGCACAGGGACAGAATAGAAAATAATGATCTCATTAGTGTTTTTAAATGAGTACATGTTTAAAAATACTGTTCTGCACATAGTTAGATGCTATTAAAATTGATTTCACTTGTTTCTAGATTTTTTAGTGTGATTACTAAAAATATCATAACTGCATTGATGACTCATGCTATAATCTATTGCAGAACAATGCTGGTCCTGATAGATTCTTCCTTTTGTGAGAATTTCTCTGTAAATGCCATCAATATGTTTGCCTTTCAACAGCACCCACTATTCTAGCATTTTAATTATATTTATATGCAAATGTAACCACTGTCAATAACTTACATAGTTTTATTCTGTTAAAATATGTCTGACATAATACAGAAGAATTGGAGTACAAGGAATGCATGTGTTCAAATTGTTTTCTGTTTTCACTTACATTTCTACATTAAAGTTTGATTTTATTTTCAGGTTCTGCAGTTTGTGGACAATTGTGTATGCATATATTCAATTAGCATTTATTGGAAATTATTTTTTGTAGAATGAAATATATCTACCAATGCTATATGTTAAATTGTCAAAAGAGCATGGGGCAATTATCAAATATTGTTATATACAAAATTAAGTATAGGGGAAAAAAGGTAAAATAAACTTGTCTATTCTTGTTTAAGAAATAGTAGTCGGGGGCCGGCCTGAGGTGTAGTAGGCAAGGCTGCAGCCTGCAACACTGGCATCCTGTATGGATGGCAGTTCAAGTTCTAGCTGCTCAACTTCTGATCCAGCTCCCTGCTAGTTCACCTGGCAAAGCAGTGGAGGATGGCTCAAGTGCTTGGGCCCCTGCACCCACATGGGAGACCCAGAGGAAGCTCCTGGCTCCTGGCTTCAGTCTGGCCATCTCTGGCCAATTGTGGACATTTGGGGAGTGAACCAGAGGATGGAAGACCTCTCTGTCTCTGTCTCTCCCTCTATCTCTCTAACTCTGACTTTCAAATAAGTAAAAAAATCTTACTAAAAAGAAATATTAGTCTATCCTGATCTTAAATTCTTCTTTAAGCATGTATCTAAATAATGCAAAAGAGAAGTAAAGTTGAATTTTGTGGCAAAATAAAGAGAATGCAGAGAACAGAGTGATCTGTCTTTACACATGCGCTGCGCCCACTGTGGCAGCTTTGAGGCCTCAGTGTTCTGGTTGGACTGGAGCCTATGATAACCCCATATGTGTGGGATGCTATAATGGCCTCCTTTGATGTGCTTGCACCTATGTGCTTTTCCCATGATTTGTGTCTTTGCTTAATAAAAAATGTATAGGACTCAAGCTGTTGACACAGTTGGCATCTGTTTCAGATTCATCTCTCCTGACAGCAAGTGCTGCAGGCAGGCAGGCAGGCAGGCTTTCTATCATCAAAACCCACGGCCCACATGCCCAGCCTGCTCCGTGTTTTACACTGGAGTTTTATTCATTTTTTCCTTCATTAGAAACACAGCACTGAAGTCTGCAGTGGATGACAAACAGAATAAAATGTCTACCACCCATTTCCTAATTATAATTTAGCATTCATGAAGATACTTGAACAAGTTTCCATGTCCGAAGCTGTATGTTTAACCTTTTGGTTAATATATTTGTTGGGGACATTGGCGCATCTGTGTGGAACAAGTACACAAGACGTTACTCACCTACTCACCACACGGTGTTTGCACTGAGTAATCAACTTAACCTTCCTGCTCATGAAGATAGACTCTCAGTGTACCACTAAATCTTGCAATGTAATCAAAGGCAAATACTGCCACTGATAGCCACTGAATGGTGGTAAGACTTGATTCTGTCCAGATGTCTGGTGCTCACTGAACCAGACCATCCCTGGGCATGAGGCCATGTGCGTCTTTATGAAATTTTTGAAGCAATTATATTGTTACACTGAATGTTAGAAAGCATCTGAGAGTGTGAGTGTTTATGCGTGGCAATGTGTGTGTGTACATGTGTTCTTTGTGCCAATGCCACAGAGAAGCAGAGAGAACAGCTTGGTTATGCTTGAAAGATTTCCGTTCAAAGTGTAAACTTAGGAGGTGACTGACAGGGTCATCTGCTTTTCTAAGAATTGATCATGAAATGTTGAGATACGAAATAGTAGGGTGGTGTGCGTGAGACATGCCAGGGGTTAACTTCAGCAATAAACAGTGGTACCAGTGTCAACCTCCCTACCTCTAAGACCACAGCTTCAGCACGGACTTGCACGTGTGTTTTCAGATGAGTACTCTCATTCTCAGAGAAGGTATACTAAAGGTATCCCATTATTTTAGCTGCCCTACAATTGAAAATGAGCTTAGGGCTGGCGCCGCGGCTCACTAGGCTAATCCTCCATTTGCGGCGCCGGCACACCAGGTTCTAGTCCCGGTCAGGGCACCGGATTCTGTCCTGGTTGCTCCTCTTCCTGTACAGCTCTCTGCTGTGGCCCAGGAGTGCAGTGGAGGGTGGCCCAGGTCCTTGGGCCCTGCACCTTCATGGGAGACCAGGAGGAAGCACCTGGCTCCTGGCTTCGGATGGGTGCAGCATGCTGGCTGTGGCGGCCATTTGGGGGTGAACCAACAGAAAGAAGACCTCTCTCTCTCTCTTTCTCACTCTGCCTGTTTAAAAAAAGAAAATGAGCTTCAAAGTCTTTTATCCTGTAAGTACCCTAAGGGCTAATCTACGAACACAAACTGTTACCCAATGGTCAGACTCTTCCTGTCTCCGTTGTCTTGTACCAAGTTAACTTCAGGTAGTCCTGGCTAAACTACCACCTGATGTTGACATAGATGACTTTTGGAGTCATTTTTGGTAGAGAGAGGTGGTCTGCCCCATAAGTTAATAAAAATTTCCCTATTCATGCTACTTTTTTTAAGATTTATTTTATTTACTTGAAAAACAGAGTTACACAGAGAGGTAGAGACAGAGAGAGACAGTCTTCCATCCACTGGTTCACTCCCCAAATGGTGGCAATGACCAGGGCCAGGGTAGGCTGAAGCCAGGAGCCAGGAGCTTTTTCCGGGTCTCTGATATGGGTGCGGGGGCTATAGGACTTAGCCCATCCTCTGCTGCTTTCCCAGGCACATTGGCAGGAAGCTGGATCCCAAGTGGAGCAGCTAGGACTCAAACCCATATTGGATGCTAGCACTGCATGTGGGGGCTTTAAACTGCAGAGCCACAGCCACAGCCCCATCCATGTTATATTTGTAACTAAGCTTTTTATCTCCCATTAATGAATTCTTGGATCTCATTCTGAAAGTCACATATTATCATGTATTTACTATGGAAGAGCTGAGTTGGCTTTTTTAAAATTTAGATTTTTCATAGCCTGTGGTCCCATCACTCTCAATTCCATGAAACTTATAAGCAAATGTTTTTATGTTCTGTATATTTTATAATTTTATAACTCTATTTTCCCTATTAATTTTGAGTCACATGGTAGCCATGCTGCATATTGCCTGGTGCAATTACTGTCATTTTTGACATTCTTGAACATTAAACTCTATCCACTGAGAATAAAACTGAACTTTAGTCATTCTACATCCTTGAACAATTACCTAGCTTAGAGTCTATTTAGCACTGGAATGATGCAGAATTTATGAAAGGCAACCCGAATTGCAAGAACAGATTATGACATACAGGGAGACTATCTGGACGTAAAGAGAAGTAGAACCATCAAGGTTTATACAAATGTGAGATTTGAATTATTGAGTTTAAGATTAGGTATGGCTAAAGTATAATTAATTAATTGATCATTTATTATAATAAAACATTTATTATAATAAATTAATTGAACCTTGTCACTGTGTTTAAATGCATACTTGCTCCAGATAAGCTCTTTCTGCAGATACGTGCAATAAGAGAAGTTGGGAGGTTGGGTCACATAATCACAGACGTCACGTTTTACTGGACATTAACATGAGGCTCTGCCCATGTTTGCAGTTGGAAGTAAATTGTCCGGATATAGAAGGAAAGCATGTTTCAAGGAAAAAGTGAGGCAGGACATGTTCAAAATTACACATTTTAACTGGCAATTATTTCTGATAATTACAGGAGAGGGCCCGAGGACATGAGCGTGTTGTGCAGTTCAGGTGCAGAACAGAGGTAGGAAGAGTAAAGTTTAGAAACCCAGAGCAGGGCCACTTTACAGAGGGCTTTAGCATATTTACTGAGGAGAAATCCTGAACAATCATTGGCATTTTATCCATACCATGGTAGACACCACAAATAAGCATATATCTACATCTATCCATTGATTGATCTGTGCATCTCTACATGTGTAGTGCTTAGATTAGATGACTCCACATATTGAGGGTTTATAAAAGAAATATTTTGTTTGAAATTGTGTGAATGACTGTAGGCAATATTAGAAAATGAATAGTCCAAGGTTACCTTGGTAATTTTTCCAACTTTATCTAATTTTTGAAGTTATCTAAAACTTATGTGTTATTTTAGCTAATTTATACTTTCATAGTCATTTTTATGAAAATACCCACGGGCTATTTTAAAATGAATTCTGATGCTTCATCACCTATCTTTAATTAACCATAATTTAAATCTTTTAAATGATTTTCTGAATAAGAAAGTAGCACATATTTATCAATTTGGAAAAGACATTTAACTCCCAAAAGAAGCCACTGCTATTTCTTTTTTGTGGTATTTTCTTCTGAGATCAGACCCAAAGCACTGAGGCATTTCTGCTCATTTTCTAAATTGAGATCATATTGACATACAGACTTTGTATCACTATTTTTACTTGAAATCATATCATTAATATTACCTTATTTTATTATAAATTTGAGTCATTTAAAACAACTATTTATAACTCCATTTTGATGCAAAATTATTATTTACAGTATCCTCTAATTTGTGCACTGTACGAATTTACTTTCCCAATTTCAATTGCAATTTACATTTTCTATAATAAAGCATATAAACTATGAAGAGATCAATTCCCTTAGTGTGGATGCTTAAAATTTCAAGGGTTATAGCACTTTAACGTTCTTGATTTTGTACAAAAAGAGTTTCTTACAGATATGGGCAGAATTATACTTTTACCAGTTGTTGATGAGGTGATGCAGAGTATATGATTAGAAATTGCTTTGACTCTCTTTATCATTTTTCCAATAACTTGTATTTTTGGAAACTTTATGTGTGAGTTTTGCAGGCTGAGGTTGAACAATATTCCTATAATATGATTTTCTCATTCAGGCAAATTTCATAAGCTCTCGGTTTTGGAAGTTAACCTGTAATAGTTACAATACTAGGGCAGGTGTTCTTTTTTCAGCATCCCTGTGTGTAATGAGCTCCGTCCTTGTTTGTCATGTGAAGGATTAAATCAAAGACATCACATTATAGACATACATCGATGGATTTCTGCCCCCTTTATCCTTTTTTTTTTTTTTTTTTGACAGGCAGAGTGGACAGTGAGAGGTAGAGACAGAGAGAAAGGTCTTCCTTTGCCATTGGTTCACCCTCCAACGGCCGCCGCGGCCGGCACGCTGCGGCTGGCGCACCACACTGATCCGATGGCAGGAGCCAGGTGCTTCTCCTGGTCTCCCATGGGGTGCAGGGCCCAAGCACTTGGACCATCCTCCACTGCACTCCCTGGCCACAGCAGAGAGCTGGCCTGGAAGAGGGGCAACCGGGACAGAATCCGAGGCCCTGAATGGGACTAGAACCCGGAGTGCTGGCGCCGTGAGGCGGAGGATTAGCCTAGTGAGCCGCGGCACCGGCCGCCCCCTTTATACTTTAATTTAGAACATTAAAGATGATTCTTTAATCTTCGCATAGGATTTCTTCCCACAAAAATTCAGCACACAAACTTATACCTTCAAATTGTTTGTTTTCAAGATCATATAAAGAAGAAGCTATGCCAGCTTAATCCTGTCCATATTTACGTTTGCTTCTCAACAACACAAGTAAAGAATAAACTGGACAAAGGTTTAACTTGAAAGTGGAAGAAACAAGTGGAGTAACTATGTTAGGAAGCTGTTGTTTTATTTAATCCCTTCTGTCATCTCTGCAAGTCCAAGGGCTTACATCAGCATTTCACTGTTTAGAAAATATACAATGTGAGGATCTTTACGGAGCCCAATGGAAGAATCCATTAACTGACTGTGTTTACGGCTGTTTCCTGCACTGTGCCCTCTGTGTGCAAGCACATTTGATGACACTATCATCAAGAAAACATGTGTGTTGCCAGCGTGTAGAGAGCTAAACTATTGGGTACTTTGGTTAAAATAAAGGCAGTGAGATGGTTTCAAAGTAAGACAGAGGCACATTTTGTGAATGGGAGCAGAATTTTCCCAAGGTACAAAAGTTCTAAAATTGCCCAGTGTGCTATCAACAAAGCAGTTTAGAAGCAAATGCAGTGTGCTATGCCACATGTTGCTGTTGCACTTTGTTAACTTTAATCTCTGGAGGAGGAAGACATATAGGCTGCCTCTCTGTGTTCAACAGTGAGGTGATGGATAAAGGAGACCTTCCTTCTTAACATAGACCCATTACTAGAACTTATAAATTAAAAAGACAGATTTTCAAAGAACAGCAGTTTGCTTGGCTGGTTTGGTTAATATCATTGAAACTGTGGTTGGAATGGTTCAATAATGCATTTGCAATTTTTGGTTACCAAAGTAGTAGTAGTAGTAGCCGTAGTAGTAATTGGAAAGTATTACACTTGTTTAGAATCTTAGCTTTATGTTTATTGTTTAGACAACTGGAAGGTGAAACAAACGTGTCTAATCTTCCCACAAGTGCCAGATGGGTGATATTTCATAATAGTGGTCTGCTATCAGGGAGGATTATGTACCAATGTCATGCTGATTAATTCAGAGCTCAGTGCTGTATCCAAAAATATTTTCTCTGCTATTTCTATACCTAATTTAACTTTTGCCAAATGTACACTAACATATATTTGAATAACTTCTAATGCATTGGTGGTGGAGGATTATTGCATATGTCCTATATAATAAGTGAAGGGTGAATTAGAATTAAGCCAGTTTTACACTTCCACTCTGTACTCAAATGGCACACAGGGTACACACAATGGTAAATATGGGCAGTATTCTGTAACAGGGGAATAAGCATTGTTCTTGTGTGCTCCATTGCTTAGTCTTCACAGCGACCACCTGAGGAAGGTGGTGAGATTATAGCCATCAAACACAGAAGCAAGTAGAAACTTAGACAGTTTAGCCACCTGGCCAAGAATCTGGACCCAGACAATCTTCCCCAGATGGCGCCTCGTAAGTGAATACACACACCAGCATATCACTGAACCAAGCCATTTCCTCTGATTGAGCTCTTTCCATTAAGGTGGCCAGAGAAATACATGACACCCAATATAATTTGGAGTTTGTATAAGCTATGAGTGGGCAATGTATCTGTGCTTAAATGTGTATTGAATTTCACTGGATGTTCTCTATTCCTACTTGATACTTAAATTAAAATGTATAAATGACCTTCCTAGGGTGCACAGATTATACAGGAACCATCAATTTCTGCAGTTGTCCCTAAGTATCAATCAACAGAGGAGTATTATGATTTTTGATAGAAAAGGGCAATAATCAAATTTTTATATACATATATTTCCTCAAATAATTCATGGAAAGTAGAATTAAAGCTTTTTATCCATGTTTTTTTAAAATCCTTGCACATGAGTATTCATACGAATGAGTTAACAACTCAAATACCCTCACTTAATATTTATAAGTTATGCATAAAAATTGTCTTTTTTCATGATTTTATTCTCTCCTTAAGTATTTATTTGAATACTCCTGTAAGAGTTAAAGGTCAAAATACATGGTAACTTTTCTGTGTCATTTTGCTTCACAGTTTTGGCCATTTGCATGTTTTATACTTCCTCTTGCAAATAAAATGATGGCAATGCTATGACCATGATATTTTCAGCATTTGATGGTACTTGGAATTCATAGACATACTAGAGAAGACGCCATAGTTCCTTGCTTTGTGATGAAAAATATCACTGTGGATGATTTCATTTCTTACAAAATGCTTATATTTCATTTCATCTCTGTGATGATTTAAGGCTTAAACTTCTTAAGAAATTTTATCTACCATCTATCAGATTGCTTATAAATCATTAATCCATCATTTGTCTATTTAACTAAAATTTAACATCTATTCTGTCATCTGTTATCTACTCATCTTTATTTATTGTCTGTCATCTATGTATGTATATCTACTCATCATCTATCTATAATCTACCATCTATTATCATCTACGTGTATGTGTCCTCTGCCTTTATAGCTATCTATGTATCTGAGAGATTTGTCAAGATAAACAGAGGCACACAGTACTGAGTTTGAATCAAGTCATCTCATACTAACCTCATTTCTTCTATTGAGAATTTACTGGGAGTCAGAGTGAAAACTTAATTTCACCCCCAATAAATTCCATATGAATCTACAATAGTTTTAATTAGTTAAGACACACAAACACAATCTTCAAAAATTACACTGTAGGTAATTAACAGTATAAATTTTAAACTTTTTGCTCTCCTGATTTTTATGTATGTATAATTCTTTTCTTATAAGGATTCATTTATTTATTTTAAAATCCATTACAGAGAAAGAGGAAAGAAGAGACAGAGACAGACACACACACACACACACACACACAGAGAGAGAGAGAGAGAGAGAGAGAGAGAGATCTTCCATCCTTTGGCTCAGTCTCCAGATGGCCGTTACAGCCAAGGTGAGCCACTCCAAAGCCAGGATCCAAGTAATTCATCCAGGTCTCCCATGCGGGTGGCAGGGTCCCAAGCGTTTGGGCCATCTGCTGCTGCTTTTCCCAGCCCACTAGCAGGGAGCTGGATGGGAAGCTGAGCAGCTGGACATGAACTGGTGGCTTTATCCACTAGGCCACAGCTCCCCTGAATTTGATTCAGATTTTTTCTATGGAAAATCTTTCAAATTATAATAAATAATTCTCCAATGATATATGAAAGTCCCCCACAAAATTTTAAAGTAGTTTCCTGGGGAAAAGTAAGTTTTGTTGAAAATTTTTTTTTATATTTTCCAAAGAGGTTAAAGGTCTATCTCTAATTAACTATTTTACCATTTTGTGGAAGTTAATGCTTCATAGCCCTGTTAGAGTTCTTGCAGCTTCATGGTTCTCCCAACACACTAGGCCCTGGGGTCACTTACATGGCAACATGAAAAAAATAGTGATTGGCCGGCGCCACGGCTCACTAGGCTAATCCTCCGCCTTGCGGCACTGGCACACCAGGTTCTAGTCCCAGTCGGGGCGCCGGATTCTGTCCTGGTTGCCCCTCTTCCAGCCAGCTCTCTGCTGTGGCCAGGGAGTGCAGTGGAGGATGGCCCAAGTGCTTGGGCCCTGCACCCCATGGGAGACCAGGATAAGCACCTGGCTCCTGCCGTCGGATCAGCACGGTGCGCCGGCCGCAGCGCGCCGGCCTCGGCGGCCATTGGAGGGTGAACCAACGGCAAAGGAAGACCTTTCTCTCTGTCTCTCTCTCTCACTGTCCACTCTGCCTGTCAAAAAATAAAAAAATAAAATAAAATAAATTATAAAAAAATAGTGATATTTGCAAGTCACACAACTGCAGCCTTTATACGGAAAATGTATGCATGAGTAATGATACCAAAGTATAGTGATGATAATGCAAAGCCTGATAGAGGCAAAACCTAGAAATACTGTAAGGAGCTGCTCTGACTCCTGCAGCATTCTAGACCCTGTGTGCACCTGCTCCCTTTCTAGGATGCCTCTGTGTTCTGCACAACCCTCCTCTGGCTTCTGCTCTCACAACAAAGTTGAAGATTCAGTCCCAGGGAGAGCAAATATTTCATTGTGGGTTGTAGCCTTTCTTCTTTCCACGGCCATCTCCTTTCGAACAGTGGTTACTGGGAGCTGGGGCTCCAGGAAGGAGGAGCCCAGAACACGCGAGCAGGCAGACCTCGCTGAGTAAGAGAACTGGGGCGCTCCTGACAGAGCTTACAGCTTCTTCCAGGTCTCCCAAGTGGGTGCAGGGGCCCAAGTACTTGGACCATCTTCTGCTGCTTCCCCAGGTCATTAGCAGGGAGCTGGATGGGAAGTGGAGCAGCTGGGACTGATTCAGTGCTGAAATGGGACGCCTGCATTGAAGGCAGTGGCTTAACCGGCTATGCCACAGCACCAACCCCAGTTCCAGAGACTTGAATGCACCTCACTTGCCTGTAACTTGGATGCCGCCAATTTCATAAAGTTGAATCTTGCATGTTTTTCATGTGAATGCAGATATTAGGATTGAAGTAGATCCTGGTTAGTTGACAAATTCAAACTTGATAAACTCAAAAAATGCCCTTTTTAAAGCATCACTTGGGTTTGGTACAGGCATTTGGTACTGACAAGCAAGTACTAGGATGCACTAAAATCACATGAATTATTTAGAATCCATTTATGAAAGAAATATGAAGCAAACTATGATATGTGTAGGGTACTTTCTAAAAGATCAGAGAAAAGAAACAAGGCTGCCAGATGAATGAGGTATACTGAGGTTTTTAAGAAATAGATAAAAAACAAACTTCTAATATTGACAAAAGGAGAGATGAAGAATGTATGATATTAAACTTGAGAGAGCAAGCTCTCAGTAAATACCAAGGGCGCATCCTGAGGAGTGTGGTTCAAGTAAAATAATGAGGAAGCTGAAACCCGTAGAAAATGGACCTGCTCATCTATGAGGGGACTTCCAGAAGCTCATGGAAAATGTGCATTATGAAAATTTATTCATGATTTAAAAGTGCTTTTGCACTAAAATGAGTAATTTTCATTCATTTTATCCGCAAATATGATTAGAAAGGTGTTTCATAAGAAACGATGTTCTGTTATCTAGCAAACATATTAATAAATTGATACAATAGAATGAGAACCTATTCCTAATTCTAATTCTTCAAACAGCAAACATCTTGCTGAGTACATAGTGCATTACAAATTAAATTCTATAGAGAAGACTTGTTCCACGTTAAGTTTCCACCATATATAGTCCCATGAAGCTATTGTTGACCATTTAAAATTATTTTTCCTATCTTACTATAATTCACAGAGATTTGGGTTTTGACCATTTCATTGAATGAAGTATGGATATCTGATGGTGTTACCTAATAAATCTAGCTCCATTCTTTTTTGTAAGTATTTGAGATTCAGTATACTTTTAGGTTTTCAGTGAACTTGGTGTGTGCTTGGATGGCTACTCTAGGAAAAATTAGTCCGCTGCAATGGGGATTATTGCTTCTTTCAAATAAATGAAGTAAAGTTGCTTTGACTTCACAGTTCTGTAAACATTTTGTGACATTTCTAAACATGAGCAGCAGCTCCACCTTCACATTCTTCAGGTGCACCAGGAGCCACCAACAAGCTTTGGTTACTGCTGCAGTCATTGTTTTCTCATGGGGAGTTAAGAGTGTATTGACCCAAGAGGCAAACAGCAGTCAAGGAGAATCTAATTAATATTTACTTCAGGTCATAATTGTTCTACTCATAGCTGCAGCCATCACTTTGTTCAAATAGAGAAAGTCAATTAGGATTTGAGTGGCATGTTTTGCTCACAATCCATTCTTCTCTCTTAATATGATGGTGACCTTTGTGACGAGTTGGAACAACCTGTCCAGATTATTTAACTGTGAAAAAGATATTGTGGATTTGAATATGTCTTTCAGAAGGTCCTTCTTCTAGGATTACATTTTTGTAGCAGTGTTTCTATTTATGGAATGCATGAATTCTGATATCATAATAATAATTTTCAAGAATATTCTCACATCTGGCTTTCTGCTCATCATTTCACCTGGCATCAACTCTAGAGTATGTACTAAAAATATAGTCTGAAGACATATAAAGAATGAATAAATAAATCCATTTTTATTTCAGGCATTAAAAGACTAAAAATACTCTTGTTTTCATATTTAATTTGAAAACATGTATGTACCAATGAGGAATATACTTTGTGGGGTCATCATTAATAGTATTAATGAGCTATACACATTTTACTTTGCATATCTACTGTACAATAAGCTCCATGACACTATTTAATTTGTAACATGAATTCTGATGGTGAGTGGCTTCTAACACTCTTCAGAATGGAAGATGGGGAAACCATGCAGATGACAGTATGGAGTGGGAGAACACAGGCTGGAAACCACACTTGCATCACAAGCAGGACGTCACAGATTCAGTCTTCAGGATTTAACTGAAAGGGGCATCATGCTAACATAACACAGATATTGTCCCTTACTTTGCTAGCAACTGTTAGCATTTCCATAATACTTGGAGATGTGATATGGGGAGGAGAGGGAGGGAGGGAGGGGGATAGCTGACCTTTGTGGTCAATTGGGAAGTGAAACAGTGGACGGAAGATCTATCTCCCTCTCTCTTCCTCTCTCTCTCTAATTCTGACATTTGAAAATAAAGTGAATTCTTGAAAACATCTGTGTACACCAGGAATCTTCAACGTGTTCATAGAAAATGCTTATTATGAAAAAGCTATGCATGGCTTGAACAAAATTTTTGCAACACAACAAATTTATCTTAGAATTCCTCATTTCCATAAACTTTTCAAAGTACCTTATATTTTATGAATAGTTACAGATTCTCATAAAAAGGGACTTATAATTTAATACCATAGGAAATGCTTAAAAAGTTCTTGCTATGTTTAAGAGAAAACACCTATGTCTTAGAAACAATTGACTTTGAAAACCACGGAGAACTTATTAAGAGTAACAATTTTGAAAATATTCAAATAAACTCATATGCTATAATTTGATTTTATTATCACATGCAATGTTATATTGATGATGGCTAAACAAAAATCACACATAGAAATTTACAATCCTAATAATATATGCACTGGTTTTAGAAAAATAAATCATTTCCATCTTTCTATTCTTCCTCTAGAAAATCAATTTTAAACAAAAAATTCAATAACAAAATCAATGTTTTAATTCCATTTCCCACAGATTTTAAAAATAGTCTCTCACATAATGTTGAAAGCATCAATTTGTTGAATAAACTAAAGTTTTGGTGCCCTGGTGGCTTCAGTGAAAACCAGTGAGGTCAGTGCCGGATGATCAGAAGCAGCAGGCTTGAGACGGGGTGGGGTATGGCCTTGCCCAAGGTGGACATTGGCTGGAGCAGAGCCAGGCTTCTGCCTGCCCTGGGGCAGTAGGGGTGGGGTGTGTCACTTCAGATTTTATTTTAAATGTGTGCAGGAATCTTTATCTGGGTTGGGGGTGTAGAAGTATATAAATACCTGGCTTTCAGGGTAAGGAGAGTAGCCAAGGACGTGAGCCCATGAAAGGAAACATTGCTTCAGGGAATCTTCCAGGTAGCTGAGGTTTTCAATCAAATTTGTGATGAGTTAGCTGTTTCCTAATTCTAACATCAACTACCAGCTCCTGAGGATGGACCATTTATTTTTCTAAAAGATTCCTTTTGTCTCATTATTTCTGCTAACTACATTTTGTATCATATACAATAAAGGAGTAAATGTATATAGTTCATAAAGGAAAATTAGAAAATGTTTAATTTTAGTATTTACTACTGTTTTTGGAAGGAATTACTTTTTATTTTACTTTGTATGGGGGAATCAAATGAATTTAGAAGCCAGGTTTTCACTTAAGGCAGCCAGCTACTGTCAGTCTGGGTGGGAGTCAGCCTTTGATTTCAAGCAAGTCTGAGAAGGTTCTTGTTTCCTCGTGAACTAAAATGACCCAAACAATATTAGTTTCACGGCTTATTCGCCACATTGATCTTGACATATTGATAAGAGTTCCTCAAGATTAGCTGTCATTTCCAAGCAATACAAAGGATAGCTGTGATTTGTAGAGCTGGTTCAGTTGCGTATTTGCCCTGTCCTAATATTCTGGTTCATCTAGAGGTTTGGAAATAGCACTGAGACACAATGTTTCCATGTTCTTTTCACTATCCTACTTATGACACTTAATTTGTTCTCACTAGACTGATAGCATCATTAGTTGATAAAATTCAGAATGCATAATTAACTTACCCAAGTTCATTAAGCAAAGATGGCCGAATACCTTCCAGATGTCACTGAGAATGTTTCCCACAACTGGAAAATCACGTTGTGTTAGTATTTGGCCTTGGCCACTTCGGAAATGAACCCCTTGGTAAAAATGGCTTCTGGGAGGCAGGGTGGGGAAGCGGGGTGATGATCCCTGGAATGCTATGGCCATGCCATGGGAGAGCTGGTCACCCAGAGTGAATGCATGCTACTCCTTTGAAGCATAGAGCTTTGAAAGGTAGAATTGGCTCCATGTGGCCATTTGCCAGTTAACCACCTAGATCGGTGAGAGAAGCCCAGCCTTGGCAAATCCTTGGAACAATAAGTGTTTACTGACACTGGATCTTGAGGGGCACGTGCATCTTCAGGAGTTTCCTGTACTGTATTCTAAGATGCCAGAAGTCAGGACTAACTTACCATAAAGAGCTGAATAGCAAGCCCTGGCAACACACTGTATTAGTGTGAGCCCATAGCTACGTCCGACACTATTCTGACCAGGAAATGCTCACTGTCAGCATTGGTAGTCACAGCTTACTGCCCGAGAGCTTAGAATTGGACCCGTGGTTCTTCCTCTGCATGTGGCACAAATTATTTTTGCAAGTTTGACATCATCATCCTCATTTTATAGATAAGGCTCAGAAAGGATAATTAACTTGCCCAGGTTCATGGCACTGTCCATGAAAACAGTCAATTTCAATTCCGAGGCTCTTGCTCTCCTGACACCATGATTTTCTGCTCTACCAAATTGCATTATATTTATAGACCTATGCTATATTTAGAGAATCCTTGAGGCCATACTTTTTCTGATCACCCTGCTCAAAATACTACCAATGTAATGTTTTTGAGTGCCATAAAATGTGATTCGGAAAATACAGGTACAATTTAGATGAGCCAGACAAATTGACAGAGTCAATACTTTTGCTTTTATTATTCGAAATAAAAATAAATTTTAAAAAGAAAATCCAACGTTGTTTTGCCAGTAGGACACCTCCTTTAAGTAAGGGTGATATCAGTTATCTAAAGCAGCGTAGGGATGTCCATGTGTACTCATTGCTGAGCTGATGTGGCTCCACATTTGACAGTGTACTGGATTGTTGAGTCAGGGAAAACTGACTCATAATTGTTGATGATTCATTCTCAATAAAGATATCAAGATGCTTGATACCGTGTATCTGAGAAGACACTTAACTGCAAAGGGAAAATGTCAGGGTTTGAATTAATCTGGAGCAATTGTATCACAGATCTGAAAGTGGCCCACGCCGCTTCCTGTGCCCCCATTTGGTGCAGGTGCAGTGCAGTGGAAGCATTTTCTCCATTTCCCATCGGTTTCCCATCGATCCAGAGGAAGGGAGTTATGGAGGCACATTTCGGCAGGAGGAGTGAATCTGTAAGCCCTCAGTGAAACATTTCCCAACAGCATAGCTTTGGACATTGGACAGAAAATGCACAGGAGGACGTTTTCTTCAGACCATGCAGTAAAGTGGAATTTCCTTTTCTTTTTCTTGTTTGTATTTTTTTTTTTTTTTTAGTTTTAAGGGTAGGTTCCTTAGAGATTTTACCATAATGCAATGACTGCATGTACCTCAGTTGTTTAGTTTTTGACAATTAACTTCACATTTGAGAGGAATTTCAACAGTGTCTTAGTAAACCAGACGATACACTGGATTATTTTTGCTTTTTGCTCTTTAAGCAGCAAGTCATTGAGAGCAGAGGCCAGCTTCTGTCATCTTTGGGAGTCTAGCTATAATGATTTTTAGTTCAACGCAAGGAACACATAGCATTCAGTAAATTAACTTTTAAATAGTATTTTTTTTAAAACGATGAAAAGTGAAATCTAAAAGATACTCCTAAATGAACACTCATATCGTTCTCATTAAAATTATTGTTCTCACACAGTGAAAAATCCTGCTTCAGTGTTTTATTATAGTTTTGACCAAGATGGAATTAGCTACTGATCTAGAAACATGTAAAATGTGGTCTTGTTTTACTGAATAGTTCTCACGGCCCATGGTTTATGCAAATGTCAGCTTACATGATTACAGTTTTGAGTTGCAGAGCTGGTTCTATTAGCTTAAAAGATTCTTGACTAAAGCCAAGAGGTAGAAAACACTCCTGACTCCAGCCTCCCGCGTCTGCAAGAGCTGATTTGCAGCCCAGTTGAGTTTGCCCAAAAGGAGAGCGCCTAGACCTGAGAGCCAGTGGGCTGGGCTGTGAGGGAGGGGCTGTCCCGGAAGGACACTCACTGTTTTCCCACTGAGCAGTCACTGGGGTGTGATTTGGTTTTGGGTGCAGGGCTTCAGGCCGAGTTGGACCTGGCTCTCCTCCCTGGATCCAGCATGCTCCCAGTGCAGGGCCTGCAGTCAAAGGCCAAGTTTAAACCTCAACATCAGCCAAACAAGAAAGAAAGCGGCAAGAAAAACTCATCGTCTTTGCCTGTACTTAGAGGCAAACCTGACAGCAGCACCTTTAGTCTGGAACAACAACCCTGCCTTCAGCTTGGCCTGGGATTGCCTTGCTGCTGCTGTGTGCCAGGGATGAAAGAGGCCCAGGGGCTTGTGCCTGGGGTACCTAGGCAGCCACAGCCAACAGGACAAGTGGGTCCCTGGGAAGGGGCCCTCACCCCCACCTGCCTTTCCTTCAGATCTCAGTCAGTGTCAGCACCATGATGAAAAGAAGGAGCCACCACACCCCGGCCCCGAGAGCAGTTAGGGCTCCTAGAGTTCTCTGCATAGGAAGAACAAGTACCAGTGCTGACCTCCTTTAGGTTTAAAATATATGCTAAATTGATCTTCTGTATATAAAGAGAATTGAAAATGAATCTTGATGTGAATGGAAGGGGAGAGGGAGAGGGAAAGGGGAGAGTTGCGGGTGGGAGGGATGTTATGGGGGGGAAGCCATTGTAATTCATAAGCTGTACTTTGGAAATTTATATTCATTAAATAAAAGTTAAAAAAATCAAGGACAATGGTGTGTAATAGGAAGCAAGTGCTGAGGGCTAAAGTCTGAGAACTTTGCATGTTTGGTGGGAAAGTTAGAGTTTAGACTTTGCTTTTTGTTATGCTGTCTAATTATAATTTATTTTTATACATCCTATATCTTGCTTTTTCCTATGTATGTTTCTTTTCCAGCTGTATTGATTACATAATAGACAATTAAAATTTTATTCATTCATAGTGTGCTATGTGATGTTTTGATAAGTGCAAACATAGGAAAGTCATTGCCACAATCAAAGTAATTAACACATCTGTCATCTTAGATAGCTACCCTTTGTATGGTAAAAACATTTAGCTCTACTCTTTAGAAAGCATAAAACAAATACAGAGCACAGTATAATTAACTGACTGGTGCTCACCGTGCTGCTTTGCATGAGAGCCTGGGGTCTGCTCACTGCACCAAGAAAAGTCTGTGTCCTGGCCAGCATCTTCCCTCCTCCCCATTGCCCCATCCGCATTTCCCCTCTGTTGCTGTGACTTGGAAACGTTTAGATTCCACATAGAAATGAGCTAATGCAGCAGTTGTCTTTCTGTGCTGGTTTATTTTACTTAACAATAAAGAAAATCACAGAAAAGAGAATGAAAAGGAAAAGCATCATCCTTGTAGGACCTATGGGAGAGTCAGGAGTGGCCGCCCCTCCTTCGATTCCTCAGTGAGCACCCAGAGTCACTACACTGGCAGCCTGGGCAGACTCTAACTTAATAGCACACATTACATTGTGTTGGAAACAGAATATGCAATTCCCAAACCAGCAGAGAGAAAAACAAATTTTGGGGAAAAGATCTGAACAAAGACAGGAAGATGAGCTCCAAAGGCACAGGGAAGACTCATCACCAAAGCACCCAAGGACCTGTCAGGAATCCTTATTCATCAGTGAAAATGGCCGTGGTTGCCGTGGGCTTTGCTTGTTCGCTTAATGACATGTTGTTGACGAGAGAGAAAGAAACAGAAATTTGAAGGCAGGGACTGGGAAAATTTACCAGGTAAACACTAACTAAAACAAGTGTGGTGTTCTAATGTTCATACCAGACAGATAAGGTTCGTGAGCTATGTTTTTCAGAGAAAACAATTGAGGCAAAAGCAGTCATGTACGTTTCCATGATCCATTTCAGCAGAAGGCAGGACTGCTCTCAAGGTCTCTGTTCCTTTTAACTTAGCCTTGATTAAGTAGCTCAACGTCCGTATTAGAAGACCTCCATAAACCAGCGGTTATTTTATTTTATTTTATTTTATTTTATTTTATTTACAGCCAGAGTGGACAGTGAGAGAAACAGAGAGAAAGGTCTTCCTTTGCCGTTGGTTCACCCTCCAATGGCCGCCGCGACCCGCAAGCTGCGGCCAGCGCACCGCGCTGATCCGATGGCAGGAGCCAGGTGCTTATCCTGGTCTCCCATGGGGTGCAGGGCCCAAGCACTTGGGCCATCCTCCACTGCACTCCCTGGCCACAGCAGAGAGCTGGCCTGGAAGAGGGGCAACCAGGACAGAATCCGGCACCCTGACTGGGACTAGAACCCAGTGTGCCAGCGCTGCTAGGCGGAGGATCATCCTATTGAGCCGCGGCGCCGGCCACAGCGGTTAGTTTAGAACATTTCAATGCACCTCTTCGAAGAACTAAATTATCAACACTTCAGAAATCAGTTGCAAGGAAAGATCAATAATAATAAAGTCAGAAAAAAAAAAACAACAAAACCGTATATGTTGTTTGTAAACAATGTCACTGCATTTTTCTTCTAAATAAAATAGAATGCAGCCAGTCTGGCCCCAGTACTTCCAGTTGGCAAGTGTGTGTGTGAGATGTCTGCTTCCTAACTATTCACCAGCATACATGCTCCACACAGTTCACATTCAGGAAAGTACATATCAGCATGGAAGTATAATTTTCATTTTGAGCAAAAATCCAAAATGTACAGAGGTTACTTGCACATCAATAATGACTCAAAACATAGTCAATCAAAAACATTAAACAATAGAAGAAATAGATGCACACTTACCAGATGAAAATGTTTGATTAAAAAGACATTCTGGGGCCAGTGCTGTGGCTCACTTGGTTAATCCTCTGCCAGCAGTGCCAGCATGCGATATGGGTACCGGTTTTAGTCCCGGCTGCTCCTTTTCCAGTCCAGCTCTGCTGTGGCCCAAGAGGGCAGTGGAGGATGGCCCAGGTCCTTGGGCCCTGCACCCCATGGGAGACCAGGAGAAGCACCTGGCTCTTGGCTTCAGATCGGCTCAGCGCCAGCCGTAGCAGCCATTTGAGGAGTGAACCAATAGAAGGAAGACTTTTCTATGTCTCTCTCTCTCTCTCACTGTCTATAACACTACCTGTCAAAAAAAATATTCTGTTTAACATCAGCCAAGATGCCAAAGACTAAAATTCCTGGCAGTACTACATGTTAGCAAGGATGTGGCCTCACAAGGTTATTAACCACAGTTGACTGGGTAAATCAACACGGTCAATTTGCTGACAGATCTGGCAGTGTCTAGTACTACAGAAGATATGTGTATTCTACAACTCGGCACTTTCGTTCCAAATATACGTGCAACAGTCTCTTATGTGTAGGCACAAGATGTTTCATGATAGATGTTGTAGCTTTTGAACAGTGAAAAATGGAAGCAATCACAATTGTTGGGAGAATGGGTAAAAGCGTAGGGTGTTATATAATAGAAAAGTTTGAGGTCGCAAAAATGAGTAGATTTGAGCTTGATGTTGTGATGTTAATTTCAACATGGAACATGGGGGCTGTGTTGTGGTGCGGTGTGTGGTCACCCGAGTGGTGTCAGCATGAGTTAGGTTCCAGTCCTATCCAACAGCTCTGTTTCCCATCCAGTTCCCTGCTGAAGCACTTGGGAAAGCAGCAGATGAGGGCCCAAGTGTTCAGGCCACTCCTCCCATCGGGAGACTTGGGTGGAATTCCTGGCTCCTGGCTTCAGCCTGGGCCAGCCAAAGCCATTGTGGCCATTTGGGGATTGTGTCAGCAGATGAAAGATATTCATTCATTCTCTCTCTCTCTCTCCCTCCCTCAAAAGAAGAAATAAATCTTAAATAACAAAAGAAAACAAAACAAATATAACATGCCAAGTAAGGAATTCCTACCATACCTTTTATATGATTTCTTAAAAATCAGTTTCATTTCATAATTGATCATAATGGTAGGACTACGATTCAAAGGGATCACATAAACAAGACTAGTGTCTGCTAATAATATCTGATAGAATTAAAAAGGAGAGAACGACCCAACATTGGAAGTGAGATACACAGCAGACTCATAGTATGGCAGATGCCCTAAACAGCACTCTAGCCTAACAATCAGCCCTTCAGGCATTCGGATCCGGCTAAAAAGCCCATGAAAGTATTTCAGGCATGGAAATCCAAGACACTGTGGCAAAAAACAAACAAACAAACAAACTAAATGAAAGATCTTTGTGAGTGAGATCCCAGTGGAAAGAACAGGCCATCAAAGAAGGAGATACCTTTCTCTGAAAGGAGGAGAGAACTTCCACTTTGACTACAACCTAGTCTAAATAAGATCAGAGTTGGCTAACTCAAAAGGCTTCCATAGCCTTGGCAACTCATGACAAGAGCCTCGGGTGATTACTGATGCCATAAACAAAAGTGTCAATTGTTAAATCAACAACAGGAGTCACTGTGCACTTTCTCCCCATGTAGGATCTCTGTCCTTAATGTGTTGTACTATGTGAATCAATGGTATAATTAGTAATCAAACAGTACTTTATACTTTGTGTTTCTGTGTGGGTGCGAACTGATGAAATCTTTACTTAATATATACTAAATTGATCTTCTGTATATAAAGATAAGTGAAAATGAATCTTGATGTGAATGGGATGGGAGAGGGAGCAGGAGATGGGAGGGTTGTGGGTGGGAGGGAGGTTATGGGGGGGGGTAAAGCCACTGTAATCCATAAGCTGTACTTTGGAAATTTATATTTATTAGATAAAAGTTAAAAAAAGAATATATGAAAAAGCCAAAAAAGCCTTTCCTTTCTATGATACTTATGACATGCGTACATCTATGCATTATGTAGGTTATAAAATCATTAAAACACGTACTTGCATGGTGAATTTAAAATTCAGCACAAGTTTGTTGTCTGTGGGGAAGAATAGTGTTTTTTGTTGAGAACTCTGGTGATATTTGTAATGTTTGAAAATTATTTTTAAAACAATCATGACTGGTACTATTATTTTGCAACTTAATACAGCTAAAAACTGCCATAAAGTGTTGAGTTTTTAGCGATGAAGGGCACGTGCTATGCAAATTTTACAGTGAAATTTAATTTGTTAGCCAATTGCTTGAGTTATCGCCATGGTGATCGGATGCTTCCCGGTCCAGCTGTCCAACACGGACAGCCTGCTCTGGCGTCCCCAGGTCTCCTTTCTCTGAGGTCCAAGCTGCTGCCTTTGGAAGCTGTCAGCTCATTCCCCAGGTGGGGAAGAAAGCAGTTGTGAGAAGCCATGCTCTCAAAATGCCACCAGAGCTGGGGTCGAGTGTTTGGATCAACCTAGAAGTATCCCACATTCTCCTGGAACAGTGACACTGGTGCAGTGAAGAATGTGGCCCAGGGAGTGCATGCGCTTTAGCTTCCTGGGTGGGATGTGTTGGTGGTACCCCTAATTAGCTCTGGTGGTGTGCATGTGACCTTTCTGAAGGAAATAACGTGTAGGAAACCTGAGGCAGAAGCTCAAACAGGATACATCTGAGACACCCTTGATCCCCAGGAAATCGCTCTAAACCTTATATGAAAGAATTCCAAATCTTAACCCATGAGTCAGTCAGACAAATGTGCTTCTTGCTTGATCCCAGAGCAGAGTGAGTGATGAGACACATGGCCTGACCAAGTGGACCTGAGCGATCTACCATTTCTGTGTGTACAATGGTGCCCTCTATCTTCCTGCTGGGCAAACTGTCACAGTTTGCAGCAGAGTAAACTTTCCAAATACATGGGCTGAATGTTTGTGCTTCCAAAACACCTGTGTTGGCGCCCTAATCACTCATGTGGTGGGACTTGGAGTTAGCCCTCTTAGAGGAGATTAGGTTTAGCCTGGGAAGCTCTTGGTGGGGTTAGCACCAATATCCCACCCTTACCATCTGAACACAGAGCCAGGCAGAAGGGGTCACTAACACAGCAAGAGGTCTCACCAAGACCTAGCCATGCTGACCAGATCTCAGGCTTCCGACATCTAGGGCTGTGCAAAATATGTTTCTGTTTTTTAATCCTCCCAGCCCATGGAATTTTTTTTTTTTTTTTTTTTTTTGCAGTGGGCTGTGCAAACTCAGGTAGTATTGATTTTGCAAGATGCTGCCATTGGCTATGGTTGTTGGTTACCTAGGCTGCACAGAGAGAGCAGCATGATGATATACCTTAGTTGAGAAATATTAATGGGTACGTATTTCATGTTTGCAGTGCACTTGCAATCTCATAAATGCTTAGTGCACATGACAACCCTATGGGGAATGTGCTGTTATTGTCCTCTTTTTAACAAATAAGAAAGCTGAGGCTTAGAGCCATCAAGTACCTAGCAGCTGTAACATTATGATTCCTACCTCAGACTACTTCACACCACGCCATGCTTCCGTGCTTAATGCTGTATTTCCTTAAACAATGGAGGAAACTTTTCACCTAGTTTTCTTATCCAGCAGAAACAGATTCTTTTTAAGTCTCTGTTTCCTATTTTAAAAATGTAATTGAAAGCACATTATGTATAACTATACTCAAAAAGGTCAAAGAAATATCAAAATTACCAGAAATATATGCATTCTTAAAAACTATTAAAGAAAGAATTCTTAATCAATTTAAAAAGAGAAAAGAGCAAACCCATGATTATACATGAGATGAAGAAAAATGGTAATATCTAATTTTCTAAAAGAGAAAATTATTCAACCCTTGGAGGGATGGTTAAAAATAGTTATCATTTAACATTGTATTGTAAAATAATAAGCCATAACAGAAAGGGTACAGTAAGACTAGTATAATAAAATTAAAATACATGGCAGAATGATATTAGTCTCTTTCAATAAAACTTCTCATGCTTAAAAATGTGGTACCATCATTTATAACTCAAGGTCAAACTTTTAGTCACTTGCCCTAAGTTACAAATGTGGTAGGTATGACTCACATATAGTATGGAACGTGGTATTAAAAAGCTCAAAGAAGGGCCAATCAATTTTGAAATGATGACACAGGCACATTTCCTAGATGGCTTGGCACCAGTAGCTTGCATCATTTGCAAATTACATACCTCTTCCAGATCAGATTCCTACAACCTGTGATTAGAGGGCAGCCGACCATGGAGGAAGAGAGCAGGAAAATAAATCCTGCAGGCCCTCTTGGAACTCTTTGACCTGCCCTGCTGCCCCCTCTTTGTGTGACTGTGGCCTCGGTTAAGCTATGCTTTCCTCAGCGTCTGCCGTATGCCAGTTATCAGCGTCCTCGCTCTGGTTTGAGTTCCTGGAGAGTGAGGCCCTGACCTTTACCTCTTCACGTCCGTCGTGCCTGGCCACTTCTCCCACGCAGAGTCCAGCCCTCTGCTGGGCTCTTTTCCTCCTGTAGCCATGGTACCTCTCTGTGGCCTGGGGCATCCATGTCCATCGGGCTTACTGATCTTACCAAAACGAGGGTAGCTGCCTTATATTAGATTTTAAAGATGAGAAGCAAAGGAACTGTCAAATTCGATTGCCACATTTACCCCAACTTATTTATTTTTACACTCATGAAACCCCTCCAATTGCCAGCACTGGGTTAAGCCATGTCTGTCTTTCATCTTTTTTTTAAATTTTCATAATTCTGTGTTCTTTTCAGAAAAGGAAATGGAGACTCACAGAGGCTAAGCAATTTGATCAAAACCATTTAATTCTGACCAAAAAAGTAGAAGCTAAGAACGCAGAGCTAATCTCTGCTAGATGGTTGTGCAGTCCCCTCCACATTATTAGTATAAATGCAGATCATGAGTCAAGGACGGGGTGAAGGGTGGTTTGAGCAATGATGACCTGAATCTGAAGAATGAAGGGAAAGTAAGAAGGAAGTGAGGATTTTCTTAAGAATCTCAGTGGCCTCCGTGTTGATGAACGTGGCTCAAAGACCCTTGTGTGGAGGGAACAAGGTGCTCCAGTATCCTCCTGATCAAACTTGAAATCCATGGGAATCACGTAATCTTTACATCTGTAAAGTGGCATTCTTCCCTGTGCTTGAGAAGTAACCCTCCCACCCCACACGTGTCTGTGTTTCCCCCACAGCCACACTAGGCTGTGGGGATGACGGAGTAAACAATGTGTGTGCTGCCCTGCTCCATGTCACACTCGGTGTGGGGAGGCCCAATAATTTAAGGCAGAAGCAAAGTCAAGATCAACCAGCATCTTGGAGACCACATAATTGAGTGAGGGCTTATTTAAACTATGCTAACGATAAAGTTTATGTTTAAGTCTGTACTTAGAATTTGTACAGCTTATGTATAGTGCCCAAGACAATTCAAATATCTAACTCCTGATGACATTTGCAAAGAAAAAAAATAAATGATGTGATTTCATTGGTGATGAATTTAATATAAGGAACTTCACGCAAAGCTTTTAAAGTGTCTTATAGAGAAAGAGCACTATTTAGCAAATACAAATGATGATTGCTATTTTTAACCAGTTAATCCACTGTTAAATTGATTTTAGAGTGATATCTATAATAAGAAAATAGGCATACAATGATTTTGTATCACTATCTGTTAGTAAAAAAAAGCAACAGTTTTCCCTGTTTAATTCAATCCCCGATTATATTACCCTGGGCTGTAGGCTTAAGAGCAATGTCTATGTATATTATTAATACCCTTCTGCTTAGGTTAACCAATGAGAGGAACTTGATAAATTCAGGGTGTGATGAAAAGCATTTTCAGTGGGATGAAACATGAAAACAATACCCATTAGGCACAAATATGCTGCTTGTGAACACTAATTGGCGCATGCCACATGTCTTCCACAAAAGCCAAACACTAACCTTTGCCTCCCTCTGTGACTTGAGGGATTCAGATTGAAATATCTCACGCTAACTCTCCAGCTCTGGAGTCCTGTTCCAGTAGATTATAGAACCCAGCACTTCGGTGCAAAGTATGCACTTCAATCAGGTGAATGTTGCCAGGAATTGAACCCATGCTTTTGTGTTCTGTGGGAAGTAACTGGCATAGATCATAGCTGATTTTATTTGTCCAAGAGAGGGAAAGATGAAGATATTATAGCAGGAAATAACCTTGCTGCCAGGAGCTGGAAGTGGAATATTATTTTATAAGTGAGACCAATTTAGAAGTAGAATGATGGTGGTGGTAGTGGTGGTGGTGGTGGTGGTGGTGATGGGAGTTTTTTTTTTTTTTTTTTCTAACATGTTTAGGTATTGTAAAGTGAATATGAATGTGCTATGTTCAGAACAGAAGTGGGAGCCACAGGTACATAGAACATTTCTTTTTTTTTAAAAAAAATATTTATTTATTTAACTTATGTGAAAGAATTACAAAAAGAGGTAGAAATAGGGAGAGGTCTTCCATCTGCTGTTTCACTCCTGAAATGGCCACAGTGGCCAGAGTTGGGCTGATCTGAAGTCAGGAACTAGGAGCTTTGGGGTCTTCCATGCGGGTGCAGGGGCCCATGGACTTGGGCCATCTTCTGCTGCTTTGCCAGGCCATAGCAGAGAGCTGGATCAGAAGAGGAGCAGCAGAATCTAGAACTGGCACCCATATGGGATGCCAGTGCTTCAAACTGGGGCTTTAACCCACTGCACCACAGCATCGGCCCTTGGAATATTTCTTAATTAGTCTATCCTTTCTGACAGTGTTGTATTTGATATCTATCAAATTTTTCATCTAACACTAGTTTTCACAAAGGCCTATCTTCTGTGAGCTTACAGTCTCACCACAAGACATGGACACATGGAACGTTTTGTTGAGCTGCTGGTACCAACAGTCTGACCTTGTCTTAAATGCATGTGGGCCAACTGAGCTCCTGTGAAAAGTGCTGATGCTTCCTGCCATGGATCCAGCGACTCACGCTGGTCGGAACCAAGGTGTCTGCTCTTTCCCTTGCCCGTGTGTTCCCAAGATGCTGCTCAATTTCCAGTCATCCTTGGTGAACCATTGGTGCAAACAAAGTATAAAGACAAGAAGGAGTGAGTGCCAAGTGTTGAATATTTACCACAGATGTCCCACCTAAAACTTTTCCATAATTACCACCCAACCATCGAGACACCTATAGTGTTCATTTGGCTAATGTCCTCTACCTGGGAGTTTAGGTTTTAAGCTGAATATTACTAAAGATGAGTTTTGTGATGAATGAGGATTTTTTGAGACTGAATTTTAGACATACAACTAGCATTTTCTGATAAGAGACCAAGTTAGATGGGATATTTTATGGGGTTTCAGGAATGAAATGTGCTTCTATCTTGTCAACATACATGAAAAAGAACTACTATACTTTCTCACTCAGGTCCTCTAGTTCATTTCCCCCTCAGTTCCAGTGTTTGTGTTAATAAATAGGAAGGAGAAATATGTGTACAACTTCAGAACCTATTGAATAAGAAGACCACGTTGTATATGCCCCACTAGAGAAACACTCTGTCACCTGCGCATTTGAGTGGGCAGGCAGCATTGTATATACCCGGCTAGAGAGCACCATACTACAGAAGTGTTTGAGTGCAAGCATGGCATTTTATGTGCCCCGCTAGTGAAACACCTCATAGCCTAGGAGTTGAGTACACAGACGCACAAAGTGTTTCTGGTAGGCACCTCAGAAGTAAGATGGGCAGAAGGCGGGAGCCAGGGAAGGAAAGTGCATAGTCCATGACTGCTCACCTGCATCCTTCCTCGCGCCTTCAATTTCCCCTTCTTCTACCCCGGGCGTCTGATGTTCACGGCTAGAATTGTGTATTTTGGTTGCCATCTGCATTGTTCTCATATCCATCAATTTCTATTTAATTGTTGGTGAGTCTTCTATTCTTAAAGAGTTGAAAATAAACATCACTCGTAAGATAGAAAATTATCTGTGCTTGCCATCTGCCCTCTCGTCAACCCAGCTCTACTGGGTGACTGTGTTTCCCTCTGCACCCCATCCCTCTCCCCTTCTCTTTCTCCGCCATTCTGCAACTCCTCCTCCCTCTCTCCACCTCTCCACCTGCACCTGCAGCACCTCAGCAGGACAAGGCAGGCATACATGTAGCAATCCAAGGTCCTGACTGCCCCCAACCCCAGAGCATTATAAGAAAAAAAGTCACGATTCAGCTGCCAACATCTTACATCTAGAGCAACAAAACCTGTTTATTTTATTTTGAATTTGGTGAAGAAACAACATTGGTATACTGGCCAGATTATACTTGTTAGAGCCCATTCAGAAAATGGACCCTTTAAGGGTTGGGGTTGGGGCAGGGTCTATATTCCTTTGGGCTGTTCTTTAACTTTATAACTCAGAAAACAAGAGTTTTGCTTACAGGAGCATTTCAAAACACTTGACTCATTCCTCCCAAACTCATATGTTTTATTAAATAATAATATTTATTTTTAAACACATATTTTGGTTGTATATTTGAATATTTTATATGCAATAAATAAAATTACAATGTAAATAAAATAACATACTTATAAAACTTTTTAATAGAATTTTGAAAAAATATCTCTCTCATCTGCCCAAGTGATTGGAAGAGTAGCAACTCTTCCTTTTAACTAGGAATTTTTATTTAAGGCATACAAACTTCATGCATTTCATATATACACATTTAGAAACATAGTGATTCTTCCCACTCAGACTTCCCTCCCACCCACTCTCCCACTCTTCTTCCTCCTCCCTGTCCTATTCCTGTTCTTATTTTATACAAAGATCTATTTTCTTTTGCTATTTATTTATTTTCTATTATATTACTTTATACTCATAAGATTAACCCCATTGTTTGCAACAGTATGAGTGCAACTGGAAACCATTATACCCAGTGAAATAAGCCAATCCTAAAACTCTTTATTTAGTGTAGGGTTAACCTTATGAGCTTCCCTTCTTTGCTGCTACATATTTCATTTGTTTTCAGCTAATTCATTATTGCCTTCTTTGTTGGGAATAAAAATAGATTTTTTTTTTTATTTACAGGCTGCTTTCAGAAAACTGGCAGGAAATTGTGACTAAAGCTTCCCACAGGCACCTGTGTATTACTGGACAGAATTTGTGTCCAGTGACTAAAAATATGCTTGTCATTAGGTGTGATTTAAGGACTATCAGTGTTGAATCAATGCAGCAACGAACTTTCAGGGAAAGACGCTAACAGAAAAGTGGAACCGCGATAAAGCCCTCCTTGTTTGAGAGGTGCTCTTTCCAGCGGGGGAGTGAGTAAATCCTATAAATAGTGACAAAGTGTTGGCATATTCTAAAATTTTTTCCGCCCAGTACAATTAAGCCTTTTAACAGAGAAAAGGAATCTTTGAATTACTGGCATATTTATATGTATTTATAGTTTTATCTTTCAAAATCTCTTTAGATCTGTTCAAAGAAGGGAATGGTGTTGAAAAGGCAATATTTATGGGACCTAAAATCAGAACAGCCTCTACTCTGTTTAGGAGGGCTGCTTTGCCATTTGGGTGGATTCAGGTGTTATAAATATACATGAACTTTTTAAAAGACATTGGTTTCCCAGCCTAGATATTGAGGGTTGACCTTATATGATATATAAATTCCACCAGATAGTCAAAATGTCAAAATGGTGGGCTGGGCACACATGTGGCCCTTATGTCACCTGTGTTCCCTGGAAAGAGATGGGTACCGTCTCGGCTCTTCCAACAGCTTCCCTCAACGGAGCTGTTACGTACAAGGTCCTCTTAGGACACATGCATTCCTTCCAATCGGCTTGGGCAGCTGTTGCAAATCCCGCCTGAATTTCTAAGCTGGACTGGACTACCTATCTCCACAAGGATCACTTGTCCTTAGTGCTATTTTCAGTCTGTGTATGCTGGTGTAGCACAGGCTGGGTAAGTTACAAAGAGCAGAACCTGGGGCCAGCCTGAGCAGCAGCTTAGCCACTGTTTGGATCACTGGTGTCCGGTGCTGCAGCACTAAATGGAGTCCCAAACACTCAAGTAGTCTGCTTCCAGTCCAGCTTCCTGCTAACGCACCTGTGAAGGCAGCAGATGATGGCCCAGGTGCTTGGGCCCCTACCACCTCTGTGGGTGATGGAGATCTGGGCTTCTAGCTGTTGAGGCCATTTTGGGAGTGTACCAATGGATGGAAGATCTCTTGGCATATCTCTGCCTTTTAAATAAATAAATGAATGGATCTTTTTTAAAAAAGACAGCATCTTATTGGTTCACAGTCCTAGAGGCCAGAAAGTCTCAGATTAAGACCCCAGCCTCTGATGAGAGACTCATTGCTGAATCACCCCATGGTGGAAGGGTAAAAGAGATCTCATTCCCAAAACCCAGGAGTGAGGCTAGAGATCCCATTACCTAGCAATCCCATCAGGCCCTGCATCCCAACACTGTGTCACACTTGACATTTCAGGAGACGCATTGACACCACAGCATTGGCCAGACCCTTAACTGCGGATGCACTCCACTGGCAATGCCTTCTTCCGTCTCCCCCCCCCCCCCCCACCACCACCACTGCAGACTCCTCTCTCCAATGCTGAGCTGCTTCTGTGCAGGCTGAGGCCTCCTGCTTTGCCTGCGACATCTGCGGCAGAAGGGGACAACTTGCTCATGTCATAGCACATCTTCACTGCTGGTCTCTCAAAATGAGGCTTCCAGACCGAGGGGTTGGATCTGCTCTCTGAGATCGTCTTGGTGAGCCTCAGTGCACACTTGTGTAGCAGACTCTCCGCAGAGCCTCATGTTAAGTAAGAGGCTTATCCCTGATTGAATCAAACATTTCCCTGATGGGTTTGATCATGGGGACCTCTTCCCTGGCACTCACTTCACATTGTAAAAGTTAGGCTCTGAGAGATATGCTTCAAGAAACACCTACGCCCAAGGTCCTTTCATCTGTTTCCTTGGAAACCAACAGAGTTGCTAAGTCATCTCAGCCTTAAAAGAAAGCCTGATATTTCACACGTCTTACAAACACTCCTGTGCTCTGTTGGCACTGTCAAGACTTTAACATCTCTGCTTTTCTTTGGATGAGTTTGGAGGGATTGGGGGAAGATTGTGGTCTCTTTTCTGTAATAATGAATGCTAACATCAACAAAGGTTAACAATAAATCCAGAGAGCATTTAATATATGCTAGACACTGTACGAAGTACATCGTTGGGTGCATAATATGCCACTGTTCTTATTTCTTGTACTAGAAGCAGTATTTTCTATTAACATAATTTTTGAACAGATATTGTCAGCAAATGTGATCCAAATGGAATTTTTTGCAGTGTATAACTGTTGAGTGTCTACCTTGTGTCAGCCATTGTTCTGGGCTCTTGAGATACAGCAATGGCAAAAACAGACAAAGAAATATCTGCCTTTGAAGTTAGTGTAGGAAGGCAGAAATTAAACAATGAATTTAATACGTATGTTACCAGTAGATAAATATTTGGCTGAAAAGAACAGGACAAAGGAGTTAGTGTTGCCTAGGACAGGATGTGTGAGGGGGTGGTCATTTCTGGTTTAAAATGAGGTGGTCGGGGAAGGTTTTATTGAGGAAGCGTCTGAGCAAAGATGTGAAGGAGGAGGGAGTTAGCCAGATTGGAAAGAGAACGTGTCCATCTGAAAGCATCTTGTTTGAAGGAGTGATATCAGACTGGAACCTCAACAGTATTCCAGTGAGCAACCATGGATGCTTTTTTGCAGACACTGAACTTGGGAACCAAGAGTCCTACTCTGTGGAATTCCAACAGTGTCACTTTTCAAAGCAATTGCATTTTCTAGTTACAAATTAGTTTATTTGCTGCAGAATAAAATAATCTCCAGGAAAAAGTTATCAATCAGCATTTGATCTGTTCCATTTATTTAACTGATTGTTAGTGACTTGTTGAAGGCACAGATCTATATGTCATTACAGAGCTCCAACACAAAGTAACAATTGGTTGAAGAAATTTTCAAAGGACATTGAAAAATGCTCATGAATATTTCACTAATGCTAATGTATGGGTGAAAAATAGTCAGTAGATTTAAAAAAAAAAATCCCTCAAGGAAAAAGGGAAAATCGTGTGTGTTAATTTAGTCTAAGAATGTGATGGGATTTAATGATCTCAGCAAGTGATGTTATGAACTTCTACAATATTTTCAGTTTCTATGCTAAGCCTTAAAGGCTTCCAAATCAACAGTTATGATAATGCATTTTCAGGAGGTCATTATAGTAAATGCACCAGTATTAAGAATGTAAAATATAATGCTTAATAAAATATTCGGTTACATGTTAAATGGATAATTAATAATTAACTTGAAATCTAACTCTACTTTCCTTTTTATGATTATATAACATAGTGCTATCTATCAACAGTATTTGTTATTAGTGGGGGAGATTCTAAAAAACTTTTGCTTTTTTGTACACTTCTAAGAAAAAAGAAACAGGTATCCGTACAAAAGAGAAAGTTTGTCTGAATGTAGAGCAGCTGCATTGTGATGCGTGGGTCTCTGTGGGATATGGCGGGAACAAGCTCTGTCTGGGCGTCCTCTCCACTTCCCACTTCCGTGACTGACCGGCCTTGCTAGAGTGACAGAGAAAGACAGTAAGTAGTCTGTTGAACGATGGGGTGACATGCTAGAAAGAATAGGGGGCCAAGAATTGCTTGTCTGGCAAGGAAATTGTGGTGCAGTGAGGTGGGGCACCACTTGCGACACCTGCAGCCCACATCTGAGTAGGTGTTTGAGTCCTGGGTGCTCCACTTCCCTGTTCAGCCTCCTGCTGATGCTCCTGGGGAAGGCACCAGAAGATGGTGCAAGTGCGTGGGCACCTGTCATCCGTGAGAAACCAGGACGGATTCCTGGTTCCTGTGTTGGGCCTGGTCAAGCCCTGGCCATGTGGCCACTTGGGAGATATCTCTCTCTGCTTCGCTTGGCCTCTACCTCTCTCGTGTAGCTCTGCCTTCAGATAGCTACACAGGATGGATAGGTAGATTAGTGAACTAATTTTGAAAAACAACTGCTTGTCTGTGTGTTTTTTTCTTGATCATTGCCACACATTAGCTTTGTGGGTGTCGCTCCCTCACCAGGACAGGAATCGCCTAGAGAAATTTTATGAAAACTGGATCATCGTATATAATGGATGTGGAAGGGAAAGTGATATTGATTATTACTTGCTTTCATTTCTTTCTTCTTTATCGGTGTTTTCTTAGTAGACTGTGCCATCCATGGGACAGCCCTTTGAAGAAAAATATATTCATTGAAGGGTGTTTGAAAAGTCACTCTTCTAAGTTATTTCTGAGGCAGGGTCGACCTCTGATGCAGGGACATTTGTTTAAAATAGGAATGCCTTCTCCCTATCCCTATTTTCCTTTGTACTCCTGCTTCCTTTCTCTTCTTCTTGACCTTATTTCTTTATTCTATAATTTCCCTTGATAATATCTACTTTAAATTCAGTATATTGTTTGAAAATAACCCAACCCTCATCTTTCAGTTTCTTACAATACACAATTATGAATTCATTAGTATTTAGTGTTAAAACCCCTATTAATTTGCATTAATGTATTACTTCTTACATTCTATCTCTTATAAAAAAATAGATTGCCCGTTCAATTTTCTTGATATTTTTAGCAATTTATTTTTACTATACAGACCTAAGTCTGTTGTATTCTAAAGCACAATTGTAAATAATCATTTTAAGACACACTTCATGAAGCATTCTTAAGTAAAAATTAAAATTTTCAGAATACTATTGCAATTTTCTTTAAAATAATATCTTCATAAACATAAATACTCCCACAATTCTCAAGGCACAGGAAAAATAAAATGGAGTGTCCTCTGTTCACAAGTGACAGGCCCAGGTCACACACATATGTGCAGGCACACGCATCCATAGCCCTGGTGTGCTGTGTGGTTTAGAAAGGACATTTTTTTAGTGGGTTGGAAAGTGTCATTAGCTAACTTGCCCCATATGAAAACATACACTGTGATAAATTGTCCTTCGTTCAAGAGACAGTTGTGTCATTGTTCACGCCATTTGGCGTTCTGTAGGACCTTTCCTGCTCAGCAGGTAGGATACACAGAAACAGAAAAAATAAAGCTGGATGAAAAGCTCATGAGAGTATTTCAGGCATGGAAAGCCAAGACACTCTGGCAAAAGATCTCTGTGAGTGAGATCCCAGTGGAAAGAACAGGTCATCAAAGAAGGAGGTACCTTTCTCTGAAGGGAGGAGAGAACCTCCACTTTGACTATGACCTTGTCTAAACAAGAATAAGAGTCGGAGAACTCAGAGGGCTTCCATAGCCTTGGAAACTCATGACTGGAGCATAGGGAGATTACTGATGCCATAGACAGGAGTGTCAATTGGTAAAGTCAACAACAGGAGTCACTGTGCACTTACTCCTCATGTAGGATCTCTGTCCTTAATGTGCTGTACATTGAGATTTAATGCTATAACGAGTACTCAAACAATATATTTCACTTTGTGTTTCTATGGGGGTGCAAACTGTTGAAATCCTTACTTAATGCATACTAAACTGATCCTCTGTAAAAAAAAAAAAAAAAAGAAATTATCAATTCCCAACTTGACTCTCACTGGGATTAAACATGACAATAGGTCTGCTCTGATTTCATCATCATTTAAAAAAAAATCATCTATTATTTTTCACTTTATGTTTCTGTGTGGGAGCAAACTGTTGAAATCCATACTTAATGTATACTAAGCTGATCTTCTGTATATTAAGATAATCGAAAATGAATCTTGATGTGAATGGAAGGGGAGAGGGAGTGGGAAAGGGGAGGGTTGTGGGTGGGAGGGACGGTATGGGGGGGAAGCCATTGTAATCCATAAGTCGTACTTTGGAAATTTATATGCATTAAATAAAAGTTTTAAAAAAAAAATTAAAAAAAGTATACAGAAACAGAATTAGGTGGCACACGTGGGGTCAGTCAGCAAGAATCCAGCTCATAGAGCAGTGGAAGACATGCCTCATATAAATGAAGATTTTTTAAAAAATCTTTTTATTTCAGAATAGTTTTAAAATAACAAAAAAAAAGGTGAAGTAGTGCAGAGTTCCTATATCCCCACACTCAGCTCTCCTATTATTAACATGTAAGGATATATTTCTCATAATTAATTAACTAAGATTCTTCTTCTTCTTTTTTTTTTTTTTTTTTTGACAGGCAGAGTTAGACACAGAGAGAGACAGAGAGAAAGGTCTTCCTTCTGTTGTTTCACTCCCCAAGTGGCCACCAGAGCCAGCGCTGCGACAATCCGAAGCCAGGAGCCAGGAGCTGCTTCCTGGTCTCCCATGCAGGTGCAGGGGCCCAAGCACTTGGGCCATCACCTACCGCCCTCCCAGGCCACAGCAGAGAGCTGGACTGGAAGAGGAGCAACTGGGACTAGAACCTAGCACCCATATGGGATGCCAGCGCCACAGGGGGAGGATTAACCAAGAGAGCCACGGTGCTGGCCCTTCATTCATTTTTTAAGGCTAAATAGTATTTTATCTTCTTTAATCATGATGAATACCTTTGTTGATCCCTTATCTTGGCTATTATGAATAGTGATACAATAAACACGGGAAAGTATCTCTTTAATACAATTATTTTATTCTTTGGCTCTATACCCAGTATGAGATCGATGTGCCATATTGTATTTCCATTTCTACTTTTTAAAGAAGTTCTGGAGGGAGATTAGGATGGCTTAGTAGGGAGGGGGCTTCCTGCTCTAGTCTAGGAAAAGAGAGTTTAAAGAGAGTGGAAAGAGTGTACTCAGGGAATAGTTAAGGAGAAAACAGTAGAGTAAACTCTACACAAATTGTAAGGACACAGTGGACCTATGTGGAGGGCAAGGATGTGCACAACTCAGGACCCCAGCAGCTGAGAACCTCCACACCAGCATTGGAGGGTGAGGTGTGACTAGACTTCAGCATCCCATTTCGCCATTTCCCACAGGCAAAAACACTGCAGGAAGAGTCTAGAGGGAATCCAGCTTGGAGATCTGTAGGGGACAGTGTACCTCCCAAGCTAGAGGAGAAAAAAACCAAGCAGGGACACGTTTTCCCTCTCCCTGATCACTCTGAAACTGCATCCTGTAACAAGCTGACAGAGTGCAGGCACCATTTTGGACACAGATACCAGCTGAACCAGCCCGTGTCAGTTCACAGCAACCAGCCTAGCAGAGACTCCTGAGCCTGGTGGGGAGAACCGACAGGGGACTTGGCGCTCGTGACTGTGGGAGGTTTATGTGCCGTGACTGTGAAAACACAGACTGTGCGGGAGAAATCAGGTTGTGGCTGGGACTATAGGCAGTCCCTGTGGGAGGCTGCACATGATCAGGGCTCCCTGGTTACCTGGTGAGGGACATTGCTGGAGAATCTGAGCTTACACTGAGGACTGCACAGATCCTTTGTGTGGTCCATGTGGCAGAGCAGATGAATATTATACCCACTGAGGCTACTGCCCAGGCACTGGTCTCCTTCGAAGAGAGGAGATCAGCTGAGTCTACACCAATAGACAAGAATAAACCTCCCCTCTGATTAAAAAAAAAAAAAAAAAAAAAAAAAAAAAAAAAAAAAAGAGGAGATTTACTACAACAAATCTGTGTGTATCACCTCAGACACGTCCTGCACCCTGGAGCACTGAACAGAGCTCCCTGGCCACAACCACCAAATACCTCTAGGTATTCCCTAGAGGCAGAAACTCCACTAATCCAAACAGACAGAGTCCAAAGATTAAAGCCACCACAGCCAAAAGGAAAAAGAATGTGAAGAACCCAAGGAGTAGCTCCACAAATGCCAAATAACAAAAACACCATTTCCAGAACCGAGATGAGGAAGACAACTTCATTCCCCCAAAGAACACAGCACGTCAATACTAGACTGTGAAGATGATGATATTGAAGAAATGCCAGAAGGGGAATTCAAAAAGTTGATCATAGAATTACTTAGAAGTAATCAGAAGCAAATACATGAAATCTGTACATGACAAGAAAGATAATTTATCCCATGAAATTGAGATCTTGAAATGAAATCTTGGAAATGAAGAATTCAGTAGAACAAATAAAAAATGCAGTGAAAAGCCTTAACAACAGAATTGGTAAAGCAGAAGAAAGAATATCTGACTTAGAAGAAAAAGCACAGGAAATTATAGTCAGACCAATTAGGAAACTAAAAAACACTGTGGTAATCTATGGGAAACTACCAAATGACCCAACATACGAGTTCTAGGAATTTTGAAGGTGTGGAAAGAGAAAGGATTAGAAGGCCTTTTTAGTGAAATAATAACAGAAATTTCTCTAATTTGGAGAAAGAAAGGGGCATCCAAGTACAGGAAGCACACAGAACTCCTAATAGACAAGACCAGAAAAGATCTTCATCAGAACGCATTGTAATCAAACTCTCCACAGTAAAACATAAAGAAAAGATTCTAAAATGTGCACAAGAGAAATGCCAGATTACTTTCAGCAGCTCTCCAATTAGACTCACAGCAGACCTCTCATCAGGAACCCTACAGACTAGCAAGAATGACAAGAATTATTCCAAGTCTTAAGAGAAAAGAACTGTCAACCCAGAATGCTATAATCTGCAAAGCTCTCATTTATGAATGAAAGTGAAATAAAGACTTTTCATAACAAACAGACATTGAAAGAATTTGTCATCACCCATCCAGCCCTGTAGAAGATGCTTAAGGATGTGCTGCACACAGAAACACAGAAACATGGTCACCACAATAAAAGAAGGTAAAGGAAGGAAATCTCCCAGTAAAAGTACAAAGGAAATTCAAAGTAAAAGTAGGAATATTTATGGAAAAATTGCAGAGCAAAGTCGCTACTTATCAATAATCACCTTGACTGTAAATGGCCTCAACTCTCCAGTTTTTAACACACAGACTGGCTGAATGGATTAAAAAACAAAACCCATCTATTTGCTGCCTACAAGAAACACATCTCACGAACAAAGATGCACACAGACTGAACGTGAAAGGTTGGAATAAGGTATTCTATGCTAAAAGAAACCAAAGCAGAGCTGGTATAGCCATCCTAATATCAGACAAAATAGACTTTAACACAAAAACTATTAAAAAAGACATAGAAGGGCACTATGTATTGATTAAGGGATCAATTCAACAGGAAGATGAAGCTATTATAAACGTATATTCACCTAATTACAAGGCACCTAGCTACTTAATAGAAATGCTAATGGATCAAAAGGGAGGCGTAGACTCAAATACAACAGTAATGGGGGATTTCAATACCATACTTTCAGCAACGGACAGGTTAGTCAAACAGAAATCCAGCAAGGAAACAGCAGATTTAATCGACACTATAGACCAAATAGACCTAACAGATATCTACAGAACTTTTCACCCTGCAGTTGCAGAATATGCATCCTTCTCAGTAGTGCATGGGACTTTCTCTAGGATTGACCACATGCAAGTCTCAGCAAATTCAAATAAATTAAAATCATAACATGTATCTTCTCAGGCCACAGTGGAATGAAGCTAAAATCAGGAACTCAGAAACCTCTAGAACATATGCAAACACATAGAATCTAAACAACATGTTCCTGAATCAACAGTGGGTCAGAGAAGAAATCAAAGGAGAAATCAAAAAATTCTGGAAATCAATGATGATGACAATACATGATTTCAAAACTTTCAGGATACAGCAAAAGCAATGTTAAGAGGAAAGTTTACAGCAATTGGTACCTACATCAAGAAATTAGAAAGTCACCAAATAAATGAGCTATCGATGCATATCAAGGATCAAGAAAAACAACTTCAAGCCCAAAACTAGTTGGAGAAAAGAAATAATTAAAATTAGAGAAAAATCAAAAAAATGGATATCAAAAAAACAATATAAAATATCAACAAAATGAAGAGCTGGCTTTTTGAAAACAAGCAAAGTTAACACACCTTTGAACAAAAGAGAGAGAAGACCCAAATAAATAAAATTAGAGGTGAAAAATGAAATGTCACAGCAAACACCACAGAAATAAAAAGAATCCTCACAAAGATCTGTGTGCCAACAAAGTGGAAACCTAGAAGAAATGGATAAATTCCTACACACATACAACCTACCTAAATTGAGCCATGAAGACATAGAAAATCTAAAGAGACCCTTTACCAAGATGGAAATTGAATCAGTAATAAAGACCCTTCCAATAAAGAAAAGCCCAGGACCAAATGGCTTCACTGCTGAATTTTATCAGACATTTAAAGAACTAACTCCAATACTTCTCAACTTTTCGAAACAATTGAAAGGGATGAAATCTTCCCAAATTCTTTCTATAAAGCCAGCATCACATTAATTCCTAAACCCAGAAAAGACACAAAAGAGAACTACAGACCAATTTCCCTGATGAAAATAGATGCAAAAATCCTCAACAAAATTCTAGCCAATTGTATCCAACAACATATCAGAAAGATCATTCACCCTGAACAAGTGTGATTTATCCCCAGTATGCAGGGTTGGTTCAACATTTGCAAATCAATCAATGTGATAAGTCACATTAACAAAATGAAGAATGAAAACCACAGGATTATCTCAATAGATGCAGAGAAACATTTGATAAAATACAACACCCTTTCATGATGAAAAAACTGATGGCTAGACCAATGGGACAGAACAGAAACACCAAAGTCAACCCAAGCATCTACAACAAACTAATACTTGACCAAGGAGCTGAACCCAATCCCTGGAACATGGATAGTCTCTTCAAAAACTGTTGCTGAGAAAACTGGATTTCCACATGTAAAAGTATGAAGCAGGACCCCCACCTTACACCTTACACAAAAATTCATTCAAAATGGATTAAAGACCTAAATCTACAATCTGATACCATCAAATTACTAGAGAACATTGAGGAAAGCTTGCAAGATATTTGCACAGGCAAAAGTTACTTAGAAAAAAACCCCAGAGGCACAGACAGTCAAAGCCAAATTTAACAAAGTGGTTTACATCAGATTGAGAATCTTCTGCACTTGCAAAGAAACACTCAGGAAGGTGAAGAGATGACCAACAGAATGGGGGGAATTATTTGAAAACTATGCAACTGATAAATGATTAATAACCAGAATGTACAAAGATTTCAAGAAACTCCACAACAACAAAACAAAAGACCCTGTGAAGAAGTGGGCAAAGGATTTAAAAAGGCATTTTTCAAAAGAGGAAATCCAAATGGCCAACAGACACATGAATAAATGTTCAGGATCACTAGCCATCAGGGAAATGCAAATCAGAACCACAATGAGGTTTCACCTCACCCTAGTTGGAAAGGCTTTCATACAGAAACCAACTAACAACAAATGCTGGCGAGGATGTGGGGGGAAAGGTACCCTAGTCCACTGTTGCTGGGAATGTAAACTGGTAAAACCAGTATAGAAGACAGTTTGGAGATACTTCAGAAATCAAAATATTAACCTACCATATGCCCATGCATCCCACTCTTTGGAATTTACCCAAGGGAAATGAAGTTAGTAAATAAGAGAGTTATCTGCACCCCCATGTTTATTGCAGCTCAATTCACAATAGCTAAGACATGGGAATCAACCTAAATGCCTGCTAACTGAAGACTGGATAAAGAAATTATGGGATATGTACTCTATGGAATACTACTCAATGGTCAAAAAAAATGAAATCCTGTTTTGCAACAAAATTGATAAAACTGAAAAAAATCATACTTAGTGAAATAAGCCAATCCAAAGGAACAAATACCATATATTCTCCCTGATCTGTGATAACTACTACAGCACCTAAAAGGAAATCTGTAAAAAGTGAAACTGATACTTTGAAAAGCAATGATTTGAACAGCCCTTGTCTTGACTGCCCAAGAACAGTTTTTTTTTCTTTCTCTTCAACATACTATTAGTTGAACTCTTTACTTAACATAGAGTAAATCATATGTCTATAAAGTCAATTGAAAATAGATCTCAGTAAAAAATAAGAGAATAAGAGAGGGAGGATGAAGTTTGTAACTGTAAAGCTATGCAGTTCTGCACGCATTCCTATGGACTTACTTCCAAGAGTAAGTTCAAAAACTTGCTATGGGATCTCAAATCCCATTAAGCTAGGTGGTAAAAATGCCATCTTAAGTGTTAAAGTGACCATATTAAGCATGAAAGTGATCATCATATAGCTAGGATTAAGTATTAAAGTGATCATATAAATAAGACCAAATGTCTGGTAATAATAATAGAAGTAATTATAAAGGAGGGAGAGTTCCAACATGGGAAGTGGTCCACACAGCAGACTCAGAATGACAATTCCTTTAAATAGCACTCTGACCTCAGAATCAGCCTTTAAGGCTTCCTGGGCTAGCTCAAAAGCGCATGAGAGCAGTTCAGGCATGGAAAGCCAATGCACTGTGGCAAAAATGTACTAAATGAAGAAGCTTTGGGAGTGAGACCCTGGTGGAAAGAAATGGTCATCACAGAAGGATGTACTTTTCTCTGAAGAGAGGAGAGAGCTTCCATTTTGCTTATGGCCTTCTAAATACTGACAGGGTTGTGGATTCAAAAGGCTTCCATATCATCAGCAGCTCATGTCAAGAGCCTCGGGTGATCATTGATGCCATACATGAGAGTGTCAATTGTTAAATTAACAATAGGAATCACTGTGCACTTCCCAAGCAGGACTTCTGTCCTCAATGAGTTGTATGATGAAAAATAACTGTAAATCTTGTTCTCAAACAGACTTTGGGGTGTGTGTGATTGTGTGTGTGTGCGTGCAAATTGTTGAAATCCTTACTTAGTATAGAGTTGATCTTCTGTATATAAATTTAATTGAAAATGAATCTTAATCTAGAATGGAACTGGGAATGGGAGAGGGAGGAGGAGGTGAGGTGCAAGGGTGCATATGGTGGGTAGGATCACTATATTCCTGAAGTTGTACTTAGGAAATTTGCACTCACTAAGTAAAAGTTTATTTGGGGAAAACAAGGAAAAACAAAAAGAAATCTCCATTCTGCTTTCCACACTGGCTGCACTACTTTACATTCCCACCAAAAACATATAAGAATTCTCCTTCCTCCACATCTGTGCCAGCATGTATTATTTTCTGCATTCTAAATGATAGCCATTCTAACATGGGCAAGTGATATACCGTTGTTTTGATTTGCATTTCCCTGATGCCTACTGATATGGAGCATTTTTTCATAAATATCTTATTTTGAGAACTGTCTTCAGATCATTTTTTCATTTCTTAACTGGATTGGTTGTTTTATTGTTGTTGAGCTTTTTGAGTTCCTGATGTTTTCTCATCATTAATATTTTGTCAGTCAAGTAGCTTGTAAATATTTTCTCTCATTTTGTAAAATGTCCCCGTCACTCAATTTGTTTTGGTGTGCAGAAGTTTCTGAGTCTGATATAATTTCATTTGTGAAGTTTTCCTTTTGTTGCCTGTGCTTCTGTGGCCTTGTCCAAGAAATTATTATGTCCCTCAATGACCTAAAAGTGTTTCTCCTGTTTCCTTTTACAAAGTTCTCAGTTTCGGGAATTATGTTTAGGTCTTTGATCCATCCTGAGTTGATTTTTTTATATGGTGAGTGGCAGGACTCTAATTTCATTGTTCTACATATATATGTCCAGTTTTGCCAACACCATTTATTGAAAATACCATCCCTTCTCCTGTGTGTTTTCCTGACATCTTCTGAAAACCTAGCTCCCTGCATATAGATGGATTAAATAGGGGCTCTGTATTTTGTTCTGTTGATCTATGTGCTGGCTTTTATGTTCATTCTACACTGTTTTAAATCCTATAGCTTTTTAGTAGGCTTTGAAATTCGATATTGCTGGTGGTGCCTCCAGCTTGGTATTTTTTCTCAGGAATACCTTGGCTGTTCTGGGTCTTTTGTGGTGGCTCAAAGAAAAAGGATTGGGGATCACAACTCAGGTTTTCTTGGGTAGGATAATCATCCTTCCTGTGTTGACTAAGGGAAATAGCTAAATTTTTGTGAACCTGTAGTCTTTTAACATAACCAAAATTTTGCAGCATGGCCTGGAGTGTCCAAGGACTGAGAATTTCTCATGTAAGTCTCCCTTTAGAGAGTTTTGCCTGTTAAATTGGATTTTTGGTGGTGGGAGTAGGTGCTACCTAATTTGCACTCTGTTCCTTGTCATTGTCAAAGGTGAGGATCTAGCTGCCAGGAAAGGTGAACTGTGTCTCTGTCACCATCTGTCTCTGTCTGTCTGTCTCTCCTGTTTTCACCTGCCCAGGGGTGTGTCCTGTATTAACATATGGGGAATTATAATAACACACTTAATAATGCGAGTGGAGTTAAAGAAGTCAGGCATGAATAACTTGTTTACAAACACAGACATTTACAAAGAAGTCAGGCAAGAATTGCAATGCAGACATAGGCATTTGGGTGTGTTGTGTGAAGTATGGATTTGGAATTTGGTTTGTCATGACTCATTGAAGACAGGTAGAAAAATATTTATAACACACATGCAAAGAATGGTGATTTTACAGTTTAAGTGATGATATATGATTTTGGGGACATTTATCAATTTGTTCCACTCCAGGCTTTTGATTGTTTAAGAGGTCATCTGCTATTATTCAATGGTGGCAAAGATTCTAAGACTTAAATTTTGTTATATCCATCACATCAATCAGGCGTTTTTTATTCTTAGGGGATCTACTCAGGATGACCCCAGAAGGGGACGTTGGAAGTTTTCTTAGCATTCCCTGACGTGAGTTGTGCTTAGAAAAATAAATACCTCTTCTCTTACTCCTCAGCTAACAAAACCCTTCAGTCTTAAAGAGGCACCTTAGTGCTCTTAGAATAGGAGAGGGATGATTTGTGAACCCAAGAAACAATTCAAATCTATCATTTAAAATATATCCATGTCAAAGGCACATATGTGATTATTTATTTTAAAAACAATTTTGGGAGACAGAAGGAAAGAGACAGATAGACCTTTCATCCTCTGGTTCACTTCCCAGATCCCCCCAACAGCCATGGCTGGACCAGGCTGAAGCCAGCCAACTGCATCTGGGTCTCCCAGTTGGGTGACAGGGACCCAGATGCTTGAACCATCCTCTGTTGTCTCCCAGTGTGTACACTCTCAGGAAGCTGGATCAGAAGCAGAGGTAGGACTTGGACCCTGGCTGTCCAATGTGGGATGCAGGAGTCCCAAGCAGTGGAATTAACTGCTGCATCACAGTGCCCACTCCCATATATGCTTTCAATTCAGTATTCTGAAAGGAAAATCTATATTATTTGATATTCTTGGTTATATGGTATTTTACCATTAAGCCTAAATTGAACTTAGCTTCATTCGGCTTGATTACACTTTGAATTATTTTTGGAATTTACAAACTCATATACCCATTACTTTATTTCTCTACTTTACAGAAATGTAAAGACCTTCTTTTCCACTAACTTCCTTTATGTTTTTAAATTTACTGTTAATTGACATATAATTTGTATACACATTTACAGGGAATAGAGTGATAATTCAATATGTGTATATAGTGTATAATTATCCAATTGGGATAATTAGCCTTTCTGTGTTTTTTTAAACCCAGTGTTTCTTTGTGTTTGGAGCCCTCGAGCTCTTCTCTTCTAGTAAGTAACAGAGTTGATTATATGCTGTTGCAATCGACCTCCTGTGATTGGTTCCTGTTCCTTGGCTGTTCTGGTAGCTGCCACCCAACCCTCCTTGATCCATCCTGCCTATTCCTGCTGATCACTATTCTACCCTCTTCTGTGGTATCAACCTTCCTTGATCCATCCTGCCTATTCCTGCTGATCACTATTCTACCCTCTTCTGTGGTATCAACCCTCCTTGACCCATCCTGCCTATTCTTGCTGATCACTATTCTACCCTCTTCCGTGGTATCTCTTGTTTCAGCTTCCACGTGTGAGTGAGAACACACAGCCTTCAGAGCATCTCCTCATGACTGCTTCTGCCTGCTAGAATCCCAGTTCCTGGGTGGTTTTGTCCTATACCATACCCCAGGACACCAGGCAGCCATCCCTCTGCACCTTCACCTGAACTTCCTGGCTTCTTGTAAATGTGCAGTCACTTGATCTCTCTAGGCTGAGTGTGAGTGATTCAGTCAGAGACGTGTAGATCTGCACAGCCACATGGCACCCAGAAGACGGGCAGCCTGCACCAGGCAACCTGAACTTGAATGTACATGCACATCACACGGGATCTGGTTGAAGGGCAACTCGATGCCAGGCTGGGCATTACAGTTTCTAAGGAGACCTTCACAGCAGCTGATAGCACTACTTACAGGAAATCACTCTGGGCGCAACCCTCCACCAAGGTTATGTGTTTATGGGAGAAAGCAACACACACAGTACAAAACAGTAACATGATTCCCACTCAATTTTCTTATCCCTCTTTACTTGGTCTGTTTTTACGTCTTCCCTCCCTGGATAAATAGTGAATAATGACATGACAGGACAGGGGTTTCTGGTTATGAGCTCAATCTATCAACATCCCATAGCCCCAGTTGAGAATCCACACAAATGTTAATCTGGTTGCAACATAGCACATGCATGTGTTTTAAGGACATATGATTTTTGATGGCTAAGACAGAATCACATAACAGCATCTCCATGGATAATTTATTTGCTCGTGTACCCATGTCTGGCTTCTTTCCCTCTCTATCTTCCCTGGCTGTAAGCATAATAAATGCTCACTGTTCAAGTCTGGCAATCACTGTCCTGAGTAGGCTCTATTGCTTAGGAGCCAAGTCCAAGGAGGGCAAGGAACAGAGTGGGCGAGTGGAAGAACAATGACTTCCGCTGGGCTTCTGGAACCTCTGCAAAGCAAGCTCAGAGGCTCACATTCGTAGGATGCAACGTGAGTCTCCTCCCTGTAGAATTCCAGCCTAGGTTAGGGCAGCTTTTGCAGCAGCTCCCCTGGGACCTCCGAGTGATGTCCCATTTCCAGTGCAGTATCAGCCAACAACATTGCCATTCCTCCAACCACAAGCAAGATATTCATGCAGACCCGCTTCCTCCTGTCCCTCCCAAACTGCTCAGGCTCTCTGAATCTACACAAAGAGTGGATTCCAGATTCCAGCCTCAGTCTTAACTCCAAGAGAGACAGAACAGTCCCGACTCCCCAGGCAGAGAAGACCTCTACTAGCCTGGTCTCCCAGGCTTTCTATTTTCACACATTAATCACTGTATTACACATCAAAATTTTACATTCTGACTTTTCATGCAAGGTTAGATATGGACCACTTTTTCTATATTAAAACCCTTTTAATACATCAATTTAAATGGCTGTAGTATTTCATCACAATGCCTTACTATAATTTCTCCAATAGCTTCAAATGTAGATTATAACTGAAGCCCACTGCCCACAAGCCCCGTAAGTGACTGGACTGGTGTCCTGCTCAGGGCTGTTCAGAGAGGCTGCGTTAGTGCAAGTTCCCAAGCAGGAAGCATGGACTCCATTCAGCAATGGTGGAGGCGGATGCTGGTCTGTCCCCCTGGAGAGGGTTGCCCATTCCCAGTCATTCATGGAACTGCGGACTAGCAGCAGTCTGGCTGCTAGTGTCCTGCATAGTCATGCAGAATGGACTGACACAGTCTTTAAAAAAATAGTTACTAGGAAGGAAGACAGTACTATTAAAATATTTTAAGGTGCTTAATAAGAAATTAGAAAATTATTCTCTGGAAATATGTACTGATTTATGCTCACTACAATTGTCCTATTATAGCTTGAAGTATTAGGATAGACATAATTCTTTGCTCATTTGCTAGGGAAAATGCTTTTAAACTTGTTTAATTTACAGCTCTTTGATTGCTAGTGGGGCTGCACACTTTCGTGTTTACTAATCATTTCTAATTATGCTATTATGAATTTTTTATTCTTCCCTTTACCTAGAGCATTCAAATGTCACAGTGTTCAGAAAGACTGGCGATTTTCTTCTTTAATTTTCATGCAAAATCACAGTTCTTTCACTTCAAGGTTTTTAAAGTTTATTTTGAAAAGACTATCAGCTGTGATTGACTTATGCTAATAAAGTTCTATGTAGTTCTCACAGCATCCTGAGAACTCACACTGGTGCAGACATTCTGCCTGCTTCTGAAAGTTAATGTACCCTTTCTCATTTCACATACATGGAAGGTATAAATTCAAGGGACTTAGAGTACATTGGTGTCTGAGTCCCTTTGACCTATTTTTTCATAAATTTTTTAAAAGATGTATTTATTTATTTGAAAGTCAGAGTTACACAGAGAGAGGAGAGGCAGAGAGGCATAGAGAGGTCTTCTATCTGATGATTCACTCCCCAGATGGCCACAATGGCTGGGGCTGTGCCGCTCCAAAGCCAGGAGCCAAACCCAGGAGCTTCTTTTGGGGCTCCTACATGGGTGCAGAGGCCCAAGATCTTGGGCCATCTTCTTACTGCTTTCCCAGGCCATAGTGGAGAGCTGGATGGGAAGAGGAGCAGCTGGGACTAGAACCAGTGCCCATATGGGATCAGGCCAGGGCGTTAACCCTCTGCACCTCAGCACCAGCCCCTTTCATAAAATTTTTTTAAAGATGTGTTTATTTATTTGAAAGGCAGAAATACAGAGAGATGGAGAAAGAGACAGAAAGATCTTCCATCCTCTGATTCACTCCCCAAGTGGCCACAATGGGCTAGGACTAGGTGAGGCTGAAGCCAGGAGCCAGGAGCTTCTTCTGGGTCTCCCACATGGGTGCAGGGGCCCAAGGACCTGGGCCAAACTCTGCTGCCTTCCCACTCACATAAGCAGTGAGCTAGATGGGAAGTGGAGCAGCCACGGCTGGAACTAGCACCCCTATGGGACGCCAGGGCTGCAGGCAGAGGGTTAGCCTTCTATGCCACAGCGCCAGCCCTGCTTTTGACCCCTTATATTGTTTGTAGCGCATGAAACGGTGGTGTAAGAGATTCATGCTGGAAGGTGTTGTTCTCCACCCTTTTCTGTTTCCAACTTAAAAATCACTCCTTGCCCCATTTTTCATCTGCAGTGGAATTAGCGCATTGATATTTCTCCTCTCCATAACTGCCCTCCAGGCTTGTGTTGCAGAAATTTGTTTAGGGCCGGCTCTGTGCACCCATTGGGCTCAGCAGAAGCATGGATAAGGGACCTGGGGACCTGCCCTCCTGAGAACAGACGTTCATAGTAGATTGTGACCCACACAGAGGTCCTGGCAGACGCAGAGCCTGAGTATGAAGTGCCTTGAGGAAGCATAACAAGCAGAGCCAATTAATGGAGAACGGAAGGGAGAGTTTCCCTGAGAACCGGGTCTTCAAAGGTGAGAACTGAGGACACAATAACGTGGGCACGCATGTGACAGGAGCAAGTTCCAGGCGGTGACAAAGCTGATGGGAGCACACTGAGATAAGACTATTTTGGGCCCTGTAGTCTATTATAAGGGTGATGTGCTTTGTTCTGAGTACAGTAGGAAGACAAGGATGGTCCTGAAATAGGGAGTCCACAATCAAGGCTTTATTGAAGAGGACAGGCTGCAGTGTGCAGAGAATTCTATGGTGATTAGGAGACCAGGTAAGGACAGAGTGGTCGGCCAGGTGAGTCTTCGCTCAGATGTGGCTGGCGAGAACTGGACAGATCTAAGTTTTATTTGGAAGGTGTCATTGTCAGAAATTGGTGATAAAAGTGATTTTAGATTATCATTATCATTATGCATGAAGATATCCCTCAGTACTCATATATTTTTATTTATTTGCTTATCTTTCAATAGATACAGTTCTAAGAATATAATTATATTCCCTCCTTCCCTTCTCCTTTTCCCTCCTTCCTTCCTTCCCTCCTGCATCAGTTTTTGAGATAACATAGTTTAAACTTAAATTATTGTCAAATGCTTAGTGTTCCCCTAAATATCCAACAAGTAAAAAGTAGAGACCCTAGTTCAGCATGAGTATAGGCAATTGCTATAAACAATAATTAAATAAGAAATTGCAATAACCTCACATGGTATATTTGATAGACAAAAAAAGATTTATTTATTTATTTGAAAGGTAGAGTTATATAGAGTGAAGAAGAGACAGAGACCGAGAGAGAGAGAGAGAGAGAGAGAGAGACCTTTCATCCACTGGCTCCCTCCCCAAATGTCTACAATGGCCAGGGCTGTGCCAGGCTGATGCCAGCAGACTCCTCCAGGTCTCCCACATGGGTGCAGAAGCCCAGGGACTTGGGCCATTTTTGGCTGCCTTCACAGGTGCATTGGCAAGAGGTGAGATTGGAAGTGGAGCAGCCATGACTTGAACCAGCACCCATAGGAGATGCCAGCACTGCAGTGCCACAGCACCAATGCCACTTTTTGGTTGTCACTTTAATTATAAGAAAAAATATACAAAGCACAAATAAAAAGGGAGAATGACTTTTAAATTTATTTCACTGGGGAAAAAAAAAAACACCTTGGCAAACTGGGGCTAAGTCAAGAGATTAGGTCAGAAGTGTGTCAGAGCAGTACCCGTGGAGAGGGCCTGAGAACAGGATGCAGGAGCCATCCTCTGTGTGGAGGCACCTTCCTGTTTGAATGCAGAGGGAAAATAGCAGGAGCCAGAGCCCTTGAGTAGACCCTCGAGTCAAGTCCATTTCCAGACGCGTGCGCAGGGCCCTCTGTCATTTCATCTCATTTCGGAGTTGTCCAAGACGTGGAGGTGAGCTGACAAGTGAGACTTTGTGTCTGAAGGGAAGTGAGGAAGCGAGGCTGCTAAATCCCAATGCCTATTTGGTGGAGAGTGGTCAGATCGTAGCTTTCTTTTTACTAAAAAGGCAGTGACACCAAAGACTTAAATAGTCCATGTTTCTAAGGACCAAAGTGATGTGAGGCTGCCAAGAGAGAAAGCTGCCAGCCCAGCGTGGAGCAGGTGTGCACAGGCTGCACGCTGAGCCAGTGGTCAAAATACGCACTTTAAAGTGAATTATTGACCCTGAGCAATTGCAACCAACAGTAAGACTAAGTTAAAAAAAAGAAATGATAAGTTATCTGAACCTAAGTGACATTCTTATCTCAGAAATCTTGACACCAATAATATTTCTCTTAAATTTATGAATAAAATGCAGGTGCCCATACAATGATTGTGTGTTTTAATATTTCAGCAGAATACTGTATTTAAATCTTCATTGATAATAAAATGCATGATTTTATTGTAAAGACATATCTGGAATTGTCTGAGAACAAATGGACACTCAGTATTTCTTACTGAGAAACCACAGGGTTCCTGGATTTGCAGATGTATATTTTTCTGGTTCCTTATGCCAAATAGTAGTGCTGTTCTGTCTCTTTATCCCAGAGGAAGTGCAGACAGGTTCTGGGAGCAACATCAGAACTCACCAGTAAGAGAGGCTCCTGCCCCGTGTGGCTCTGCTCCCCACAAAGCATCCCCCAGCTTTCAGAAGTGATGCCACCCAAGCAGACAGCATGTGTGTCCCTCCTGGACACTCATCGTCAGGTGTGCAGCAGCATGTGGCGTGGACTGGAAGGAACCAGGCTGCTCAGAGGGCACAAGGACATCAAGAGGTCCTAGCCCAACATAGACTGAGGACACGGCTGAGCTGAGAGATCCCAAGCACTTCTCAGCCCGAGGTTTTGAAATCCAGCATCCGAGGGTCAGGCTTAGAGCCCACCCCTGAGCCTCAGCGTAAATCCGCCAAGGCTGCAGGGAGGCAGAGCCGTGGGGGCTGGTCACAAGGAGAGGGGTGTGGGTGCTGCGTGGATCACCAGACCCCACCGGAGCCTCCGTAATGAGCTCCTTGGCTCAGCAGCACCTGCTTTCTGGACTCCATTCTGTTTCTCCTGAGAGAGAATGGCCCCTAAGTGCCTCGCTCAATTTAGTGAGTTTAATTGGGAAGCAATTTGTTTTCATCCACATAATCTGCATAAGGAAACACAAAGCAGAAGTTTAAATACCATGTGTAAGACTTAGGTATAATACTAGGTATAAGTTTAAACTTTTAACTCTTTAGTATTATCTTTAGGGACGTTTGATACTTAGGTTGAGCCAGGTTTTAGAGAACTGATAGGGAAATAGCATCAAAACATCGTGGTAGGAGGCAGGGAGTGTCTGTCTTTTTCTTACAATTGATTTTATTTATTTGAAAGGTATAGTTACAGAGGGAGAGAGAGGACAGACACGTAACACACACAAAAGGGGGGTCAGAGGAGAGAGAGAGAGAGAGAGAGAGAGAGAGAATGGCTATCTCATTTGCTTGTTCACCTCCCAAGTGCCCACCACAGCCAGTACTGAGCCAGACCAAAGCCGGGAGTTGGAAACTCCATCTGGACCTCTCACCTGGGTGGCACCGGCACAATCCCTTTGTCAGTCACCTGTCTCCTCTCGTGGTGCTCATAACTGTTTTGCCAAGCAAGTGTCCTGGGCATGAGTTTCTTAAATTCTCTTTCTGTGCTGGTCTGGGTGGGTGCTACCTTTGGGTTGTGTCCTACATTTAACCTAGGAGCTCTGAGATGCACTTGGCTGCTGTTGATTTTTATGGACCAAAACATGTACATAAATCGTTGCCTGTTTTTACCAAACTGGAAAGTCAATGGAAGTGAAAAGTTTCATGGAGGACAGAAGGAGGCTACCTCATTGTCCCAGACAGTGCCTGCTCACTGGGCCCTGACCCTGTGCCTGGCTCATTAGCCCTTGTGACCTATGCATGGTCTCCTTTGTTCTATTCTGTTCGTTTCCTTGGACAGGAAATGAATGTGTGTCAAGGCCTCAGCAGGCAGGCAGCAGGGTCCCCGCCTTGAATGTCCTTCTGACGTGGGTCACTCCCCAAAGCCACCGCACCCTCCTCTGCCCGCCTGGATCTCACAGTGTCATCAGTATCTCATGGTGGGAGGCAGGACATGCCTTGGGCTGGTCAAGCCTCCCAGAATTCTGTGGGTCCAAGGACCACCCCCCAGCACACATTCGCCATGCTGGGGACACCGACGTCCCAGGCGCGTGCTGGGGAGGCTGTGACCTGGTCAGTAGGAGCCGCTTCCCTTCCTGCCTGCAGGCACACCGAGGCCAGCATGCAGCCTGCAACACAGAACACTCAGCCTGTTTCCAGATACTGAGCAGAACAGGGTCTGCCTTCCGGGCGTCCAAGATGTCCTTCGGCAGAAAGGATCGGATTTACCTATTTAGACGGGCCCAATCACAACTGGAAAACTTTGTCTCAGTCTTTACCATCTCTCTGCAATCTCCTGAAGCCTATTGGAAGGGCAGACCAGGGCAGGGCACTGGGAGGAGCTGTGGGCAGTGCCACTTGTCCAGGCCTGTGTACATCCTCACCACGGGGCCAGCCTAGGGGACAAGCTCAGAGACACTTGCTTCTCTGTACCTCAGGTGTGAAGGACCCAGCCACTGACACAGCACTCCAGGAGTTGACAAAACAGCTCAAATTATTCAGAAAAGCATCCCTTACTAAGTGTCCAAAGCCCGCCTTTTCTCCGGGTTGTAGCGTGCAGAGCAGCACAGGGTGTTGGGTGCAAGCTAGCTAGGGAGTCCTGCTGCCTGGGTTGCTTCTCCTCCACACGGACTGCTGTGATGGCCTGGGACATGTCACTTAACTCCATCACTCTAACTTCCTTTGTTAAAGCAGGTACGTTGGTAGCCTTTTCCCACTGGCTACATGGAGGAGGAAACCGGCTTACCAGTACCTAGCTTCTGGTAAGCTCTCCGTCAGATGTATTATGGTTAGGGTTTCCAGCATTGTGCTGGAAGACAATATTAAATCCGTGTTCCTGACTTGCAGGGAACACTGTTTAGGAGTGTGCGTCTATCTAGTCTTTTCACGGCACCTCCTGAGCATGCTTCCTTCTGCCGTGGCCTCATTCTATGTGAGGGCAAACTTCACCTCACATGTGACATTTTCAGGTAAAAGATTCGATTATATTGGCTTAAGGACTTTGCTTTCCATGCCAATATTTCCTTTGTCATAAAATCACCCCCAGTCCAAATCTTCTCGGGACCAAATGAGCACATTGTCCACTTTGAAATTTATCATTGGGTGATTTGCTTGCCCTGTGAACATCACAGAATGACACACACACTGATCAAGATTGTATATCGCTGAGTGATATGTGGTGGGACCACTGACCTGTACATTGTCCGTTTGTGGCCCAGATGTCAGTATGAGGGGCAGGATGCTAACTAGGCAATTGGCTGGCAACAGTGCTGAGCAGCAGCCCTTAGCAGCAACTGGCACAGAATTTCTAATTTTGATTCGTGAGACCCAACAGAACCTAACTCAGGATAAAGGAGGAAAAGGATTAGTATGGGTCTCCTCCATGGCCAGGTAGACTGGCAGCTGTCAGAGTGTGCCGTGTGAATGTGGAACAGGACTGTCAAGCAAATTCCCGTGGGGTTCTGGGCACAGTTACTGCTTGGTGATGGGGAATCGTGGGAAACAGAAGAAGTGGCCCCTGATTTAAGTAGGTTGTAAACTCTCCAGGGCAGCAGACATAGTCGAGAAACAACAGGAGAGCGATTTAAGACAGTGCGTGCTCAAGAAAGTAATTGGACTGCAGTGTAACTGCTTCACAAGGGAAGAGGGATTGAACTTGCGTCTGAATAAAAGTTTAGCCAAGATGCCTGGCACTTTCACTGGCATCATCGCCTGCTTCAAGTTAATAATGTTTCTGTTTCTTTGTACTCAGTGACTATATATGCATTTGGAAAGTAATGTAGACTTAATAATTCCATCTAAAATGCATGAAATGCCCACCTTGGAAGACACAGAAATGAGTGTTCTTGATTCAAGTTTTTAAAGCATGGGCACTATTCTCATTTCCCACCTAAAGAAAAGGAATCCTGAGCAGTTTCAATAAGCAAGTGTTTCTAATTCATTAGTTTAATATTCATTTTGGAGGAATTCCTCTTGTAAGTACTTTGAGACCCTACAATGAAATTTGTAAGCACATGTAGTTTTGAACATTTTCTACCAGGCCAGGTGATTAACATGAGAGAGTTACAATGCTGCTTGGAATGCGCACATCCCATATTGGAATGTGGACTTTGAGTCCTGGCCCCTCTGATTCCCATCCAGCATCCAGCTAATACAGCAGGAACGACTCAAGTTCTTGGGGTCCTGCCACCCACATGGGAGACATGGATTGGGTTCCAGGCTCCTGGGTCAGCCCAGGCTGGTGGGAGAATTGGGGGAGTAAACAGTGGATGGAGAATCTCTGTCTCTTTTCTCCAATTTTTTCCTTACTTGCAAATAAAATGAAAATAAATGAAAAATTAAAAGTTCATAAAATGAGTTTTTTATCACAGTGAGTTTTAGAAATCACTCTATAATGACTTTACCCTTGTGATCAGTTATCTAAAGTCCCTAGACTGTGCCATGGTATAGTTGGTGTTATTTTAGGTGCTATAGTGTTTCTCCCACTTGATATCTAGGGGTGGTATGGTCTCATCCCTTGGCCCTTTGCAGCGTAGAGATTGAAACCTAAGTCTTTCTGCCTGACACACCCAACTGGTTTTCGTCCAGTCTAACTGTTCAGATCACAGAGCTAATTACAAATAACACCCCTCAGGAAGAAAGGCAATGCATGCACTGTAGAATTCCAAATTCCAACACAGGTACACCTTGCTTGGACGGCAGCGCTTGGGTCCCTCTGTGTACTGACAGCAGGTGCTGCTTGTTACCAAGTTTGTTGTCACTTGGGGCCCATACTGGGCCTACAAGACACTTGCAAAAGTAAAAAAAAAAAAAAAAGAAGAAATTACAAACTGAAATAGTATCCATTAACCTCTTTGCTGAGTCATTATCGCCAATCAGCTGCCAGGTTGCTCCTCATCTTGCTTTGTGCTGCTGTGAGCACAGTCGCTGTTGGAAGAGGCTGGCCACTGAGCGTCCTGTCTGTCGGGCTGTCAGTGAGGAGGCCAGGAAGGCAGCCTTGGTCTCTTCTCTCCTCTCTCTTCTCTTCATTCTCAAGTTGCAAAAGCAGGTGTTTCAAAGAAGAAGCAGCAAGTCAGACACCGTTTCTGTTGTATTTGAAGAATTGAGTATCTCAGATTGATCGAATTGCAGGAAGAGAGTGATCCACTTGAAAGAGACCTTGTATGTCCCTAGGTCCAGGGCTGTGGGCAGAGAAAACCTGGTGGACACCAATGTGAGAAACTAGGAACTGTTACCCTGGGCATTTGTAGCAGATTCTTTATGGGTCAGTATTTAGAAGATGATGTTCCCTGTAGAACAGTCAAGTGCATGAGGCTTTCACGTTAGCTGCATCCCACACACCTGTGGGACTGGGCTGTTCTGTGGGGCTTGGGGATCTGGGTGTGATGAGTGCCCAGGGTAGAAAGTGATGCACAGCTAGGAAACACGAGCATGGATGACTTTACATAGATCACTTTCTCCTTCCTGATGAATGTTGAAGGCAGGCTTTATAATATTTTCCATGGAATCTGATAAATATAAATGAGATTGTTAACTTACCTCTTCCTCCTTGGGTCTGTTTTAGAGTTTGCAAAGAGAAATGTACCTAAAACATGAGCCATGAACTACAGCCAGAGGCAGAGAGAGCCTTAGTTCTGAGCTGCATTGAATGCCCCTGGAGAGACCATTATGGACTAATTATTGTGCCACTTGTGAGTTTCTGCCTGTGATCCCTGCCCGTGTGTGTGTGTTGGGGCCAGTAGAGGGGAGGAGCCCTTCGACCACTGCCTGGAAATCTCATTTCTTTGCAAGCCCGCGCCTTCTGCTCACTCCTGCTCTCACTCAATGCTGCTTCTTCAGTCCTTCCTGGCCTGAACCAGGGGTTTCCTCCTGGCGTCTATGTCCACTGCTCCTTTTCATGACCCTTGCAGGCGTCTAGCTCAGTCCTTATTCCAGGGCTCAGGGGTGCTATGTTCCTATGTCTCCTCCATGTTGACCCTTACATTCTTCCTGGATGCCAGGAGCCCTCAGCCACAGGGACCATGACCTCCTCACCCATGGATCCCCAGGGACCTTTATGCACTGAAGTAGTTACTGTTTGGGATTGCTTCTTTGTGCAGCAAAAATTACCAATGGAAAGCACCGTGTGAAACCTCCCTCCACATCCCCTTCTATGTTAGAGCAATTGCCAGAGGATGTTCTTCCCCATTCCTTCTCCTAGACCCTCAATGCACCAGCCTCTTTGATTGCAGCCCTCTCGGTAGACGTGGATTCAAGCAGTCATCCTCAGGGCACCAGGAAGTGTTCCCACCTGGAGTCCCCTGTGCACCCTGCACAGTGACAAGGAGCGATGAGCCAGGGTTATCGGAGGGTGCTCTGCCCCAATTCAGCGGTTATATGGGCTTTTCCACAGAGAGCGCAGCAGGTATCTTTGTTTTCTTAATGCTCCGGTCTGCTCTTTGGGATTCTGTAGCTTAACAAATACTGACATTTATTTCTTACACATGCAGAGGCTCAGGCATTGCAGACCAAGGAGCACACAGATTTGGTGTCTGGTGAGGGCCCTTTTACTGAGAGGCAATGCAGCTCTATGTGGCCTCTGTTATAAGGGAATTAACCTCATTTGTGAGAGGGCCACCTCCCCAAGGAATCACCTCCTGTACTCTCCCCTTGGATATTCTGATTCCAAGCTCTGAATTTCGGGGAGACCCAAACGCTCGGAGCGTAGTACTTAATCACTGGGCAATGCTGTTGCAGGCACTTGGAACTACGGAGAGAAAACCAGAAGAAGCTTGTAAGGCTCAGATCCAGAGGCACCTCATCGTCCTTCTCTCTACACCTAAGCCAGTCTTCCTGTCACAGCAGTGTTGACATCAAATAGAGAAGGAGAAGACATGGGAGGAGGTGATATGCTTCCCAAATGCTGTCCCCTCCTATTAGAAATGTGTGCCACTGTTGACACCGCAAGGTTGGAGATGAGCAATAGCGTTTCCAGCAGTGCAGCTCAGTGCCAGTTCACAGAACAATGAGCTTTAATAGCCTTCGAGTGACACATCCATATGGTTCTGATCTGCAGGTGCACCTAGGCATCCCATTACTCTCCCCCCTTCCTGTCTCCTCCTTTTCTTATGAATAACCAAATTATGCCTGACTACAGAACACCACTTGGAACAAAGGATTCTTGTCTGTTCCTCCCTTCACCCTCATCCAAAACTCTGGCCCTACTTAAGAAAAGCAACGTAAAGATATCTGTGTCCTAGATTCCAAGACATCTGGCATTCAATTCTGCCCCAGCCTCAAACTGGGCCTTTCACCTGAGAGCAGCAGGTGGACAATCTCATCACTGTGAACCTGGAGGGAGCAGTATCCCCCTCCTTCTCTAGCACCAATTCTGCTCCCAGAGCACTCTTTCCAACACCGAGTCTTTCTGTGCTAACGAGAAGTTCAGGTTGGAAAGCAGGACAGAATGTCCTTCATGTCCTTTCCTTCTGGACATGAAAATGTGGCTAGAAGTGCAACCCATCCAGAGTTGTCAGTCTTAGGTGGAGAAAAACTAAGTTTATTATTCTTAGTAGATAGTACTTTTAGGATACCCATTTCCCAATGCAATCAGATTTTGAAGTTTAGGAAGGAAAAAATGAAAACTTTGAAATTGGATATTAAACAATGAAAACAAAGGGGAAATCTTTCTGGGTCAGAGATGTGAGTGTGAGTGCAGAAAGAGCCACTGCTGCTCCCTGAATCCCCATCCCTTACAGCATCAGACCACAGTGTTGTTTCATGACAAAGTCTTGGGTAGATGGCTTTGTTCTGTGAGCCACTGGGAAAGAAGGAAATACAGGAAGAAAGGAGAAAAGAAAGGAAACAGGGGAAAGTGGAGAAGCAAGGGAAATGAGAAGGAAGAAAGGAAATGGACCCAGAGAAGGAAGGAGTGGGCAGCATATAGATTTGGTGCATGCTTTTCACAAGTCATATTGGATGCAGATACTTGGCTGGATGTTTGATTCTTCATGAACTGTACCTGAGAGGGCTGAGTGCTTTTCTTGGACAGGTGGTTCCAGGAGCAGAAGTGGGTCTCTGCTGAGCCTGGGCCTGGGCCAACAAAGGCTGGTCTGTTTGCTGTGATCCATCACTACGGATCACATCCACAAGACCAGGCTGCAAGCACTGGCTCGTTGTCACAGAGCTACTTGGGAAGGTAAAGTTGTTCCCGTCTCTCAGATGACAAGATCAGCCTGACATGCTGGTCAAATGTGGGCTGGGCCTGTGATCCCTGGCCTCCTGCCCCTTCCCATCAGCATTTGGCTGACTAGTGGCTTCCTCCCATCATGCAGGAGTCATCTCAAAGAGGGAGAATATGAAACCTTGGAACGAGCTGGCAGTGCAGTTCCTGAGCTAGGGAAAGGCTTCAGCTATAAGTGTATTGACAGCCTGTTCATTTTCATAACGCTCCTCTGCAGGTAAAAATGCAACCTTGGTGAAGTGTCTAAGGAGAAGACTTATCAAAAAGGTTTCCTTTTCCCTCAAAGATAGAGCATGAGATGGCTGATGCTCTATAGATGTGTTTTGTAATGAAAACTGATGCTATCAGTGGAGTTGAAAAATAAGATGATTTGAACTATAGTATACAATATTGAGTTTCATTATGGCTTCAGTTTTTTAAATAAAGATTTATTTATTTGAAAGTCAGAGTTACACAGAAAGAAGGAGAGAGAGAGGTGTCCTCTAGTTGCTGGTTAACTCCCCAATTGATCACAACAGTTGGAACTGGGCCCATCTGAATCCAGGAGTCAGGAGTTTCTTCTGAGTCTCCCACGCAGGTGCAGGGGCCTAAGAACTTGGGCCATCTTCTGCTGCTTTCCCAGGCCACAGCAGAGAGCTGGTTGAGAAGTGGAGAAGCTGGGATTCCAACCAATGACCATAGAGGATGCCAGCACTGCAGGTGGCAGTTTTACCCACTGTGCCACAGCACCAGCCCCATGACTGCTTAAGTTGATATCAGTAATAAATCTATAATCCACTGTTGCAGATACAAGAACTTGGTGACAGTGCAAAACTTTTCAAGTATGAGAGGTAAAACCTGAAAGTTGCAAAAAGATATAATTTATTTCAATACTTTTAAATTAGCATTATTTCTCTGCCTATAGGATCAATACAGATTTATAGATATCAATAAATTTTCTTCATTAATAACATATGCTATCTATGGAGAAAATTGTGAACTATTTGGTAATCATGAATTTGAGGATTTCCAAACTTTATGGGACATAACTATGATGACTTAAGGACTGACTTCATGGCATACATTGTATTGTCCATACATTTATTCATACTACAGCAAATATTCCAATAAATCATATATGCAAAATACATGGCCATTATAGCCACTTTGAGCACAATTTAATTTTAGTAGTTATTGTGTAGGATATGATTTCATATTTTGTATCATAGCTGTAAAAATTAGAAGGAGCATTGATTGTATGTAAAGCTTTTTAACTTATTAGCTGTATGACCTTGGTAAGTCAACTGTATTTACTGTGCTTCATTTCTGCGATGGGTAGATTGACATGTAACTATTGTACTGTGTGTCTGGCACAGGGACCAAGATGTTGCTTGGGATGACTGCATCCTCTCTCGGAGGACCTGGGTTGGAATGCCAGCTCTGCTCCTGTTTCCGCTTCCTGATTGTGCACACCTCAGGAGGCAGAGCACAACGGCTCCAGTAGTTGGCTGCAACTGATTTTAGGAAAGGGAAGGCTCTACTCTTACGAATGTTATAGTCTAGTAGAGAAAACAAACTTCATACATGGATGTGAACTTATACCCAAAGCTGTAATATGTAAGATGTCAATAGCACATGATAATTATATCCATATGTTATAATTTCAGTTTTATTATAATGCAGACTTTTGAATGAAAATTTCTTGTTATCAAATATGAGTTACTCATTTATTTGACAAATATTTGCTGAGTGTGACTCTAAAACACACACCATAATCAGTGCTGGGGATCAAACACAGAGCACAGAGCCAAAGTCCCTTTCCTCTTGGAATTCACATTCTTGGCGAGGAAGATGGGAAAATGTACATAAGCACTTAAGGGTCGCAGTGGTCTACACGCCACGTAGACCAGGCAGCTCAGGTCGGGTACACAGAGCCGGGGGATGTGGGGTACGTTTTACGTCAGATGGTGAGGACAGATTTTACTGAGAGGGTGGCATTTGCACTGAGCTACAGAAGGTGAAGACACTTAGGGTAGAACCTTCCAGACTATGGGCACAGCCACTGTGCGGTGTCACTGATAGGAAGGGGCTTGGAAAGTGGAGAGGAAACTCACATCAGGAAAGCAAGCTGACCTGGAGATGGCAACACCCAACGGAGAGTTTGTTTTGTTCTGTGCATGTTGCTGATTACATGGCTTCTCCTCCAAATAAGAGGGGCAGGCAGCAGGTTGTACTGATTGGAAGAGCTCTAGCTTATGATGGAAGAGCATCTTCTGGCCACTGTGTTGACTACAGTTCAAGGGCAACAAGGGCATGGCCTCTGGGGCTGATTCAGATGAGAGGTTGCATAATCCTGGAGGTAGAGAGAGCGGGCAGCATAGGGCATCTTTCAAACTGGACTGGCAGAGCAGCCTGGTGTCCTGCCATGGTATTCCTGCAAAGTAGACTGGGATGGACTGACGCTGTGGTCTGGGACTTGCCCAGCTGCAAAGGATAGGTTGTCTGTCCCATGTTAGAGAAGACTGTGGGAAGAACCAGGTGTGTGTTTTCTTAGGCAGGCAGGTTAGCAGGAAGCTGGATACATATGTCTGAATTGTGCAGAGGAAGCCCAACCTGGTAATCTTAGATTGATACAGGAAGTGGTCACCTGGGAAGTGAGGGTAGAGAAGGAAGGGATCCAAGGACTGATTTGTGCACGAATGCACGTGTGAGTGTGTGTCCTTTGAGACACAAGGACAGTGAAAAGAAAAACAGCAAATGATCATTTGAAAGGATCGACTGCTGGGTTTTAGGAGAAACAAGAGACAAGGCTTATTAGAAGACAAGTAAAGAAAGTATCTCAAGAGGAATAATCCAGTGTGTGAAATGCTGCTCACGGGTGAAATGACAAGAGTGCCAACACACACACTCGATTAGGCTACATGTCGGCAATGGAGAACCTTGGTGATGGAGGTCTCAGAGGAATGGCAAAGATGAAAACTGGAAAGAAAACTATAGAAAAGGAATTAGAGGGTTTGTTTGAAGGAGCTTCACTGTAGTGTTATTGGAGGGGCAGTGCCATGGGCTTGTGATTGGACAAGGATTTGTACTGATAATTTTTAACCATTTTTAGTGACATGACAGCATTTTACAATGATGGCAGTGACACAGTAGAGAAGGAAACACTGATGTGAGATGTAATCTACTGTGAGGTCTGTGTCTGTAGGCAGGAGAACTGACAGTGAAAGGAGCAAAAGGAGGCAGGATATGTGATGAAATATGCAAGTGAGTTGTGAGAGCTGAGAGCTGTGGACCTTCTCTTTTGAATTTTTGTATTTTGTCAGTGAAATAGTCAGCAAGGTTGTGAGTCGAAAATGGATAGCACAGAAGGATATGTCAGCAATTTGAGGAGAATGGTATTTTGAAAAAACTAGGGAAATATTGACTGGCAGAACTAAAAGTGTCCTTGTCTTTGCTACACAAAAAATATGTGTACCTGTGTTTCTGTATAGAGCATATTGAACAGAGGGATGGTTGCATATATGGTTGGATAAGTGAATGGTTGATTGGGTAGATAAAGGGATGAATTGATAGGTCTTAGATTGATGGCTGAATGTAAGGATGGTTGATGGATGGATGGACAGAAAGATGGGTATCAGATGGATAGATGGGTAACCATGTTTACTAGTATATAACCACCAACTAGTAAATGAATAATCAAAAATTATAAAACTTCAAATAGTTAATTCATAGACTCTTCTTTGTGCTTTAATCAAATCACTATTCATTACTCCTTGATCTAGAGAGCTGTTGCACTCTCTGGTCTTCTGCTTTAATATCTGTGAGTACATCATGTGGGTTCACTAAGGATCACGTAATCACACTTCCTGGCACAGTGCTCACTGTCTATTGGAGCTATCTTGGGCTGTGCCTAATCCTATGGTGCTGCTTAGGCTGTGGCTTGGAAATAATTTGGGGCCACTTTTAGATTAGGCAGCCCAGGGCTCTCAGACCTCCATCTACCAGATTTCGACTGTTTTCTTCTACTGAAGCAGAAGATTCAACGTTCCTACCTTTGTGGTCTCCTGAAGTCTGTGTACTCAAGGCAAAGCTGATTGGGCTCCTGCTGTGTTTAGAGACTGCATAGAACCAGCCTTCACCTCTTTGAGGCTTCATGCAGATGGTTCAGTCCGTGAACAGCCACTTGGCACTCAGAATACAGTGGAACAGTCACCACAGGGTTAAGGCCCACGTCTCTCAGTTGACAACACTGTTGTGTTTCCATTTCTCTCTTGACCTGTGCCCCCCAGAGCTCCCGTTTGCTGGCATGTTGTGTACAGATTTCCACTTTTGTCCCAGGAGACCCACTCCACAGCACTGGCCACATTTTTAAGAGTGGGTCTACTGAATGCGTCTTCCCCAACGGCCCAGGCCCTATCAGATGCTTCTGACCTTCAGCAAGACTCCCACTGGGAAATGATTTGGCACAGACACATGGAGGGGGAGAAAGATGGGTGGATAGTGAAGCCAAGAGGCAGAGGCAGACTGGGGGCCTGTAACGACCACCATCTTGCACCTCAGCGCTGTGTTTTGGTGATTCCTATCGGCGACTCAGCTCTTTCCATGTAACTTGGACTTCCTGCAGCAAGCAGGATGTTCATAGACACAAACTGACTCTCAGTGTGCTGGGGTCAGACCTGGATGCCCAACACTCTTCTCCGAGGACAGTGTCCCACCGGGCAGAGATCTCAGCCTCACGTCCCTGCTCATTTCACTTCAGGGTCCTTCAGTCCTAGGGTGGATCCACTCTCCTTGACTCTCACTGACCCATAACTTTTAAAACTGCACTTTCCCAGGCCAAAGTATTAAGCCTCATAACAAAACCCAAACCAAATCCAACCCAACAGAAATACCAGGAAACCCCTTAAATCCAAGAGATCTCATTTCCAATATCCACAAACTAGAGACAAACGGAGACTGCACGGATTCTGCATTTCAGCACTCAGCACTGCTTCTGCACAAAGGGAACAGAGGATCATTTTATCCAACTTAAGCCTAATTCCATGTTTATCAATCATTAGACACTCAAAAATTTTAAAGGACTACATTTTCTGATTTTTGTAATTGCAGCTTTTTTCTTTGGTTGATGTTACAGGATGTGGCTGCAGAAAAATACAACCTTATTATAAGTGGCTAGGTTATTTTTTCATTTTACAAGCTTGATGATAAAGCAAATTGTTTCAACTCATTGCAGCTTCTATTACTGCAATGCCCTATGAAATTTCTAGATTGCAGGTATTTATAGCTCTGCTTTGTTTCTGTACTGAATTAATTCTGTATATTTGTGTTTTTATTTCTGTATTATTTTAGAAAGGTTTGGGATTATAAGTGTTTAATGATATAGTATGCCACAGTAATACATATTTTAAAGATTTGCTTATTTATTTGCAATGCAAACTGATCAAGAGGGAAGAAGGGAGGGAGAGGGAGAAAGACATACACACACACACACACACACACACACACAGGACTTCCGTCTACTGGTTCACTCCCTAAATGTACTCAGTGGCCCTGGCTGAATCCAGGAACCCAGAACTCTATTCAGGTCTCCAAGTGTTTCAGGAGCTTTAACCCATCAGATAACTCAATATGAAATCCAAGTTTAAGTAAATTCTACTGAAAAAGAAACTCTGAGAAAATTGTGATTGTAACATTTATTCATGATTATAAATATCTATGCAGGTATAAAACATATCTTAAATAAATGAATATTTTAAAAATATTTCATTATTTTGTAATGCAGTTAAAATCTTTAACAAAATATTTTAAAAGTAAATAGCTGCTCACATGGTGCCATCTTACATGTAAGAATGCCGTGTAGAAACAGTTGAATTTCACTATGAATAGATTTGAATGTGCAACCCTGTTCAGTTTGGCCTCAACTGGTTGGTCCATCTTTCCGTCTGTCCTTCCTTCCTTCCTTCTTTGATGAATTAATTAATTGATTAATTAATTTGAAAGACAGTTTTACAGAGAGAGAGATCTTCCATCCTCAGAAGCCAGGGCCAAAAGCTTCTTCTGTATTTCCCCACGTGTGGGTGCAGGGCCCACGCCCTGGGCCATCCTCCACTGCTTTCCCAGGCCATTAGCAGAGGGCTGGATCAGAAGTGCAGCAGTGGGGCGGGAACCTTTGCCTGTATGGGATGCAGGTGTTTTAGGCAGTGGCCAAGCCCACTGTGACACAACACCAGCCACTCAGTCTCAACGTTGTCTTAGGAACTGCAGTCTTGTTGCAGTTTGTTCTGGTGACATTATTGCCTGGTGACACCACTTTCTCCTTGTTTACTTGTCTGATTATGGTGAAGAGCAAACAGGACAAGCACAATAGCACATTGTTTCCTCCAAAATAAAATATGTGACTTTGGTGGGTCCTTCACAATGGTGTGCTATTGGCTAAAGTAGACAAAAAGTGATGTGATGAGTAAGAATGTGATGAGCTGATTTGTAAAATTGTCAAGCATTTTGTGTTTTTCTATTGTTTCTAAACAAATGCTAATCCCCATACTACGTGGAAATGGCTTCATTTAGAAACTTAAAAGGTAGAAATGTATGAGCAATATGATGATGTTCAGTTCTATCCTTTAGGTGGAGTTTTAAAATATAATCAACACCTCACTATTGATGACTCAGAAAAATGATACTTAAAGGGTGATAAAATGATGAATGTCCCTGTTTCAAAGAAAATTGTGGATTCCCTTACTGTACTCTCTAACATGGCCTCATTTGCAGGGCCGTGTTCACTGCCTGGTATGATGGGCCTCTCTGACACGAACAAATGCTATGCATTCAGGGACAGACCCTACAACCCACAGATAGATCTCCCATGACTAGGAATATCCCTTTCCCACATGTTCACTTTGCAAAGAGATTTGAGTGGCACAGGGTAATTTTGTAGGTAGCAGGAGCAAACAGCCAGGGGAAAGAGAAAGTTATATTAGTAATTCATCCCCATGCACTGGAATTGAGTAGTGGAAAATTATATCAATTATGTCCTTGCTGGCTACGGATGGAAACTCTGCAGTAATAAACTTTTCAAAGTGGTTGAGTCGCTGAAGTCCCATGATGGCTTCCTTTTCCCCTGTGTGTGCGGCAGGTTGACTTGAACTTGGGAGCACTCTTTGTTCACACACACAAGGAGTTTGAGGTGATCTTGACCATTATTCCTCAGCATGACCCCTGGGGACAGCCTGTAGGGGACTACACTTAGTCTATGTGAACGTGACTTTCTAGAGATGAATTGGCATCAAATATGTGCTGTCACTCAACAATAGGCAGAGACTTAATGCCACTACATTGTACACCTACAGTGGGTAAAATGGTAATTTCAGTGTTTATATAGTTTGCCACAAACAAAAGTGTGAGCTAGCATGTGGGTGAGAGGATACTTAGGCAGGATTATTACCTCCTGGTATTTATAACCTGGAGTTATAACTCAGAATTTAAAAGTTTTACTGCTGGGGGCTGGTGCTGTGGTACAGTGGGTTAAGCCACCAATACCAACATCCCATATGGGTGCTGGTTGGAGTCCTGGCTGCTCCACTTCCATCCAGCTCCCTGCTAATACACCTAGGAATGCAGTAGAGATGGCCCAAGTGCTTGGGCCCCTTTCACCCACATGGGGGATCTGGATGTAGCGTTTGGTCCCTGGCTTTGGACTTTTCTGCCCCTTTGAGAAGTGAACCAGTGGATGGAAAAGATCTGCCCTTCTTCTCTCTGTCAATCTGCCATTCAAATAAATAAATAAAAGAGTTTTACTGGGAAATATGATGAAATTCGTTGAGCAGGGCCATGAGTGAGGGAAACAACTCCTCAGTGGTTATTCACATCTGTGAATAAACAATAAACAATTTAGTTCTGCAGGTAGGATTTTAGAGACCTTTTAGCATCCATTATTAGAGAAAGCAGTTGCGCCGTCTTAATTAGCTAAGCAGCCCATTAATTTGCGTCAGATCTAGCAGGCTTGCCAGAAGCTCTCTGTGGATCAAACCCAGAGCTCTTGTTTTCCGGAAGATACTGAGGCACTGAGGACACTTGAGGTTAAGGGACTTAAAGAGTGCACATGGGACAGCTGTGGTCCAGTAGAGTGGTCAGTGACAAGGCCCACGTTCCTCACATTGTCCTGGCATGTGGGCTGTGGAATCCTTGGACCAGTCACCCTCCATGGCACAGCGGTAACCTAGGTCGCCAGCTGCTGTTAGTCGCAAATCCTTGGCGGTCACTCCCTGGCCCACTCACCGGCCCAGCTGCCACCTGTACTTTACTGATGGGCTGCAGACGGAAGTCTAACTGTTTTAAGGCAACAGTAGTCTTTCACAGCCTCCACCACGTGGTGGAGGAGCCTTTAGGTGAAAGTGTGGATGCCCAGACTGTCCGTCATTAGGACACACTGGTATGCATGCCCAGTGTACAGGCTCTTTTGTGGCTTTTCCTAGGGTTGAGGGGTGACTTTTACTGACTCCTGGAGGCTTCTCCAGGTGACATTACCTCCCCAAACCACTCCTGCAAAGGCTGGTGCTTGAGGCAGGGCCAGGGCCCAGCTGTGCCACCGGCTGCACCACACTGAAGGCCAATATACACAGCTAGTTTTGTCTGTTTATTTTCCTTATTTTAACTTTAGCTTCTCAAAACAATGTGTTGGCTCTCTCCTCAAAGTTTTACACACTGTTTAGGAATGAAAAGCAATGAATGTGAAAACTAGAATTGAAACAAGGGTGACTCAGCTGGACAGAGTAATGACAGGACAGAGTCCTGCACTGTGACAGGAAGTTGGTCCAGTGAGCCAGGAGGGTCTAAGAGCACAACAGGAGTATACTATGGAACACTACTCAGCGGTTAAAAAAAAAAAAAAAGAAAGAAATCCTGTCTTTTGCAACAAAATGGACGCAACCAGAAACCATTATACACAGTAAAATAAGCCAGTCCCAAAAAGATAGATACCATACGATTCTCTGACCTGTGGTAACGGATAGAGTACCTAAAATGTAATATATAGGAGTGAAATTGGTGTTTTGAAATCCGATGATTGTTATAGCCCTTGTCTCCACTGTTGAGGAGCAGTGTTTTTCCTTCATACTATTTGTTGATCTCTTTACTTGGTGTAGAGTTAATAGTATGAATATAAAGTAAACTGAAAATAGAATTCAGAGTGGGAATAGAAGAGGGAGGAGGAAGAAGGGTGGGGGTATGGTGGGGAGGGAGTGTTGGGTGGGCAGCATCACTATGTTCTTGAATCTGCATATATGAAATACATGAAATGTATGTACCTGAGATACAATTTTTAAAACTTTAACATGAGAAAAAGAAGAGAAAAAAATAACAGGCAGGCCTCAGGGTGGAATTAGGAGTCCCTGTGGATACTTTCTGTTGGGGTGTGTGTGTGTGTGTGTGTGTGTGTGTGTTGTTGGATTTTTTCTGACTGCTGGGTGTTCTGATGGTTTGGTGACCTTCGATGTCTGCTCATATTTAAAAGCGTTAGGACTAAATGTTGAGAGCTGTCTCTGGGTGTGTCAGAGTGGGGCAGGCTGTTGGGTGGACGGCTTTATCCATCCCAGGAACACGTGCTGGGCAGAGTGCTCACTGCTTCCTCAGCTTGCTGCAGCTCTTGGTGTTTTCCCTGGCCTGGAGCCTTTCCTTGGCAAACGCCTCCCTGACTGTTCCTGGGTGTTATGAGATTCCTTGGACGGTTCTCAGAGCCAGCTAGGGGAGAGAGGCTTGGAGCCACACCTTTCATAATGTACATTTCAATTAAACTTTGTTCAGCATATGTTTTGATGGACAGATAGTAATTATGTGCCTTTGTGGGCTATAGTGTGATATTTTGATTTTTGCATTGTGGATTCAATCAAAATTATAACTATTTCCATCATCTCACCAACTCACCGTTTTATTGGTGTGGCGACAATGCTAAAAATCTATTTCCTCCACAGTTTTGAAATATGGGATGCATTTTTGTGGACTGTGTTCACCATACAGTGAAGTAAGCCGGGCACAGGCACCACAAGTGCTCACCGACCTGTGGACGTCACAGAAACAGCGCAGCGAGGGCATGACAGAGGCTGGGGAGGGAGTGGGAAAGGAAGATGGAGGCCAAAGGGCACCTAGCTGGAGCTTGATTTTCTGTTCATCTCGCTCCAGTTTTGCCCAGGGTTCCGCATCCCTGAAGAACCTAGAACGTTCTGTTGCTGTGGGGGTTGTGGCCCCTCTCCAGGAAGGCAGGGGTGATGTCTAAGGTTGTGGCTCTGCCTATCCAGGGTTCCCTGAGGCCTTCTTGCTTGAGGCTGACATTTGTAGGCCCTTCTGAGGCCTCCCACTCCCGAGCCTCTCTGGGACTGTGTGCTACAAATTGGCTTGTTTCTGGAATTCCCAAATCGCCCATTTAGATTTCAGCTTTATCAATTCTGCTAAGTCAGTTCCACTTGTCTGTTAACCCAGAGGCTTCTAAAATCACGTTGCTGTCAACGTGTCTCTTTTGTCTTCGTCCTGGTGGAGATGGCGTTCTCATGCCTCCCACGTATCTGGTGAGGAAGCCGGGATAAGTGCATTCAGTCAGCCATGCTCAGCTGGAAGCTCCTGGGAGCAGATTTTGATCAGCCCCATCTTATATATGAGTTGCATTTGAAGTATTTATGGCATACAGATGGAAACAGGATTGGAATTAGGAATCGGGCTGAGCTGAGTGACACGGCTTTGCCTTTAATTTTCTGTTCTCTGCGTCTTGAGGTCTGTTCCTCTCTTGTAGTCTGATTCCGTGGTTGTGTGGAGATTGCCTTTGGGACTCCCAGTCATGGGAGAAGCTCAGCTTCTGCTGGCTGTCTCTGTGGTCTGCCCCGACAGCACAAGGCTTGGAGATCAAGGGCACCGAAGGAGCAGCTCTGGGCCTGCACCCTTCGCCCGATGGCTGAGCTGCATACGTGTCAGCTAGTCTGCAGGGCGTTGCCTGCAAGCCTCAGGACCCAGCCCTGCACCTGTTCTCCTGCTCCCCCTCTCCCTCATCCTCTCATTCTCATTCAGCCCTACAGCCTCTGTCCTGATCTCCAGCTACCTCCCCCACTCGCAGTGAACAGAGCCCGTTGGTGCTGCTGCACTCTCTGCCCTGGTCCCCACCATCTTTTCCATCTCAGGTAGTGAGTTGTCTGGCCCAGAATCCATTCTTGACTTATCGAATTCCTTCAGCCCCCCAGCCAGCTGCCAAGAACTCCTGATTCCGGCTCTGAAATTTCCCGCCAATGCTCTTCTCCTGGCCTGCTCTCACTGCCCTGGGAAGAGACAGCATCGCTTCTCACACAAACTGAAATCGCTCCCTAGTGCATCTCTATGTGGCTGTGTTTGCCCTGGCACAACCTGTCCCTTGGACAAAGTAATGATTTGGAATACGCACTAGATCTGGCCACTTCCCCACCCTCCAGCACCACCCCATCAGCTTCTATGATCTTAATTATTTCTGTGGCTTGAAGGCCCTGCTGGGGTTACCCCTGTGCCACTCCTCCCTCCCCAGGCTGCTGCCTAAGTCTCTGACACAGTGGGACCCTCTGCCCTTAATGCTTGCTGCCCCTTCCCATGGAGCGCTCTTGCTTCCTGCTCTTGCCCATGTTGACTTGTTTGCTAGCTCTCCAGTTTACAAAAACGCAACCTTTCAGAAGGGATGCACAGGCAACTCTTTCTAAATGGACCGACCCATGAAGTGTGCTTGTCACCAACTCACAGTGACCAATGACCATTTCCACTGAACATCTACTTGTTGCGCTATGTCCTTCCCACATTGGAATAAAAGCAACCGACATGCATGAGGCTCTCAGTAAGTATTTTGCAATGAACAAAGCAATTAATGAAAGATAATGACAGTCTGATGACATTGAAAATATTAGTTTAACCTCAGAAACAGAAACCATCCTAAGAAATGAAGAAAAAGTACACATGAAGTACCAAAGAATATCTCTGGAACTCTTGTACGTAGTTTCATAGATGGAAACCGACTTTCCTACAGTGACGCAGTGTTTTGTGGCTGAGAGCCAACTATGGAAAATAAGACCAGTACCTTTTGTTTGTATTTATGCTTACACAAAGGCATCCGTGTTTAAGTGCAGTGCTTGTGAGAATTCCTGACAGAAATCTCCAAGAGGCAGCTAGAAACAAAACCAGCTGTCAGGAGAGAGGTGTGGGCATGAGTTAGGACCAGAGGCCTATTAGAACAGAGATTCTTTGACTCATTAATTTTACAAATATTGAACCAGGGACTCTGCCAAATCCTAGCTGAAGTCATGGCTGCGAATGAAATTGTTGAGACTTACACATCACACGAGTGAAAAAGAGAGATTAAGTAGGAATGGAGAGAAATAGCCACATTTTGCAAAGGGTAACTTAGCTGAGGAGGCACAGAGAGGGTGTAGGTAGAATTTCACTGCAGAGATACTGTGCAGCTCTCCATGCCCAGGGACACAGTGCCCAAGGGGACGCAAGGGGTGCAGAAAGATAGAGAAGCAAGGACACCAGCAATTCTAATCCTTTACCCTGGGTCCTATAGCAACAGATAAGGTCATGGAGAAGGGAACACGCCTATAAATGATGACCCTTTATTGGGAGTGGTGCAAAGAAGTGTTATTTGTGAATGTGAGGTCTTTTAAAAATTCATAAAAATATGTCTTATCAAAAAACTATGAGTTCGTTTTGCACGAAAAATAAACTTACCTTTTAAAATGTTTACATATTTTCTTTTTCAGCTTTTATTTAATATAAATTTCCAAAATACAACTTTTGAATTATAGTGAATTTTCCCCTCATAACCTCCCTCCCATCCACAACCTTCCCATCTCCCACTCCCTCTCCCATCCCATTCTTCATCATGATTCATTTTTAAGTATCTTTATATACAGAAGATCAACTTAGTATATACTAAGTAAAGATTTCAACAGACTGCACCCACACAGACACACACACAAAGTATAGAGTGCTGTTTGAGTAGTAGTTTTACCATTAATTCTCATAGTACAACACATTAAGGGCAGAGGACCTACATGGGGAGCAGGTGCACAGTGACTCCCATTGTTGATTTAACAATTGACACTCTTATTTATGAAGTCAGTAATCACCCGAGGCTCTGGTCATGAGCTGCCAAAGCTATGGAAGCCTCTTGAGTTCACCAATTCTGATCTTATTTAGACAAGGCCATAGAGCTTACATATTTTCATCTTCCTGAAAGACAGATGAAGAGAGAAGGAGGGAGAAGTGGAGACAGAATAGGAGGGAGAGTGAGAGAGGGAGGGAAGGAGGAAAGGAGGAAGAGAGAGAGGGAGGAAGAAAGGGAAGGAGAGAGAGAGAGGGAGAGAGAGAGAGAAATATAAGTTGAATCTTCCAACTAATTGCCTGCTTTAGCCTAATTCCTGCTGTAACCAAGGATGGGCCAAGCTAAAGTCAGGAACCTGAACTCTGTTCAGGTCTCACTCATAGTTTGCATGAGGCCTGAGCACTTTAGCTGTCACATGCTGCCTGTCAACATGCACATTAGCTGAAAGCCAGATCAGAAGAAGAGTAGCTAAGACTCAAATCATCCCTCTCATATGTGATATGGGCACTCCTCACTGCACCACAATGCCCATCCTTAAACTTATATTTTAGTTCTGTTTTCTAAGAACTTTTTAAATTATTCTGGCAATCTGTGGAAACTGGTGGGCAGGTTGACCAGCCACACTAGAGGAAGTGGCATCATCTCAGAGGCGGACCACCAAGAATCAGATCTGAGGTGGAAAGAAAACACATCTGACTTGATGGGATCAAGGTGGCATGTGCCAATGCCATCTCACTACTCCAAGTGATCAATTTCAGTTCACAATTGATCATAATGAAAGGACTAAGAGTCAAAGGGAGCACATAAACAAGTCTAGTATCTGCTAACACCAACCGATAGAATAAATAAAGGGGAGAGTGATCCAACATGGGAAGTGAGATACTCAGCAGACTCATAGAATGGCGGATGTCCTAAATAGCACTCTGGCCTCAGAATCAGCCCTAAAGGCACTCGGATCTGGCTGAAAAGCCCATGAGAGTATTTCAGGCATGGAAAGCCAAGACACTCTGGCAAAAAGATCTCTGTGAGTGAGATCCCAGTGGAAAGAACAGGTCTTCAAAGAGGGAGGTGCCTTTCTCTGAAGGGAGGAGAGAACCTCCACTTTGACTATGACCGTGTCTAAACAAGATAAGAGTCGGAGAACTCAAGGGGCTTCCATAGCCTTGGAAACTCATAACTGGTGCATAGGGAGATTACTGATGCCATAAACAGGAGTGTCAATTGGTAAAGTCAACAACAGGAGTCACTGTGCACTTACTCCTCATGTAGGATCTCGGTCCTTAACGTGCTGTACACTGAGGCTTAATGCTATAACGAGTACTCAAACAGTATATTTCACTTTGTGTTTCTATGGGGGTGCAAACGACTGAAATCTTTACTTAATGTACACTAAACTGATCTTCTGTAAAAAAAAATAAAAAAAAATAAAAAAAAAATAAAAAAAAAAAAAAAGAAATTTTCAATTCCCAACTTGACTCTCACTGGGATTAAACATGACAATAGGTCTGATCTGATTTCATCATCATTTTAAAAAAATCATCTATTATTTTTCACTTTATGTTTCTGTGTGGGAGCAAACTGTTGAAATACTTACTTAAGGTATACTAAGCTGATCTTCTGTATATTAAGATAATCGAAAATGAATCTTGATGTGAATGGAAGGGGAGAGGGAGTGGGAAAGGGGAGGGTTGTTGGTGGGAGGGACAGTATGGGGGGGGAAGCCATTGTAACCCATGAGTCGTACTTTGGAAATTTATATTCATTAAATAAAAGATAAAAAAAAAAAAAAAAAAAAAAAAAAAAAAAAAAAAAAGAAAACACATCTGACTTTCGCTGTGCAAATGGGAAGGACTGGTAGCCTCAGGAAAATCCTGGTGAGATTAACTATCAGAAGGGAAAGTTGGCCCCAAGAGGAAAGAGGTTAAATCTGAGTATTGACAGGAGCCAATCAAGGAACAGATGCCAGCAGCCTAGCTGGTTGCTGATCTAGTGGCCATCATGGTTGTGGGCATTTTATGGTTGGAAGGGGTATGTTGACAGTCACTAAGCCTAATAACCTAGACACTCTATCCCATCAACAATTAAACTGCAAATGTAGTAAAAGGAGGACAGGCTTACGATTTTATTTATTAACTGGAATTAAACAGTCAAGGGCAAATTTGGTTGTTATTACAGAGAACATAGACAAATTTCCTTGACTCAAAAAGAAAGAAATTCCACTGTCAGTTTAAGGAAATAGATATAAAAACAATTTATTGGGAACAAATGTTGCAAAAAGCTGTGCCTCCTTGTCCTCACCTGGGCTCTGTCTGCTGGGTTCTCCTCCTTGGTCCATCTTTTCATGTTTACTTTGGACAGCTGGGTCCAGCCCCTCTGCCCCACCAACCTGCTCGAAGCAGCGCTGTGCTGTCAGACTGACGAGTGCACAGGCGTTGTTGAGTTTCCTCAAGGTCCATGTTCACACCAGGGAATTCTCTCTTCTTATTTTTCCTGATGAGGTAACCTGAGCCAGTGTTCTCATCATTCAGTTGATTGGGACTTTGTGAGAAAACAACTTTTTTCCTCTTGACTGACTTATCTCCCTTCAGGGTGTAGCTCAAACCTGAGGGCATTACAAAAAGCTCATGGAAAAGATAATTAAAAGATAAGTTTATGTTGTGGCAAACAGTTTTTGAAATCTATGCATAAGAAGCACTTTCAAAAGGCTGGTGGAAAATGCATCCTTTGTAACAACTCTATGTTATCTTCAATAATCCATGTTCAGATCCCTCAGTGCGGCCCTCCTCAGTCTCAACTACTCTTCCATCCCTAACTCCTGCCTGCTGTTGATACCAAGGACAAGTGATTTTCTTCTTTCCTATGTTAATTCATTCAGCACAGCTATGGTGTGTACAATCTCCAGGATAAAGTAATCTTTATAAAATGTGTCTCACTGTGTTAGAGCCACAATTTGTGCGACCACATTCTTCAAGACTGGTGGGAACATTGATTTTCAGATCTAAGGCTATTGCTGGACCCAGGATGTGTCCGTACTTGAATGGATATGATGCATACAAAAGACACTTGTAATCTCATCCCATCTCCAAATAGACCCACTGTTGTGTCACGGAGGTGGATTGTGGCACTTAGGAGTAAGACATGAAGAGTACCCAGTATCTATCGTTACTCTTTTCTGAGGAGTAAGCTGTGAACTGGCACCATGTTACTCAAGAAGGTGGACACTGTATTCCTTATTGCTTAACTGATCCATGGCCTTGCCGGCTTGAAGTAGCTGGAGAATGTAACCAGTCCAGAGAGGACAATCCATTCCAGTAAAAGCAGTCCTAGCTAGGAGACAAGCCCCAGGTGAGTCATCTTCAGAAATGGCTGGAGTTCAGTGCTTCAGACAGGAGCCTCGAGGGGCATGAGTGGGTGAGAATAGGGCGGGGATGGCAGAGGATTGCTGAGTTGGTGGGTGACCAGACCCCTCCCTGCATTTGCCATTTGCTAGTGCATGGTTCTGCATACCCTATATGCAGACTATAGGGGGAAATCTGATCTACGGATATTCAAATAGCATAAAGGCCGTGAGCTCTTGGAGAAAAAGCACTTTCATGTGTTCCTGGGAACGAATCAGCCTCCAAATCCTTTGTAATGTATGGAATATTCAAGACACATGGACCCATTCATGGCAGTAGACGTTCGGGCACGTGTCTTTGCCTGAATCCATTCTTTCACAGTTTAACTTTTTTTTTAAAGAAAAACTGCTAGCTGTGGACATTCAAAAGCCAGAGGTGGTGGCACAGTGGGATTGGGAGGGGGTGCTGGGAGCACAGGGCTGGGCCTATGAACAGGAGCCAGTGAATTCGTGAGAAAGGGGTTCCACCTAGGGGTCCCAGCTGGCTGAGCCATTGTGCCTCGCACACAGGGTCCCTGTTAGAGCCTGCTTGGGATGCTCGGCATCTCCCTAGGTTGCCCCTGAGAACTGAGACTCATTCATGCGCTGGGAATAGGAGGATTGTTGCTATTTTGCTGGCTCCGTGGCTTTCTCTGAGCCAGCTTGGAAGAAATCCTCAAAGCGAATCCTGAATTACGCTTGACTTTCTCACTGCTGCTGACAGAGGAGGCCCTGTGCCCACATCTCTCGTGAAGTGTACTTGTCTGTGGAATCACAAATAGGGCAAAAAGCATTAAAAAAGAAGGTTGTAAAACTGAGAAGAAAAATCAGATTCTAAGAAAAGACTATTTAGGCCTGGTGGTCATTGATTTTCTTTAAGATTTGTTTGAATGTTTTTGCTTCTGTGAAGGTTCTAGTATTGAAAACGTATATCACGGGGCCGGCACTGTGGCACAGTGGGTTAACACCCTGGCCCGAAGCACCAGCATCCCACTTGGGCGCCAGTTCTAGTTCCAGCTGCTCCACTTCTGATCCAGCTCTCCGCTATGGCCTGGGAAAGCAGTAGAAGATGGCCCAAGTCCTTGGGCTCCTGCACTCGTGTGGGAGACCTGGAGGAAACTCCTGGCTCCTGGCTTCAGATAGGCGCAGCTTTGGTCATCGCAGCCATCTGGGGAGTGAACGAGTCGGTGGGAGATCTCTCTCTTTGTCTCTACCTCTCTCTGTAACTCTGTCTTTCAGAAAAATAAAATAAAGCTTTAAAAAAAAAGAAAATGTATACCACTTAGTCATGCACCGAGCTCCTTCTGAAGAACTCTTCATATGGATGTGAGCTTAAACACACCACACATGCACAGACGCATACCAACATTCATGCACATGCGTGCACACACACACACATGCACACTCAAGTTGCTTTACAGATTCTAATTTAGCGTGGCTTTCTTTGCTTCTAAGAGTCAGAGAAACCATGGCTTATTTCCGTTTCAATACGTTCATTCAATTGGCTTGTACTGAGTCCTATCCTATGTAAGTTTACACTAAATATAAAGCAAAATGGAGAGCTGAAACAGAAGAAACGGACAAAAACAGAATTGAACTTAGGGCCTAGGTGCTGCGGGACACTTTAGTAGGCTGGTGACTGCTGGTCATATTGCTTTTCTTTGTCATGTGTCAGCAGCGGCGGCATCAGAACTGTGCCCTAGCCCACCTGGTAAACACGACATGGTTCCTTAGCCCCATGTCATGCTTATATGCGAGCTCATCCCCCTGCCCATGTGTGTGCTTGACAAATATTGGGGTCAGCTGTTGGGCTGTGCTGGAGTGTGTGTCCCCTTGTTTCAAGAGATGTGTGCTCTAAAGATATTGTACTAATGATAGATTTAAAATAAATAGAAAAGAGAAACTAAAATAACTTGCCTGGTCTCGTTTTTTTCAATATTTATTTTATTAGAGTTACAGAGAAAGAAGGAGAGGAAGGGGGAGGGAAGGAGAGGGAGAAGGAGAAGGAAAGAGGTGGCAGGGAACCTGCTGGTTCACTCCCCAGATGGCTGCAACCCAAAGCCACGAGACAGGAGGTTCGTCCAGCTCTCCCACATGCTGGGTGACAAGGACATAAGCATGTTGGCCATAATACTACTGCTTTTCCCGTGCCATTAGCGGGCAGCTGGAAATGAAGTGGAACAACTGGCTCATGAACCAATGCCTGGGTTGCAGGTGGTGGCCTAACCCACTACACCACAAGGCCAGCCCTGGTTTCATTATTAATTTACATCCATAGTTCATGTCGTACCCCTGACCCCTGGCCCGTATTCCTTCCACACTCATTCCTCAGGGCCCAGCTGGGCTGGTTTCTCCTCAGGTAGCCTGCATCAAAGCGCTCTTACCCCAGCCTTGGCCATAGTTGCTATCGACACACTGCCTGGCATGCTTGTGCTTCACTCCCACGGTGGAAGAACACATGGGAGCTGCCTGTTTTACGTGCATCCCAGCACTGAGGGGAGCAGGACCAGGTCCACAGCTCAGCAGCTGCCAGATAAAGGTCCCATCTGGAATGTAGTGAGTGCAGTTTCAAGCAGTCGACGTAGAGGTGGAGGATGGGCTAAGCTTTAGGCTTTGGTGTGGAGATTAGTGTTGCTGGTGGGTTTTCGGGGAGAAGTCTGAACGTTACAGACAAGACAGTTTGGATGAAGGTCTATGCCATCGATTTTGTGGACAATGAATGCCAGAGGCTGTGGGATGTGATGCTCACTGCTCAAGGTGGATACGGTCCATGGTCTTCAGTGTGCACCTGATTCCCACATGCGCAGCCTTTTATCCTGTGGGTAGAATCTCATTCTTAGACTGTACAACATGGCACACCATAGGCGCATGTTGAAAAAGGACCGTGCATGTGTGTGTGTATATATGCATGTATGTGTGTGTGTTCATGTGTGTAATATTTTTCTAAAATACCAAGCTCAATTGGGAGAATGGAGAGTCCCCCCAAAAAACTGAATTAATTCTCCAAGGAAATCAAAGGGAGCACCAAAGTAGCTATGGTGCCTTAAGATCCAGCTGCGGGAAAAACCCAAAACAAAACCCCCACGCCCCACCTCCCCACAAGGTGGCTCTGGAGTGTGTATTCAGGGGGACTCCAGGTGGCAGATTCTGGGCTTGTCTGGAGTATGTATTCAGGGGGACTCCAGGTGGCAGATTCTGGGCTTGTCTGGAGTATATATTCAGGGGGACTCCAGGTGGCAGATTCTGGGCTTGTCTGGAGTGTGTATTCAAGGGGACTCCAGGTGGCAGATTCAGGGCTTGTCTGGAGTATGTATTCAGGGGGACTCCAGGTGGCAGATTCAGGGCTTGTCTGGAGTGTGTATTCAGGGGGACTCCAGGTGGCAGATTCTGGGCTTGTCTAGAGTGTGTATTCAGGGGGACACCAGGTGGAAAATTCTGGGCGTGTCTGGAGTGTGTATTCAAGGGGACTCCAGGTGGCAGATTCTGGGCTTGTCTGGAGTATGTATTCAAGGGGACTCCAGGTGGCAGATTCTGGACTTGTCTGGAGTATGTATTCAGGGGACTCCAGGTGGCAGATTCTGGGCTTGTCTGGAGTATGTATTCAGGGGGACTCCAGGTGGCAGATTCTGGGCTTGGCATTGGCTGTTGCAGTGGCTGCTCCGGTCTCTCCTGCCTTCTCTCCAGTGAAAACATTCCTCTCCTTCAGGCTGTGGGTAAGCAGCAGCCTTGGCCCCAGGCTGCGCCAGGGTGTAAGGGCCTCTCCTGGCTCCTCCCACGGGGCTTCCCACCAGCCCTGCCAGCCCGGGTTCTGCCCCTTATGTGTGGATCTCAGTTGCCAAGCAACCTCCAGCCTAATCTGGGTTTTAAAATTCATTAAGAAAAAAAAAGAGAGAGAAGGCTGGCTTTTGATTTCTCTTTTGAGTTGCAGTGGGAAGGCAGCGGGTTTTACTTCTAGAGCATATTGTGTTCCTTAATGAACAGTCCACCAAATTTATTCTGCACCTTTCCTCACTCTGGTAATTGGCAGTGTCCAGGGGACCTGTCCTCCTAGGAGCGGTCATTACCACAGGCCCTTGCAGCAGGTTCAGGGTAGACTGCAACAAGGGATCCTGATGCACAGCCTTTCAGCACAGGGCCCTGGAGCAGCCTGCAGCCATCTTCGACGTCAGGCTTGGTGACTGTCACTCTCACCGCAACCTCGTCTCTGCGCATTGGGTTTCCATGCTAGGGAGAGATTGTCCGCGGTTGTCTCTGAGTCTCTGCGTGCCTGACTCAGTGAGGGACCCCCATCCTTGCATCTCGGACATTAGAGGGCTCAGTGCAACCTCAGGTGGCTGTGAAATCAGCAGGTTTTTCAGGATAAGAAAACAAGGACTTTGGGATTGACTGTGACTTAGAAGTCAGCGCCAGGCCTTTGGCCAAGCTTAAAACAAAGAACGTTACTTGGGATTGAGAAAAATACTCTGTCCCTGCCACAGATGTACTGTCCTCAGCACTTTATGGGATGACATTGGGCTGTGAGGAACCCAGCCATGCACCGCTCTTCATGGTGATGAAATGTGTCCCCAGCCTGTGGGAAGTCAAAGGGAGATGGGGAAAACTTTTATAACTTTTTTTTAAGATTTTTATTTATTTATTTGAGAGGTAGAGTTACAGAGAATTAAGAGAGAAACAAAGAGATCTTCCATCCACTGGTTCACTCCCCAGGTAGTTCCAACAACCAGAGCTGGGTTGATCAAAGCCAGGAGCCAGGAGATTCTTTTGCGTTTCCCATGCAGATGCAGGGCCCAAGCACTTGGGCCATCTTCTACTGCTTTCTCAGACTGTAGCAGAGAGCTGGGTCAGAAGTGCAGCTGGGGTGTGGACCAGTGCCCTTAAGGGATGCTGGTGCAGCAGGCAGATAGATAGCCCTCTGCACCATCTGCTCCCCTTTCCCCCAATAACTTTTAATATTCATGTATGGTCTCATATTTTATTATTTTTGTTCTTAGTTTTGTTATTCTTTGATGAAATGATGGGAATTCTAAACTGTGCCATTGTTTAGATAACTAGTCCCTGCTTATTATATTAGCACTGGTTCTTTGTTTTGTATTTTAGAAAAAAATTACCTCTTCCAAATCCAAAATTTGTAGAATCAATCTAAATAAGCCCTAAGTTTCCTTCCACCTCACAGTCTGGAAGAACACATGCTAAATAATTTTTTGCCTTGTGTTCTGGAATGTCAGGAACATTATCATCCTAGGCGTGAAAAGTATTGCTATTCTCTCTTAGTGAGATCCTCCATGTCCGTGGTTGTATAACTCATCTGGGATTTTTCATAAGTTACCTGTAGATCCATGCCTGCAAACCCTGGTTTCCACTGTGATTCCTGAACAGTGTTCCAGTGTGTCAGCCCTGCAGGGGTGAAAGGCGTGTGTGTTGTGTGTGTTGTGTGTGTTGTGTGTGTGTTGTGTGTTGTGTGTGCGTGTGTGCACATGCGGGTGAGGACAGAGAGTGAATATGGGCATAGGAGGTAATCTAGGGCATTGGCCCATCAGCAAGGACTCCAAGTCTCCTAACTCTTTGAAAACATGGTTTGCATGTTCATTGAAGTCTGTGTTAATAGAGAACAGATTTCATAAATTCCATAGGTAGAAGAAGATATCATACTTCCCTCTCTCCCTCAACCCCCCTTCCTTCCTTCCTTCCTTTCTTTTATTTTTCTTTATGTTTCTCAAAAACACAGTTATACCCCACTCTAGAGCCACAGGCTTAATGCAGCATTCACCGTAGCACTCAACAGGACAAAGTGCCGCAGTGTTCCTCGCAGAGGGTATTGTCTGGGGCCAGGAAACAATGCTGGAAAGCGTCCCCCCTGGGTCCCTGAGCCTTCGCAACTCCGACAGCCCTTGTCTTCACACCTCACAGAGGTGCTCCTGGGTGTCTACTAATTGGATTTGAAAGAGCGTTTATAGTTCAATATGTTGAAGACGTACTGATTTTTACTGCTTTAAGTGATACAAATAAATTAAGGTTGCACTCAAAGGAGCACAGTGAAGTGGGAAATTGGTTTTATTAATATAAGTTTCTTTTTAAATTTCTGGGCTGCTCACATGACTAATGGGCTACTCGTTAATTAGCTATTGATTAGTTTGTCTCTAAATCCATTAGAAAATCAGCCAGATATTTAGTTTCCATTTTGTGTGTTTATAAAAGTCAAAGGTGGACTCATATTCACATTAAGAAAAAGCAAAAGGAACATCTCAGTATTTTCTGTTTACAGTTCAAATGCAACACTCTTCTGTTCAGAATGCCTGAGTTGCATAAAAGTCATCAAGACCCACAATAAAAGCATAAATTAATTGGATTTGAATGCCTGGAAGTTGGTAAACACATTTTATTTTTCATAGCAGGGTCCCAACGTGCACGTGTAATATGACAATATAAATTGAGAACAAATGACATTAAACAAAGCCCAAACAGCAAGGCTCTGTCAGTCCCTGCACAGAGCCATGGCCAGGTCGTGGCTAGGAACCACACTGGGTGGAGGGGAAGCGGCTATTGGAGCGGTAGAGTGTGGTGAGGTGGCGAGCTCCTGGGAGAGATACTTGCCTTCAGAGGCACAAGGAGCACAGCCCCGCTGTGATGCAAGGCTGGACGTGGGCACAAGAACAGGGGTGGCAACAGGAACGGGCAGGGCTCCAGATGAGCGGAGAAGGGCGGAGTCCACGTTCAGAAGATTCTGGGATAGCGGTCTCTCGGGTGGATGAGGAAAGCAGTGGCCGTTTGACGAGGAGCTAGGACTTGATCGCAACACAGTGAGAGACCATCCAATAGATCCTTTAAGCCCTGAGAGTATGGAGCGCAGAGGCCAGGCCTTTGGAACTTTCTCTGGCTGCTGGAACTGACTGCAGATGTCCCAACTGAGGGATTGTGTGAAGGGCAGAACAGGGAGCCAGGGTAGGAGACACACTGGTGTGACCGGTGCAGGAATCTGCATAAGTTTCAGAAAACATCTGTAGAGATCAAAAAAACCCTTAAGCCCCAGGGCGCAGAGTGTGGCATGGGGCTGTGGATTTTTTTTTAGCTGGAAAATCTACTGAGTGTCTGTGCTGTCAGTGCTTAGCAAGCAAGGCTGAAGAGAAGAGAGAGGAACGTAAATCAAGAAGGGGAGAGTGAAGGACATGGGAGAGAATGTGTGGGGTTCCACGTGGTGCACAACTTCATACGTGAGCTCTGGTGCTCAGTTTTGTGCAGGGTATGGTTGAAACTTCCTCCATTGTGTCTACAAGCATTTGTGCAAACAAGTTTCAGAACTTCTACTCTCTGGGGCACTGAGTGGATGCTTGGTGTTGTTCTAATTATTCAGCAGGATAATGAAGTCAACAACTGTGAAGCAGGGTGACTTTCTAGTTGCTCTTTTCCTGATGTCCACAATGCAAACTTTTCACAAATTATTATCTCCATATTCCATTCTTTTTGTTCCCTTGATTCTGGCATACTTCTTATAATATTTCACAATATTATTTCATAATATTATCACTACTTATAATATTTTACATTCCTGATTTTGTCATTCTATTGCACTTCATGGCTTAGTTTTATTGCTCCATATTTGTTTCTTTAACATCATTTTCCATAAGATAAAGATAATAGGATGAATCAGATCGATCTAAGTTTAAAACATAAGTAGCTCTTATAGTTCATCTCAGATTAATAAACTGCAGAAAGCAAGTGAATAGAAGCATCAATTATCAGGTTTCTTTACCAAAGAGAACTTGAAAAAATACAATCGAATTTTAATAACAAGGTAATTATGATAGGCCAGCCACTCAGTTCCCCAGGGAAGTCTCGTCTTTTACTCCTGGAAAGGATTCACATAAACCGTAATTCACTCTTATTTCTTTTCCTCTTTTTGTTTTTTTCTTGTCCTCTGTGTCTTTGGCTCAAAGGCAATGATAACACAAGGATTTACCTTTTAAAGGAACAGAAATATCTGTGTTCTATAACTGGATCTATTTTAATTTTTATTGCTTTTAAGTCTCCGCCATGCGTGTTTTAATTTATCAATGAACTCATCTGCTGTGTAGGATTTTGCCTCGATGTTGCACTCCTGGGTGGACAGACACAGTTTTGTATTTCTGTGTTGAACAGGAGTCCACTGCCCAGATATACTGTACTAGAGTTAGCTCTTCCTCTAGGGCAGGGCTTTCCGTTGTTACACTCTTCATCACTAAAATAGCTCCTGATCTACTAAATATTGTCTAGCAGTAAGTTCTTGGGAATGGGAAAAATTAGACCAATTAATCTTTTTTTTTTTGACAGGCAGAGTTAGACAGTGAGAGAGAGAGACAGAGAGAAAGGTCTTCCTTCCGTTGGTTCACCCCTAAATGGCTGTCACAGCACTGCGCCCATCTGAAGCCAGAAGCCAGATGCTTCCTCTTGGTCTCCCACGCGGGTGCAGGGCCCAAGGATCTGGGCCATCCTCCACTGCCTTCCAGGGCCACAGCAGAGAGCTGGACTGGAAGAGGAGCAACTGGGACAGAATCCGACGCCCCAACTGGGACTAGAACCCGGAGTGCCGGCGCTGCAGGTGGAGAATTAGCCTAGTGAGCCACGCCGGCCCAGACCAATTAATCTTAACATAGTTCCATTTCCTGCTCCGTGCCCACCCAATATGAACCAGCATCAGTAAGAGTACCAGTTCTGAAACTGCACCTATTTCAGCATAAACATTTTCACTTTCAGTAGTAAAATGTTTTAGATGCAGTTTAATTTCTGAAATACCTGCAAGATAATTGTTTGGAGAGAAGGTATTACTTACTTTTTAAAATCTCCTCTGAATGTGTGGAAATCTCTAAGCTGCTAATCTGTTTTGCTGGCTGGTCAGGTAACTGTCTGTCTCAGACACTGACTGGATGCTGACCTGGTATTAGCAGCCATTGTTTCTCGTTCAGTTCTTTTTTTTTTTTTTTTTTTTTTTTTTTTTTTTTTTTTTTTAAGATTGATTGATTTGAAAGCCAGAACCAAATAGAGGCAGAGAGATAGAAAGAGACAGAAAAAGAGAGAAAGTCCATTCACTGGTTCACTCCCCAGATGGCCACAACAGCCAGAGCTGAGCTGATCCAAAGTCAGGAGCCAGGAGCTTCTTCTGGGTCTCCCACTTGGGTGCGGGGGCCCAAGGACTTGGGCCATCCTCCACTGCTTTCCCAGGCCATAGCAGAGAGCTGGATCGGAAGTGGAGCAGCTGGGACTCCAACTGGCACCCATATGGGATGCCGGCACTGCAGGCAAAGGCTTTACCCACTAAGCCATAGTACCAGCTCTTTTAGTTTAGTTCTGACCACAGAGATGAGCAATGCCAGTAAGTTTTGCTTATCACTCCTTTCCCCAATCTACTTCGTTTTATAATATGATAGTTTTCACAACATGTAAAAATCATTTTGTTTAAAGTAGCTGCATTATTTCTAAATCATGTAGAAAATGGGAAAATAGTGTTCTAGGGTTATCAGTATATTTCATACAAGTTGAGGAAACAGAAATATATTTATTTTTTAAAGATTTATTTATTTACTTGAAAGAGTTACACACAGAGAGAAGGAGAGGCAGAGAGAGAGAGAGAGAGGGGTCTTCCATCCGCTGGTTCACTCCCCAGATGGCCACAACAGTTGGAGCTGCACCAATCTGAAACCAGGAGCCAGGAGCTTCTTCAAGGTCTCCCACATGAGTGCAGGGGCCCAAGGACTTGGGCCATCTTTCACTGCTTTCCCAGGCCATAGCACAGAGCTGGATGGGTAGTGGAGCAGCCAGGACTAGAACCTGCCCATATGGGATGCCGGTGCTTCAGGTCAGGGTGTTAACCAGCTGTGCCACAGTGCTGGCCATGCAGAAATATATTTATATGCATTTGAAAGAGGTATATGTAGATGTGATTTCATGCACAGAAGTTTTTTAAAGGTACTTGTTTTATAAATTGATGGTTTGGCCAGATTTATATAAAACATTGTGATTTTTATCTGTTCAAAGGGAAGACATTTTGTATGACTCTAAACTATAAAATACTTGGTGTTTGAAATATGGAAATATAATATTGTACTTAAAAAGTTTGCTTCTAGGATCACAAAATCACTCAAAATTGTGAAATTTGGAACAGCCTACAAACAATTAACTCCCTCGTAACACATTGTAGCCAGGAATCCAATGATGTCACATCCCATAAATAAACATACATTGTGTCAACTACAAATAAAAGGCATTATTTCCTTGAAATACGTTAAGACCCTGGCTTTTCTGAGTACAGTTACATTTATTGCAGATAATAGGAGGATAAAATGACCAGTGCCTGCCAGGTATGCTGCTGCGTGTTTCTCGTAGTAGCTCTTCTTCCAGTCCTTCGACCTGGGGAGAGTGGTCTGGATCCAGAGGCGATTTATGGTGAATCTGGGGAGAGGCTATGTTTGCTTTGAAGAATGGAGAAGAAAAATGCCAAAAATAGACTTGTCGAAAGAACGGCGAATTTGGTAAAAAATAAAGCATTCAGTCATTTAGTGGATACTTATTGGCTCAGTGCCCTGTGCCAGGAATAATATTGAGGACTAATTTTCTGAAGACTTGTCAGTGTGAGAGGTGTTCATGTCGTTGAATATTTGTTAATTCTGGCTTGCTGTTGCCAGGCATTCTCGATTCATACTGCAGTTTTCCAGCAAACGCACACTCTTTCCTGGCCTGAGGAGCTGCCCATTTCACAGCAGCTGAACATCCTTCAGGGCAGAGCCCCTAGTGTCTGCTCTGGGCCACCACAGCAGCTGCAAGGGAGGTGCTGGCGGGGAACCCTTGGTGAACTCGCCCTGTCGACTGCTGCATCCATAACACAGGATGGAAATGGCTACCTTCATGGCGTTGTCTACAGAAATTTTATTTGGAAGTCAATAAGCAGATGTGAAATAAACACTCAATGGATATTAGTTTTGTGGCATCTCTAAGTTGTCAGGCTTGTGCAAAGGCTAAACGATGTGTTTAACGGCTGTTGCCGCGTGACGTTTGAGTCAACCTTTGAATAAGTAGGAATGGAGAACCCTTTTAAATGGGCTATTTCAAAAACTAGATGTGCAAGTCAAATATCAAATAACATGAAGGGAATTTGACTTAGGAATGACCACATTGAAATCTGAAAGGAACTTCTTTACGTTAGGTGTTTCTTCCACTAAAATTCCCTTTAAGAACAATTCATTTCAAAGGAGTTGAAATAAAAGAGTAAATGTCAAATCAGATTTTCTTTTCAAAATATGAAGGTTCTTCAGAAACTTCATGAAAATGTTGAATCAAAAGATGCACATTTTGGTTGAAAAAATTTGAAATCCATTTTTTTCTTTTTAAATATGCATCTTCCATGGACTTTCTGAATCCCCCACCTGTTTTTCAGGTTATTTGCTCATAGGTTTTGGAATATTGTTATGAGAAAAATACTGGAGGTAAATTTTCGGTAGGATGGAGACAAAATAGAGATAAATGACTTCTTGGAATAAATGAGAAATAGATTCTTATATAATAACTTGGGTTTTTATTCCTCATCCCCCCATCTCCTGCATATACTTGTATCCAATGATACAGCTCAGAGTTTGTCAGGTTGTATCTTTTTCTCTGACTGGAATAGGAAAGCTGTCACAGATTCACCCACATTTTAAAGGTTAGATCACATGTTATGGAAGAGCGCATCTTGTTCATTGTTATAACATAGAAAGTGTGACAAGTATTCTCGATCAAAAATGGATTGCGAAACTGATCTTGAAATGGATTTCTATCTTCCATAATTTTTGAAACATTATCAAGTGACGTTCTGTCAGTTTGATTACATAGATGTGTAAAAAGGGTTAAAATATTCTAATTCTGGGACAGAAGAAACCAAGAAAAGAAACCGAAACCCTAGAACGTAGATTTGCTTGCTGATGTTGCATAAACACATATCGCAGAGAAGAGAACAGGAAGTTGTCAAAGGCTGTGTTCAGCTTTGGTTTTCCAGGTATCCGCAGCACCTCATGGGCACAGATCATGAACTTCATTAGGTGCTGAATGCTGACAGTTTCCTTTGTAGCTTCCGTTCAGCCTCACTGTGCGTCTGGCCAAGGATGGACCTGAACCCTGCTGTGTGTCTGCCTCAAAGCACAGGTCACAAGGCGTGCAGCTCCCTTTCCTCTCCAAGTCCCCTCTCTGCTGCCTTCCAGACGCCGAGCAGCTCCTGAACGGCAGAGGATACCTTGCCTCACGGAAAATCGACTATTCTTCCTTTGCTCATTGTTTCCCTTGTTGTAGATAGAAGGAAGTATGTTGATTATCAGTGGGTGCTGTGGCAAATTCCCACAAATACCGCAGCTTGAGAAGAAGCACATACAAGCATGGACAAGAGTCTGACAGCTCTGTGGGCTGGCAGTCTGACACCTGCCTCTCTGGGTTCCACACAAGGTTTCTGCAGAGTTAATTCTTTCCAGAAACTTAGCACAGAATCTGTCATTTGGCCTTATCTAGCACCTGCTGGCCACCCACAACCCTTTGCACCATGCCCCCTTTCTACATCTTCAACGCCAGCAAGTTTGCATCTTTCTGAAGGATTTGTTGTAATGAATGGCAACTTCCTCTGACCATGGCCAGAAAAGGTTCTCAGATTTTGAGGAATCATCTGATAATATTGAGCCAATGCAAAAAATCCAGGCTATCTCCCAATCTTCAAAGCCGTAACTGTGCCAACAATAAGATCCTCTTGTCCAGGCAGGGCAGAGTGTTTGTGGTTCTGGGAACCATGATGGGGGCTTGCCTGGAGGGGGCATCTCATGTTCAGGCTCACATGGGGAGGCCATGTGCAGCCTCAGGCTTGGAACCCTCTCCAGGCTTGGCCCGCCATTTCTCTGTGCTGCAGTTCTCAGTATGGTCACTTTTACATAGACATCCGGGTATTTGAGCTGCCATTCATCATCTCTCTTGTCACCATCTTCCTCTTCCCTCTCATCTCTTCTCACAGCCATTATCCACACATTTGGGTATTTACTTGTTCAGTTCTCCTCCCTCTCTTCACTAGACCTTGTCGGCTACAGCATCTGTGGAATGTGAGGAATGTGTAGCACCCGCCAAGTACTAGGAGGCAATGGATGGGGATCCATGAGTGATTTCTGGAAAGCACATGTTGATGAAAGGGATTTGAAATTTAAATATTAAAGAACAAATTTGTTATTGAAGACCTAGCTAAAACTCACCCAATACAACACTTCAGAAATTTTCACAACAGCTACATTCTTTTACTCTAGTGAGGGTGCTTAAGATTGAAAAGTGCGTGCACACACATACACACACACACACGAAACCAAAAATGCGCCCAGAAAGCTGGAGCACATCATTAAAATGCCACATTGTAACTGGGCTCTTGAAAAGCAAATAGCCAGATGCTTCCTTTCCCAAAGCGTATTCAGTAAAATGAATAAAACCCAAACGATATTGTGAAGAAAAGACATAATTCATTGGGCAGTCACATCTCATTTTCTTGTATCATTATAAGGGTAATAACACTCAGACAGCTGGTCAACCACTAGCCCTGGAAGTGGCTTACTAAATATGCTTGCTCTAAAAAATGAAGGTGCAAAAACAAAAATTTTGTCCTTTACCCGGGAGACAAGCCTTAGAGACATTGCAGATCATGAGTGGGACATTCACGGGCCCTTGTCACCTCTCATCTGAATACAGTCAGCAAGGTGTGCCTGGAGGTGTTTCCCGTCTCAAGGTTCTTGTGGTTGGCTTAATAAATACTGCTGAGCAAGGCAAGGGGATGTGCTGGTCTCCCTGTGATTTCCTTGTATATTAGACACGTCAGACGGGGCAATTGGGAGCCTCAACTGAGGATTTAAACAGTGACTATGAGGGGGGTTAGGGAAACCCTACAGAGATCTAGAGTAGTCCAAGGGCATAATCCTGGTTGTCCAACTGCTTCAGTCATTCAGATTTTCATATTTACGTGATAAACCTGAGAAAATTATGTATATGAACTCAGTGATTAGAGGTCAATAAAGGCCCATTTCATGTTTCATTCTACAGCTGTTGTGTATGGTGATTTACATCTTTTTACTTACAAGAAAAAGAACACAACCAGTATTTCTTTTGTGTCTGACATTGAATCACCTATTCTGCACATTCCACTTCCCTTAATTCTTACAGTAATCACTTCAACTCTGAACAATAAGCCATAAAGCATATGTGAAGGCCCTCATGGTTGGAGTAGCAGGGCACCACCCTGGGGTCAGCAGGGAGGAGGTGAGGATGATGTTTGAATTCCTGTGCCTTTTTGGGGTATAGCAAATGCCTTACTTATGCAGCATCTCAGTGTCAAAAACACCATGGAGAAAAAAACAAATTAACTTCCCAAGCTTAGTTGTGGGGATGAAAATAGCTTTTATTGATGTCTTATTATTACATGTGAATCAAAGATATGTATAGTAATATAAATGTCTAAAGACTCCTAAATTTCTTTTTTTTTGGAAGATTTATTTATTTATTTGAAAATCAGTTACATAGAGAGAGGAGAAACAGAGAGAGAGAAAGAGGTCTTCCGTCCACTGGTTCCCTCCCCAATTGGCCACAATGGCCAGAGCTGTACCCATCTGAAGCCAGGAGCCAGGAGCTTCTTCCAGGTCCCCCACGTGGGTGCAGGGGCCTAAGAACTTAGGCCATCTTTACAGTTTTTCCAGGCCATAATAGAGAGCTGATCAGAAGTGGAGCAGCTGGGACTCGAACTGGCACCAATATGGGATGCCAGCACTGCAGACGGCAGCATTACCTGCTAGGCCATAGCATCAGCCCCAAGACTGAATTTCTAAAATAAGTCATGGATGTATTTGACTCTCTTGGACTCAACTGCTTCATTTAAACTACAATGATGTTGCATAGAGAATTGTATGGTATCCCTTTAATTCAAGTTTGTATTGATTTTTCTGTGTGCTTTTAAAAGTTGGTGCCTTTTCTTGCATAGCAAATTTTTAAAAATGATTCCCTGTGATCAGAAGAGAATTTTTCTCAGTGGGCTGAATGAAGGAATTGCTTTGGAATCTTAGATAGAGGTTTGTCATAATGAGTGTAATATTCAATTTCATTTTGTTCAGCTAAAGAGAACATTTGTATCTTCAATTCACAATGAGAATGAAGCACACCTTATTGAGATGTTCTTATCCCAGATAAATTATTACCAGAAAAGTTATAAAGATGCTGCTTTGTGGGTATACACGCTTAATCAAAACATGAGCATTTCATGGCACCTAAAGACAATTTTCAATTCAAAACCATTGAACATTCAATGGTCACCACTTTTCATTCAGCTCATTTTTTCCCATGTTAGCTGAGACTTGGAGTAATCATATTTGGTCTCCAATGTTGCAATTAATCATGATTTGAGTACATAAATTTTGCCATAGGGAGCCAAGAAAGAAAAAAAAAAAAGTGTGTTCTGCTAGGTTTTGGTCCACCCGAACGAGGATGGACTGGGTCCAAAGAAAGGTAAGTGTGCGGCTCGCCCGTTCCCCAGCCTCCTGATCCCGGAGACAGTCAGACGCAGCAGGGAGTCAAGTCAAACAAGCAAGAACTCGGTTTATTGCACGTGTAGCAGAGCCTTTTAAAGCACAAGACCACAGGATTACTGGAGCAGGGCATAAGGACCAACCAATTACTTAAAAGGTCATTTTACAGGGTGGCTTTTTACAGGACCAGCCATATGTCTGTACACTCTTCATCAGTTGTCACCTCCCCTGATGCTGCGTGGCCAATCAGCTTTGGTGGTAAAACGACTTTGGGTACCGCCCACCTTACTTCCTTTGGGCGCCATCTTTGAATTGCTGCGTGTGCCTAATTTCCCTGCAGGCGCCATCTTTGAACTGCCTCCTGTGCCCAATTTCCCCACAGTGTTCTCCATCAAAACTACAAAAATCACCCAAATTCTCATCCAAACAGTGCATCATACTTGAGTCTTGAATTCGTGAAAATATTTTAAAGTGGCCCCAACTCTATTCCCTAAGAACTAGCGTGGGTTGAGCAACTCTGAATTTGGTCTGCATCGATTCTCCTGACTCACATGTTGAGCATGGATCAGCCCTCGATGTGTTGGAAGCAAATGAAAGGTTTGTAGAAGAACCAAAGCTGAATGTGTCCATCTTCCATAGCCATTGGGTCATGGGGAGGATCTAATACGATCACAGCTCACATGGGATTGATAAGGAACATGTGACAACATAGTCCTATTTCCCTTTTTAATTGGATTTTGTTAGGAAGCTGAATTGCCATGAAATTATGTGACTTGACTACTAAATATTTTCACACATTAATTATGACCCCTAGTGGATTTTTGACATTGTGGTATTTTTTTTTTTTTTGTAAAGTTTCTGGACATAGGATCTTGTCATGTGCCCTGCATGATGCTTTCTGCACAAAATCTCAGATATACAAGAAGTAAGAACTTTACAGAGGCAGTAGAGTAAGAACTTTTCAGGGCAGTGGAGTCTCTCCTTTAGATTCTAACTACCCGTGTGGGCCAGTGTTGGGTTCCCCCGCCTGTTCTGCCTGTTCTGAAACTCATTGTCTTCCCATGATCCACTGTTCCATGAGCTTCTCCATGATTTCATAGAAGAGGATTCACTGGCATTCATGGTTATTTGACACAGGACTTAGGAAGGAATGGGAGATCATGTTGTGTGAAAGAGCTGTACACCCACTTGCAAATTCACAGAACCTGAGTGGGAGCAAGGTGGGACCATTATAATATCAGGAGGAGAAACAAGTGATACTGTCTACTTGTTTCTAGTCCAAGGCTCTACTTTAATTTTATGTGCCATGAACTCTGGAATTTCAGTAAAATGCAGTTACTTATTCTTCAAATAGTATTTTAATTATATGCATAAACTATAGATAGCAAAGAAATCAATTCCCTTGAGGTATACCAGCATCCACGCACTCCTTGATGGTCCACAATCCCCATATGGAGATGGCAAGCTATATGGCCATATGATTAAAATTCATTATGCTGAAAGTCAAAGATGCCAGGACATTCCATGCATACCTTACTGAAAGTTTCATCTCTCACAATAGGAAGTTTTCCCTTCTTACTGCACAGATCCATATTTTACTTGACCGCAGTTGTGGCATATCTGTTAGACAAGTCTGACCACACAGCTCTTAAATGTCTGTGACTCTCCATCACCACATAGATGCAGGGTGGCTCCACCTAGCACCCAGTATTACCTTGAAGGAATGGCATCAGCACTTTGGCCCCTCCTGCGATTGCATCTGTGGGATGAACTGAGGGCTCATGCACACGACATCATGCTCTGCACTTTGCATCTGATAACTCAAGCCTCTGTGCTTGGAATGGATACTCAGTCAAGCTCCCCGACTTCTAACCATCATTTAAGACTGATCTTAAGGAACCTTCCTCTTTGGGGTTTCTATGAACCATCACCTCTTAGAGTTCCCTTTCTCTGTGCACCATTCAACTCTGAGGGCATATATTTCATCATTGCTTCAGTCTGTTTACCCTATACTTATGAGATGATTTGCAGGGCAGCTAGCACATTTTAATCATCACTTAATAGCCAAAGTCAAGCCAATGACTAGAATATCAATGTTTCTGGGATAACTGAACAAATTGGGAGATGGATGAATGGGTGCCTTGGTGAGTATATGGGTAGATAGAAGGATGGATAGGTGGGTAGAGGGGTAGATGGATGGATGGGTGAGTGAATGGATGTATCAGTGAATGCTATATGAGAATGGGTGGGTACATGGGTGGGTGCAGAGGTGGATAGATGGATGAATAGATGAGTGGATGGGTGGGGTGGGTGAATGGACACATGGATGGATGATGTATGAACAAATGTGTGAGTGGGTGGATGGATGGATGATGGTTGGCTGGGTGGATGAGTAGATGAATGGGTGGATGGGTGGATAGGTGGGTGGATAGATGGATGGATGCTGGATTGGGGGGAATGGATGGATGTGTGGGTAGATGGATAGATAGGTGTTGGACTGGATGGAAGGAAGGGATGATGCTTGCATTTAGGGTCTTCCAGAGAAACAGAACCAATAGAAGCAGAGAAACTAAACCAAGATGTGAGTATATATTTCTAGATAGTTGCCTTATCTTTCAGTTCAAAGGCTACTAGCAGGAGGTAGATGAATTTCCTTGTAATCACTGCAGAGTAAGTTTTTGTTCTTTTCAAGCCATCAATGACTAGATGAGGTCCACCCATCCTGGGGAGGGCCATCTGCTTTTCTTGGTTTACAAATTTAAATGCTAATCTTACCTCCAAAACACTCTCACAGACACAGCCAGAATAATGTTTGACCAAATATCTGTATGTTCCATGGTCCAGTCAAGTTGATGATAAACATTTGCCATCACAATATTCTGTGCTTAATACTTCTCACTTTGAAAGCACTCTCTCTTTTTGATTATGTGAAATTGTCTGGAAATTAGTTAGAATTCATTATGATCTCACTGGAAAGTACCAGAGCTTTTATACATGTTTCTTGATGGTGGGAGAAATGATAACCACCTTGCGATATTTGGGTTGGGATGTTTTGTAAGGCATATTTTGTGCTCGCTTCGCCTTCCTTTTCTATGTATCATGGACTCAGGGAACGGTCTCAGTGAGCAATTGCTAAATTTAATAGAAAAGGAAATCTTCACAATGAAAAGTATGAGCCCACAATAAATGTCACAAGGGCAGTTGTGGCCCAAGTAACTAAAATTGAAGTAAAGAGTAAACACATTTTAACACGAAAAAAAATTAGAAACTTCAGGAATTTTAATGAAGAATGTAGAATTTTCACTGAATGCATGTAGTTGGCTCAGTAAGGCCCCTTCTACCCTAATGTGCCCATACCTTACTCCTGAGGTCTATAAACAGGTGACCTGCTATGGCAAAAGGATATGCAAGGATGTAATTAGGGACCTTAATATAGATTGTCCTTCTCCTTAATTATCATTAACCACATGAGCTCTTAGAAGCTGAAGGAGCTGGCTGAGCAGTGATTTAGAGGGATGTGATGTGAGAGTGTGGCACATGAAAGTGAAGGGTGACAGGGCCACATCCCCAAAATGGGACAGCCTGTAGAAGCTGACAACGGTCCTTGGTTTAGAGCCCACAAGAAAATGGGACATCAGTCCTGTAACTATAAAGACATGAGTTCCACTTCCAGCATAAATCAGCAGGAGGTTAATTTTCTCCCAGAGCCTCAGGATAGAACTACCATGATTTTCAAGGTGAGGACCTTTTATGCCTACTTGGACTTTGAACCTGCAGAACTGAATCATAATAAATCTGTGCTCTTGCGAGTCATTTATATTGGTAGTCATTTCTTTGTAGAAACAATAGAAAATTACTGCACTACATGGAAGATTGCTATAAATACATTGGCTAAAATGTACCCATTTATCATGCCACCGTTTTAGTGGGGCAAGAGTTCAGGCATGGCTAAGCTGTGTCTTCCATCTCGCGTTTCACCTGCACAAAACATGTTGTCCAGGCAGTGTTCTCATCTGGAGATTAGACTGGAGAACAGTCTGTTTCCAAGGATGCTAAGTTGTTGGAAGAATTCTTCAGTGTCACTGAAGGCCCCAACATCCCATTGGCTATTGGCTGTAGGCTGTTCACATGGTTCTGTGCCTCATGGGCTTTTCCAACAGGGCCCACACTGAGCTGAGCCCCCAGGGAGAGCCCGCAGCTCTCTTGAGCAACAGCAGGTCTTACATAATGTAACACAATCATGAGAAGAACAGCCCATAAGTGTTGCCATTGGCTGTTGGTTAGCTGTCAGTTAGGGCGGGGATTCTGCAGATCTTTCAGCACTAGGAGGTGCACTCACTGTGCACAGCTCTGTACCTTCCCGGAGCTTTCCAAGTCATGGCCGTAATCCTGTTTTCAGGGACTAAAATGGAATTCATTAATTTCATGTGTCATAGAAGGGTTAATTCAATCTGATAGTTTATTAATTCTATAAAGGTTGTATGTGAGGAGCAACTGAGACTAGACTAAATTACTGGAGCTAGGACTAATTCTATGCATCTGATCTCCCACAATATGGCGCTGAGAGACAGCAAAGAACTTCTACGCAGCTGCCTCGCCAATTTGACTAACAAGCAGCAGGAGCTGATCCTGCTCCTGATTGGAGGAGAGCAGCGTGCTCGGCGTGTGGGTAGCAGAGTTGGGATTGGTGGAAGAGGACTATAAAGGAGGAGAAAGACAACATGCACCAGGAACATCTGAGGGAAACATCTGAGCAGCCCCCGAGAGAGCCGGCCGGCGGTGTGCCGCTCCCCTGTGGAAGCGGGGAAAGCGGCAGGTGTGCCGCCCCCTCCGTGGAGGCGGGGGCGGGGGGCAGCTAACCCCGGATGGCGTTGTTCCTCCACGAGTGAGGGAACGGCAGCTAACCCAGGAATGGTCGGGCAAAAGAGAACACTGCAGGGTCCAGTGTCGTTCCTCCGCGAATGGGGGAGCGACAGTTATATATATTTTTGCTGATTGAGAAAATTACAATACTTCCACCTGATGTCTAAGGTGTGCATCCAAATATTTTCCATGGACAGGTTAGGTTTATACATGTTTGGAAAATAACTGACACTGAAACAGAACATTGAATTCAAATACTTAATCTGATGTTTATTTCCAGTTTTATTGGAAGAAATTAATGCCTAATACCTGGAAATCAGTGTCCAATTTTAAAATTATAAATAAGGAATACAACTACAATTTTGAGAGATGGAAAATCCCCTGATGAAAGTAAGTTAGATCATAATTTTAATGTTCATTTTTACCCAGGGGCCTATCCCGCTGCCACAATGCTGGCCTCAGATAAGGATTTTAACTGTGTAGCCAACCAAAGTGGGTGGAATAGTGAAGTAGAAGGTGTTGAAAGAAACGGGTTTGTCTGCATCTCTGATATTGTTAGAGGTCTATAACACTTGAGAATGGTTTTATGTGTATTAAAGAAAACGTTTTTATTTAAACAATGAAAGCCGTTAAGTGCAATTTGCAGTACTTTGACAAATGCCACTGTGTCCTGGGACACTTTTCCGTTTTTGTTAAATGTTTCTGTTTCCCTTGCAAGAAAATCTGGGAGATTTACGACTACTTTGTTAGCAAATTAACACCAAAGGGGAAATAAAATAAAATGTCATACTTTTTTGTTTACTGCCACTAAAACTATAATAAAACTTGTTATTGGAGGTTTCCTGGCACGACTAATATTGTAATCACAATGCATTAGGGGAGGTACGAGGCACTCTGCTAATCCAGGCTGTGCCACCACTTTTGGCTAGAGCATCCACGAGCCTCAACCTGCCCCGGCATTCAGTGGACAATGCCAACTGGAGTGAGCTCAGCCAGTGGGACTGAGTCTCTCATTTCTGCCCACGTGTATGAGCCCACCCTATGTGAGTGACTTTGTAGGCATCTCCCTCATTATCATCTGTATAACTACACTTCACTCAGTATTTTTTGAAGATTTATTTATTTATTTGAAAGTCAGATTTACACAGAGAGAAGGAGAGGCAGAAAAAGAGAGAGAGAGGTTTTCCATCTGCTGGTTCACTCCCCAGATGGCCGCAATGGCCGGAGCTGCGCTGATCCGAAGCCAGGAGTCAGGAGCTTCTTCCAGGTCTCCCACGCAGGTGCAGGGGCCCAAGGGCTTGGGCCATCTCTCACTGCTTTCCCAGGCCATAGCAGAGAGCTGCATCGGAAGTGGAGCAGCCAGGACTTGAACCAGGGCCTATATGGGATGCTGGAACTGCAGGTGGTAGCTTCACCCACTATGCCACAGCAGAGGACCCTTCATTCAGTATTAGAAGCAGGCAGGCTCATTGTTGGACGCAATTTTGTTAATTGATGTCAGAATTGAAACATGTAAACTTGATAGGAAAATGTTATAGTTTTTGTACTTCATAATTTTTTCACCATGCTTCCTCTTTAGGCCATCATACCATTCAGAGTAGCAGCAAGTAGATAATATTTTTCCCATGTGAAAGTTACCATAAGTTTCAGACTTTACCTTAAAAATCACAATTGTATTCTGAAATAAATATGTAGTAGTTGTAGAATATTTGATTATAAAAAAAGAAGATATAGGCCAGCATTGTGTTGTAGCAGGTAAAGTCACTGCCTGCAGAACCAGCACCCTGTATGGGCACCTGTTTGAGTCTCGGCTGCTCCAGCTCTGACTCAGCTTCCTTCTAACGGCCTGGGAAAAGCAGCGGAAGATGGCCCAAGTGTTTGGGCCCCTGCAAACCTGGGTGGGAGACCTGGACAAAGCTCCTGCTCCTGCTTGGGTTTAGTCCAGTCCTGGCCTTTGAGGACAGCTGGGGAATGAACCCGCAGATGCAAAGTCAGTCAGTCTCTCTCTCTCTCTCTCTCTCTCTCTCTCTCTTTCTCTTTCTCTTTCTCTTTCTCTTTCTCTCTTTCTCTCCATTTTTTCTGTAACCCTGACTTTCAAATAAATAAATACATCTTGATCTTAGCCAAAAGGCCAAGAAGTGATGATAAATACATCTTAAAATTAAACCAAGTAGAATGCACCCATGTTCCTACATCATGCAGTCAAGCACTGTGTATGTGTGTCACCGTGGCCAGCACGAGGTGTGTAACTGGAGCTCACGGGACTGTGCTCCATCCTGGTTCTCCTTATGCATGCAGCATCCTTCAACAGCAGCCCAGGCCATGTCCATAACTTACTGGTCATGTTGGGGTCTGTGGTCCACCTTCTGTGGCCCTCCATTGCAGGAGCAGGGACAGGCAAACTGGGGATAGTGGCAGGGTAGTCCTGCTGCATGGTCGCCCATGGCTAATGGCCATTCCCTGATGAGCCAGGGACCCCTGCCCTTCCCTTCAGGGCAGTGGGTCTGGGGCCCTCCTCGGTGCCCTCCTCGGTGGTGGCTACTGCTTTCTTGTCTAACATAAAGACAGGCTGTGGTTGACACCCAACTGTCGTAGCTCCCCTGTCCCCAGCAGCACATCTGTGGGCTCCTCAAGGGCACCGATGGCACCCGCCCTCTGCCTCTCTTTCTGCATTTCCCCCGCACCTTCCTGTTACTTGCATCTCCTCAGCTGGTCCCTTTAGGGACACCGGCAAGTCTTCAGCCCTAGTCAGTTTCATCCTCCCTCTGGAAACTTGACTGACGGAACACCCAGACAAAAACTAATGAACACACAGGATCGGCAGCATGTACATACTGACTTGTACATTCTGCCCAAACTAGCCTGTTCTGTTCTAGAGCATTCTTTCAAAGCATCGTGTTCACGGAGAGCCTGAGATTTTCATACACAGGTGTGAGGCATTCATGCAACACCACTTCCTGATGTATTTATGCATTTGTGCCAGCTACACAGAGCCTGTGCTTGCTCTCACCCCTGCCCCAGATGCTAAACAATTGAGGGAAAATGTGTTTTAATTGGATCCTTATCATGTGAAATATTTTCCCTGGATATTTAAGGAGATCAAAGATATGTAAGGTGCATACCGCTACTCAAAATATATTTTTCAAATATGATAAATTTGTAAATGACATTAGCTTTCTCTAAGGTCTTGAGTTCCAAATATGTGACTGCGTTTCATTTGCAAGACACTCAGAATACGTTGTGTGGAAGTAGGATAGACAGCATTCTGAAACAGATAAACTACAGTTCTATAAAGTGAGCTCACTCTCAAAGGGAGACTCATAGACTAAAGCTCCTAGAAAGACACACAGGGGAGTATGGCTGTCATTAGGCCAAACAGTGCCTACAGTGTAGAGTCTGTGGGTTGCATTGGACCTGAAAACAAAGAGAAAGTATTGGAAACTAAGCATATTGATTTAATAGAAATGCTAAGTGGAGCTTGAACCCATAGACCTGAACACTGGTGAGCATTAGCCTAGCCTACCTTGGGTGCACCCATGCCGTAACCTGCATGTCCATCTTGCTCTGATGCCCAGCAAGAAGCACCCCCCACATACTGTGGCCCACCCTCACTGTGCAAACCTGGTAAAGAATAAGACACCCTGCAGCTGGAGCTGGCACACAGCAAATGCCCCCTTGCTGAAACTCCGAGGGTGCTCCGTCAAAGCACGTTCCGTTCATGCACAGCTCGGTACCAACATCACCAATATTCAGCTGAGTCTCATGACTCAGGTGTGGCCTACAGGCATTCGGGGCACAACACAGTAGCAGCAGAGTCGCCAAGACACATACCCCAGAATCACTGACAACAGTGGAACTTGACTGGCCAGTTACACTCAGAAATTCATGAAACTGTTTATTGATATTATTATCTAGATACTCATCCTTATAATCTATAGTACTCACCAGCTTGATAATATCCAACCATCTTTGCTGTTTTAACTCTTATTTTTAAAGTTGGGATAAAGTCTTTAGAATATGCCTGGAGAGCAGAAGCATCGAATTTGAAATGCAGATGACTACATTAAATCTGTTCTCTTTATATTAAAACCTGAAATGAAATGCAGATGATCCCAGCACCACTTCCGTTTTCGTTTTTGCTTTTGAATGTATGGGCCACTGAGATAAAATCACAAACTCTTTTGTTGGGAGAGAATGGGAAGGAGCAGCGCACCCCAGGGACACACTCCTGGATGGGTGTTTTGTCTGTGGGTACAGATGGCTCCAGGAAGTTGAATGGTGCTAATGCTCCTTTTCTTCGCGTGTCCTTCAGTCCTTGTCCAATTTTGATGCTGCTGAGGTCTGGAAACTGTTGGTTTTGCTGATTCACATCCCAGATCATCGGATAGAACGTGGAGTTCAATGCAACCTTAACCACAAAGTGAAGTGATCCAGAGTTTAAACAGAAATGTCCTTTCCATTTTTAAGTAGAAGGAGATTATGTGTTTTGCAAAGGCACACAGAACTGAAATCAGCCGGATGAATTTTTCATTTGGCTTTTCATTTTCTTTCCATTTACCTTGTAGTTTTCTTCCCACGTTGGAAGCTGAAACAGCTGAGGGGCAGCAATCTGTGGATGGAGGGCGAGCATCTTCCTGTTGTCACGCAGAAAAGGCACAGGGTTTCCTAGACAAGACAAGGAACTGGAGGAAATGTGCCCCCGCTGTCACTTCATCTCGCTCCATTAGTTATCTCCATCAACTGGTCCCAGGTGCTTTTCTGTAGACGTTTCTACTCAAGCGTAATGAAAACTCGGGCTGTGTGGCAAAGCTTTCAATCTGGTTGAACCACCAATGAATATGGTTATTTAACCCCTTTAAACTTCTGTTCTGTTGCTATAAACATGAAACAGGACATCCCTCATTCCTTTCTGCTAAAAACACTATTTCTGTTGAACTTTATTTTTTATTTCTAGTTGTGGTTTTTTCTTCACTTACACCACACTGTGCAGTGACAGGCCCTGGCTGCCCTGAGCACTCTGCATTAACCGTTGCTGGCTTGTTAGCAGGCACAACCCTTCTACCCAGGCGTTTTCACTGTCTAGGGGAGCGGGCTGAGGCCCAGAGAAGGACCTTCCACATGCTTCGTGATGGAGATAGGGATCTGAAGAAAGCAGAGAGAGCTGTCTGTACGGGTACTTAGCTGGCTTCCTTCTGAAGAGACACTATGCAAATGTTTCCTGAAGTTGTAGGATTTCAGTGTTTGAAAACTGAATCAAGACAGTATCATGTATCAGATAAGGTTGAATATTTTAAAGGAGTCTGTTTTGAATCAGTTCTTCCTTACTACAAAGCAACATGAGAAATTATTTTTCTTATGTCTCAGTTCAATTTTTGTGCTTTATCAGGAAATTTTTCTTTAATGCTAGAAGTATTAATCAAGATATTGATTAATAGCATCAGCATTATGCAGGGTAAGTCTTTATCTGCAACACGGCATCCCACATGAGCCCCAGTTTGAGTCTTGTCTGATCCACTTCCAATCCAGCTCCTGGCCAATGTCTGTGGGATAATATTGGAGGAAGACCCTAGTGGTTGGGCCCCTGCACTCAGGCGGGAGAACCAGATGAAGCTGCTGCCTGGCCAGTGGCAGCCACTGTGGTCACTGGGGGAGTGACTCAGCAGATGGAAGGTCTCTCTCTCTCTCTCTCTCCATCTCTCTCTGTAACTCTGCCTTTCACATAAATAAAATAAAGCCTTTTACAAAAAATATATAAGTGACAAAAATTGGTCTTAAACACTTACTTACTCCACTATAATGTTGAAAGTCAGGTTAAGGACACTTAGGTTAAGGTAGTAGATGCCTGCTTGGGAAGCAGAGCACTTTTCTCAGAGTTGTAGGTGCAAGCCCCCTTATCAGTGCCAGATGGACCTCGTCATTTTTCAAGGACTCTCTAACATGGCGCCCTGGGCACATCAACAGACTTGCAGCAGGATCATTGCCAGTCTCAATCCTAATGCCTCGTTAACATAAATTGATGCAGTCAATACCCTCTTCTCAGTAAAGCTGTTGTGATTTCCCTTGTTCAGACACTCTGCTGGATTGATACTCTCTCGTTGTGTTCAGTGACTTGCGTAGCATCAGAAATGGCATGCTTTGTGATTGTTTCTGACTCGCGTAGTTTTCACAGCTTCTCTGGAACAGAGAAGTCAGGAGGGGCTCTCTCACAGCCAGGGCCAGGTGCAGCTGTGACTCTTATAGACAGTGAGACAGAAGCACCCTTGGGCCTGCAAGCACAGGGTGTGTCTGTGCTGTGGTGCACCTTCTCCAATCGCACAGGGCTCACTTGCAAATCACATTTACCAGGGATAATTCCAACAAATGAAATAGGAATCTCATGAATTGTGCTTATTAGGAAACTCGTGCTACCTGTCATCACAAACAAAATCTGGAGTGTCAGTGGTTTTATCTGATAATCCTTTAGTTCTGTCTACACCTCAGTCCAGCATGAATCTGCAGCTCATTACGGAGCGACAACACCTGGATGCGTCAGGCAGGAAGGAGCACCACAGCCGTGCGCAGCTCCTCTGGGTCCATCAGGCACATGGGTAGGCAGGGACTCCAACCTCTCGCCCACCCAGGCACTCCTCTTGCTCATTTCTTGTTTTCCTGCATCTCCTCCTGCCCCCTTCTTGTAGTTCCTGCCTGGTTCCCCAAGTTGCACACCCCGGGTTCCTTTCATCTTCCCTCCTCAGCAAAACCTGTGCTTTTCCACTTCTAGACATGATTTAAGGGCTGTTAATTATTTTTACTCACTTTCTCTTAAGTCCACATTTTAAACCATCATTTTAAAAAGTCTTCCTTTGTCTATTATATGAATGATCAAGATTTTAGGATGCAATGAGCTAGAGAAGAAATCCATTGAAAATGCCTCCCAGTGCCTGAATTATCAAAAACAGTCTCAAACAAACCATTTGCAGATAAACTTTCGTAGTGCTGTCCAGACCCTCATCCAAAATTAAGTCCCTCATGTTTTATTTCAAAACTATGTGCAAAAAATTATCTAAGGTAATATACTAATGGTTTCCATATTATTGCCTCTTATGCAGATTGAATGAAGGCTGCTCAATTTGTATTCCCTTTCATCTGGCTACAGAAAACCATCTGAGCCGTCCAGAGAATTATCAGGCATTAGCAGAAGTCTAGGGCAAGAGCGTCCTCTTAAAGTTTGGCCGCCTTGCTTCTGGGTCATCAGAGTCAAATTCCACATCATATAAAAATTATTCTTTGCTGCCAAAATCATCTTTAAAAGAGTTATATGCAATTTACATATTTTAGGACTAATGTGGTAATACCTTAAAGCTTAGATTTTTAATTAAATGTTGCACATCCTGCCAGCAATCACATTTCAATTTGCTTTAAATCACCTATGTGACTAGGAAGAAGTTTGCAGCAGCTTATGGCTTTTACAATACTTTGGCTTTACAGAAGATAAAATGCAAAAGAATGCGACCTGTGTCTAGTGCTATAATGGCTATAAGCCATTTTGAGTTTGAACTGCTGGCTGTCTCGTTGGTAGGAACTGAGTAAAAACATCACTACAATGCCACACACTAAAAGAGTCAAATTGTCAACTACCTGGGCACTGTCAGCAAGGCTCTTGAGGCTGCTATTTTGAAAATATGAGTAAAGACTACAAGTCATACATGGTATTTTCCTGTTTAGTGACTATGGTTTACCTTTGTGAGTACTGCATTACGGCTCCTCAAGTTATCTTCTTGAAAGCAACAGGGCTTGTGTGTCTCAGTTAACAAACTTGCTAGCCAGTGATTCCTCCAATTGCTGTTGGTGAAGGAATATTACTATGCCTTAAAAGTCACTTTAAAATCCCTGATGGGAGCCAATGCTGGATTAAAGAATCCAAGAATGTTGCAAAGCAATTGATTTAATACTACGAATTAGTACATTAATAAATGACAAAACAGTGCAGAAATAACACGGAATCCTTCAGAATTGTAAGACACCATTGTATATCATTTTCCAGCTATGACTGAACTTTTATGCAGGTGCCAAAACAGTTATGTTGAGCCCTTTGTTGGGAAGAATAACTTCAGGGACCAGCATCATGGAGTAAGGGGTTAAGCCACCACCTACAATGCCGACATCCTGTATGGATGCCTATTTGCGATCTGACTCTGCTTTCAATGCAGCTCCAGGCTAACACTCTAGAGAAAGCAGCGGAGGGTGGCCCAAGTCATTGATTGAGTCGCTTTTCCACTTACTTTTTTATTGAAACCAGATTGCTATTTATATTGAGTAGCAATCGCTTATCCTCAAGAACTTATTTTAAATATTGTCAATTTCTGATTTTATAATATTTTTTAAAAAATTATTAATAGAAAGAGAATGGATTTCATGTATTTCGTAGGTACAGTTCCAAGAAGATAATCATACTTCTCCTTCCTTTCTCCTTCCCTTCCTCAATCCACATCATTCCCTGCTTTTTTCTCTTCTTTAATTCTTGCAAAAAGATAACTTCAATTCACTCTATAATCACAGGCTTAATGCACCATTAATCATAATATTCAACAAGTATAAAGTAGAAAAGCCACAGTTCCACAGGAGTGTAAACAAGGGCTAAAACTAACAATCAAATCACAACATATCTGTTTCATTCATGTAGACATTTTGTACTCTATATTAACTGCTACATATCAGAGAAAACATACAATATTTGTCTTTTTGAGACTGAATTATTTCACTCGTTTCCAGTTGCATCCATTTAGTTGCAAAAGATAGGATTTCATTCTTTTTATGGCTTACTAGTGTTCCATTATGTATATATATATATATATATATATATATATCACATTTTCTTTATCCAGTCATCAATTGGTGGACATTTGGGTAGATTCCATATCTGAGCTATTGTGAATTGTTCTGTAATCAACATACAATTACAGATAACTCTTTCATATATTGATTTCTTTAGTTTCAGTAAATACCCAGCAGTAGGATGACAATATGATAGTTCTTTTTTCAGATTTCTGAGGAATCTTCATACTGTCTTCCTGTAATACTATTTTTGTTACCAAATCAAATTGTCAGTTCTTGCAGAATAACTTTGTAGCCACTGTCTCTTCTTTTCCATGTGCTGTGTGCCCATTTCATGCTAGTTTTCCAGGCACTGTTTACCCATTATTTCCATCTCAGGGCTATGTTGCACTTTGTATTAATACATGAGAGGTGTTCCAAAGTTATGTAAAATGAATGTTACATTAAAACTATAAATGGATCTTAAAAACACTTGCACCAAAAAAAACCTTGTCTAGTAATTCCTTTTTTCCCATGAACTTGTTTGAAGTATTTGCTTAGAATTTTTAAGTAAAACAGAATTATATCTCTATTTTTAACATGATCTCAATACAGAGGGTGGCTGTGATCAGGGTATGACAGGTGACACTGGTTTCAACTAGAGCATAAGGCAGCCCAGTGCACTTTCTCTTACCAGATGGCGTTGTCTTTTATCTGAGAGCCTTTGATTCTTTTCTTTTCCTGGCCCTTTCTTGCTCAGCCAGCATCCTTTCTTTGCTAAGTGACATTCTATTACCTGTCTTCAATTACATTTTCCCACTCTGACTTACAGTTCTGGACACTGAGTCTGATGCTATCAATATATCTTTCAATGATTAGCAAGACATTTATGTCTGAGTGCTTGAATGTAGCTGGTCTCTCTCATGTGATTGTATCACAGTGAAAAGGAATTTTGATGTTTTGTTATTGACCACTGCCTCTTTGACTTCGTTCTAGTTTATGGCTTCAGCATAATAGGGTATTCACGATTTGTTTCGCCCATCTATTTCTTGGAGAGGGAATGTGTATAAGAATTACACTGATGCCTGGAATTGCCTGGGAGGGACGAGGAGTTTCCATTCTGTTTTTGATCACACATCATTGAGTTTAAAAAGAAAAAGCTTTCACTGAGCACCTATTTGTGCTGAAAAATGATATATATCATCTTATTTGATTGTGAAAGCAAACTTTTGAGGAACATATTTTGTTAGCCTCCTATTTATACAAATATGGATAGGCTGAGGGGGCTCAGCCTTCATTGATTCCTTCAGAGAGCATAGAGATTACAGACTTTGGGCCAGGCATGTGTCCAGGATGTTGGAGATTACGTGAATGAACTTGCTAAGTCTAAGTGTAGAAATGAATGCCTCTTCTGAACAGACAATGGAGACAGCTATCTGCTGTGTCCCCTCTGTTGCTTTATTTGCTATTATCAGTTTAAAAGTAAACTGAAAATGAAATGTGGAATTCAATGAAGATCAGGCAATGGATAGATCATGGAACTTTGTTAGTCTGTTACTGTCTTCTGTCTCCTTTTTTCACATGTGTTTGAGCTCTAGAAATAAAAAACACTCTAAGAGCCGGCGCCATGGCTCAATAGGCTAATCCTCCACCTTGTGGTGCCGGCACACCGGGTTCTAGTCCCAGTCGGGGCGCCGGATTCTGTCCCGGTTGCCCCTCTTCCAGGCCAGCTCTCTGCTGTGGCCAGGGAGTGCAGTGGAGGATGGCCCAGGTCCTTGGGCCCTGCACCCCATGGGAGACCAGGAGAAGCACCTGGCTCCTGGCTTCCGATCAGCGCGGTGCGCCGGCCGTGGCGGCCATTGGAGGGTGAACCAACGGCAAAGGAAGACCTTTCTCTCTGTCTCTCTCTCTCACTGTCCACTCTGCCTGTCAAAAAAATTTAAAAAAAAACACTCCAAGAATGTTAAAATGCCCAAGTTCACTTTATATTAGTTGAGGCAATGGAAAATTGATCACTTTATTTGTATTGCTATATGTTAAATTTTCATTTGCTAAATAGTTAACTGAAGTGAATGCTTATTATTTCAATATAATACTCAATTCTGCTCTATGTTATGTTTAGAAATATTTGGTGGAGGATCATAGTTTAAAGTGGAATGACCGATTCTAGTCAACATTATTCCAATACTACATCAACATCAATACCTAGGGACTCCAGATCCACTAATTCAAGCAACTGCTGATCAGAAATATTTCAAAAAGAAACTGTGTTTTCCTGAGCATGTAGATATTTTTCACTTGTCATTGTCCCCTAAGCAACACTATATAGTAACTCTATAGCATCTATGTTATGTTAGGTATAAGTCATCTAGAGATGGTTAACAGTAGACCAAAATGCATGTACTGTTTCATACAAGCGATTTGAGCATCAGAATTTGGTATCTAGGAGGGCTCGTAGAACAAATCCACTGTAAATGCTGAAGAATGGCTGCATATCTTTCTTTATAGTCAATATGGTATAATTCAAAATTAACTTTAAACCTTCCAGTTTAAACACTCAAACATAATACATCATTGTTACTTCTATTCAGTCCCATGATATGTGTGGCATAGATGATTATTGATTTATAATAAATATCAGATTCAAATGTTCAGCAGTTCATGGAAAGTCTCATGGATTTTTGTCAACAGATAGGGGAAAATGGATGGCTATTTCTCACACTTAGGATTTGCTGGCAAATTCATTGTTGGAATGAGATTTGTCTAGCGATCTCTTTGGTGTTTGAAGACTCCTTAGTTTTTGGTGTTATTTTAATTCACTTCATCATGGTGATTTTGCCTGGCCGTTATTATAGTACCACTTCCTGGTTAATATGCAGGGCAAGTCAACTCTAGCAACTTGAAAACTTGAAGTAATTGTGCAAAATACAGTGATCACACATTAAAGAGTGAGTGCCACATGCTTTTAAGATCACGATGTGGACTGTTATTGTTGCTGCTGCTGCTACTACTACTGTTTTAGTTGGCTGATTTTTTTGGAAGTGCCTTACCAAAGACATCCAGCCATTAGAGGAATGTAATTTCACTTATTAAAGATTTCCAAAATAGTTGTAAGTACAGTTTCCACTTTACTAAAGTGAGATTTTTTTTGACAACTGATAAGGTTTCTTGCTTTTTTCAGGGCCATTTGCTGGCAGGTACAGACAAGAACTTATTTCCGTGTTCTGTCTGCTGCAGAGCAGGACTCTGCCTCAGTAGGTGAGGTGAGAGGATTGGGAGGGAGCTGGGTGGTGACTGAAACACCAACACAAAACAAACACAGCTGCAACTGCGAGTGCGGAGTGAAGATGTGCACATTGAGAAAATAATCAGAAGGAAAAGGGAGGTTTTCAGGTAAAGATAATGGTACATAAGAATTGAGAATGAAAATCAGATGGTGCAGATTTTAGTTCTTCTTGCGTATTTCCAACCCACAAGGGTGAAGTCAACAAATGGTATGGACAACTAGGCTGGCATTTGCTGAAAATCTAATAGGAATAAGGCATTTACATTTGGTGTAGTAGATTGCGAATTATGCCAACATCGCTCCCTCTCTGCCCCGGGAACTGTGCACAGCTTTTTGGATGCAGCTGTGGAGGGCTTCGTGGAGGGTAGAGTTTCTGTTCCCTACCTCTGTATTTGTAAGCACCTGAGACTCGCTGTCTTTAGGAGGGTAGCAGGGGTGACTCTGATAGAGTCCCTCCACCAGGAGTTCTTTGCATCCCCCACTCCTTGGGAGCCCTGGAACAGAGCGAGAGAGCTTGCAGAGCCTGCTCCAGCTCAAGAGAGCACACAGAGAGGCCCAGCGGATCCCAGGACAGCCCTAACCCTGTAAGTGAGTGCTGGGTCTAGTGCTGTCCCATGTGAGATGCCCAACAACCCACTGGTGGATTGGGTGAGGCACAGTGGGACCCATGCAGCTAGTTTGGTGTGGGATCCAGAATCCACATTTCATACAAGTGCCCGGGTTATCCTGGTCCAGAGCTGCTTTCTGTGATGGCAATGGCTGCAGCCACAGAGTGGCCAATTAGAAGTGGACACAACAAAGATTACAGACTGTCTGGACGTCCTGTGCTAGCTAGATAGCTTTTTGGAGTCATTCCAGTGTTTTTGTTTTCCCCACACACAGATTTTTTTTACATGTATGTACTTAATTAGACTTTCATATTTTAAGAGATGAATTTTTAGTTTAAATTTGTAACCTGTTGCTACATTTATTTCATATGTAGATATTATATACATACTCCTATAAACTGTAGGGATATTTTTATCACAAAATGAGGGATTCGTGCCAATCATTGTCACACGGGGAAGATGGGGATATAGTTAAGTACATGGTAAGATTCGGTGGAGCAATGTTTGTGACTGCATCTCAAATGATATGGCATCCACAGTCTTTCTACTCTTTCGTTGAATGATCCTCATAATCTTTGTGGACATGATGTTGCCTCCTCATTTTTTGTAAAGTTACTTCACTGTCTCACAGTGATTTTTCCTTGTGACATCATCTTGGATGACACAGTTCTTTCTCATGGAAGAGCACCACCTCTGTGAATGTCTGTGTCATTAGACCCATGTGACTGAAGCCTGCACCATCACAACCATGCTGGGCTAATTCTCTGGCCACTTGATGACACCTGCCATTCACATGTCCTTGCAAACACACCAGGGCGCTCTGCCCATGGTGTTCATGTTTGCTCAATCTTCTCATAATGTCTTAGAATCACATGCATTGACTGTTTTGGATACCTTTTGTTATCTTCAGTGTATGCCAGTGAACTAAGCACATGGCATTCAACGATAAAATATACTTCAGGTCGAAAGAAAGATGAGATTAAAGCATGGTGCTGTAGAAAACCTAAGAGGGAAAATCGGCGAAAATAACTTTAGCGCAGACAATACAAGAGTCCATGTCCCTAGGACGTAACCCTGCAGCAGAGGTGATTAAATATGAGTGGTTTTACTTCATAGGCTGAGATTGGATACCACCTTAGTGACCTGAACTCGATTTTTCCCAGTAAGAAGTAATTAATAACCACTTTTCAACAGTGATCCTTCTTGGTGGTCAATGTCTCACACCATCCCTCAGATAATATTACTCTTGGCAGGATTTGTCTGTGAAGGTGCAAAGTGAAAGCGAGATGCCCAGGGTTCTCTTAGAAGAGAATGTAAGATAATTAAAGTAGACAAGAGCCTGGGGTGGGTGGGAGGCCCAATTCATTCCAGCTCTCAAAGAACCACCTGCATTTACTTATACTTGGCACCTGTATTTACTTATAGGACTCCGACATTAAATAAAGGGGTTGACTTCAGGTCTACAGTGATTTGAGTCTGACTATAGACATTGATCTTCTACCTGAATTTGGCAGGGTGTTGTGTCTGGTGCACCCACTGTTCTCAAATGCTGCCCCCCTGTATCTTCCCCCGTCACCTTCTGCTCTGTGTCACAGGGTTCTCTGAGCTTGCTGGTGCAGGCTCCTCTTCCACCACCCCTGCACTCTCATCCGTCATTAGGAAAGTGGCTTCAGGAGTCCTGTAACCCAGCCCATTTCTGGGCGTCAGGAATGAGCCTAGCTTAGCTGTAGGTCTCAGGGCCTCCCTGGAAATTGTAACAAACCTGACACTGGGACAGAAATGCAACTTGCAGAATGGGGCCTTTGCACCCACACTCACACCTGTGATCATCAGCAGCCCTCTGTCCCTTACCTGTGGGCGTCTCCAAGGGGCTGCATCAAGGCATGGGAACTGACGGTTCCCAGGGAGAGCAACACCAGATGGAAGGGAAAACACAAACGTCTATGGCCTGATTGCATCACGTGGACCACGTTCTAACTCGAAGTGCAGCCTGTAGGGTTCTGGTTTGGTAGATCCTCACTTTGCACCACGACCAGTGTGGAAATAGCTGGGGAGTAGCAGTGATCCTTAGCCTTTTTTGCAATTTGAAAGCGATAGTGTAACACGGTACAGCACAGAGTCCAAGGTGCATAGACCAGGCTGTCCTGTACATAAACCAGGAGATACATTAGCTATTTACCCTAATTTAATTGATGTACATCAAGTGACAAATCCACACTTTCAAGCTCACTATCCATGTTTCACATACTCCCAGTAATTACTGCACTGCCCAGAGCAGAGAAAGAATGCTTCAGACATTTTTTTGGACAGTATGGATATTGGCTTTACTAGTTTGGTCCAATGTTTAATTTTATTGTGTCTTTATTGATTTTAATTTTTATAATAAATTATTTGAGAGAAAGATCTTCCATCCACTTCTTCACTTTACAAATGCTCACAATGACTAGAGCTCAGCCTGGCTAAAGCCAGAAGTCAGAAACTCAGTCCAAGTTCCCATATGGCTAACAGGGACCCAATTCCTTTAGCTAACTGTCCTGTGCTGCCTCCTATACTCAGCATTAGCAAGAAGCTGAAGTCGGGAGCCAGAGCTGGATGTTGACCTCAGGTACTCTGATGTAAGATGCAGTCATGTTACCCAGTTCTTAACCAGCAGGCCGAATGACCGTCCCTGGTGTTTCATTTAGATGGAGCAGAAATTTTCCTTTCAAAGTCACATGCACGTTCTGTGTGCACATCTTTTCAAATCTTGATGTTCACCTACTGAAATGATCAGCTTGATAAACTACCCCTAACAAACCTGAGAAAGGGTCACTTGAAGCAATGCACATGGTGTTTCCTTTGAGTTGACGATATTGTCTATATCCTTGGTGGAATTAGACTATGATGTACTAATGAAGAAAAGAACAGAGATCTAGTGTATTGGGAGAAACATAATTTATGTAAAAACATGCAGACAATTGTATTCAAGTATTTGATGTAAGTAATGAGAGAATCACACATAATGAGCATTTTTTATTAAACTGAGATTTAGTTGATTTGTCTTATGAATGAAGTTACTCAAGCAAATTGGATTGTGAGCCACAATAAAAAATTGAAAAATAAACAGATGGAAATTTTAGAAGCTTGGCACATAAATATCAGGACAAACAAACTTAGCTGTAAATATTCTACGAATTCATCTATGCAGGAACGAAAAGGGAAGTTTGATGTTTAGGCTAATGAAATCTAGTAGGAATCTTTGTCCAAGTAATTATGTAGCTATTGGGACTATATTACCCCTGATTTAATACTTGTTAACACCTGTTATGTGCCAGCAAATGAGAAGGGTACAATGAGTGATCAGACACGTATCTCTTATCGATCTCCTTATTCAGAAGTACAATAAGTCATGCCTAACATAATTGTGTACAAAATACGAAGTCCTCTGTGTGGTAGAATAACTGCATTGTTTATGGCAGGACTTTGGAAAAAAATTGGTTCAATGAGAGCGAGCCACTGCTTTCACTACAGTGCTCCCGGTGCTTGGGGCGGAGCCTGGTGCAGTCTGGGCTCAACCCCTGCTGGATGAACAGATGATTAGGGAAACTGCACAGACAAGTATAGGCTTGAGCTGGGCCCTAAAGGACTTATTTGACACGGGTTTGTGACAGTGATGGATGTGTAACCCAGGGGAGATTAAAAGTGTGGACAAGAAGGAGTGTGGAAACCTTGGCTCTGTGTGCGGAGGAGCAAAGGTACATACGGACTTAAGCAGGCAACATGGGAGAGGGGCAGTGGAGTGGCAGCAGAGGGAGGAGAGGAAGGCGAGGTCCAGCACAGGGAGGGTCATGATGCCACCCAGAGCAGTGGAGACCGCCAGTCTCAGCTCATGTGCCAGCACTGGGTGAGGGCATTTGCCTGGAGTCACTTATTGGGACCTGGAAATGCATGAATAAGAAAAACGATGTGAATTCACTCTGGAGGAAAGCATAAAAATGCTGCCAGACTTGGGCTGGTGTTGTGAATGAGACGTACCCTATGTGGTTTCAGGCACTTAACCCTGTCCCCTGGCTCTCTCTATCTAGACTGAATCCCGAGTTTACACTGTTTTTTTTTTTTTCCTGTGATTTTTGGAGAACTATAGCCTGTAGATGAATTTACTTTTGTGTGAACCCCTATGTCTCTTCCTTATTCTATTTCTATCAAGGGAATGTGCCAAACAAATACTTCCCACCCAGAATCCACATTTTTGGAGCCCTAGTTGAGAGTGGACTGCTAAGATTCTCCTGCCTGGTCTTCATTCCTTATTCCTCTGCTCAGTGGTGGACTCCACCTCTACTTAATGCTATTCAGTCATCTAATCCATCCCCAGGTTAGGAAGACGTGGACATGTCTAAAGATTTAGGAAACAAGATATGGATTTAGCATTTTCAGTTCAGCAACATTTTCTCAGGTTGAATTTGAATTATATTGTAAATTATCTGACTATGCTGAACTGAATGAATTCAGATGGAATTCTTTCATTTTATGTAATGGACATGCACATGCATTTCTGCTAGCCAAGGTGAGAGAAAAAAGACAGACAATGGCTAGAGGTGATGGCTGAGGCCACTGGGGGTGCAGATGGACAGAGCAGCATCCTGCGCTGTCCCCGATAGAAGCCCTGCCAAGGAGGGCGGCAGCAGCTTCTCCAGGGAGGAAATGTGCTAGCAATGGATGTCCCTAGCCTTGATTCACCCACAACGCACTGCGTACAAGTTTTTGAGAAGTCGACTAAACATAATTCAATGTTTCCTTTTTTCTACCCTTATTTGGGCTCTAGCAACCTTCTAAGGGCAGACAATACAATATTGGGGAAACACACACAAAGCAAAAATCCTAATAACTTGTCTCCAAAATGGAAAAAGCTCTTAATGCAAAACAATGCAAGTCCGTTACATAATTTTCTGTGCCATAGCTCAGGGAAGGCAGGTGCACATGGGATGGTGGAAGCATGCGATTTTCAAATGTAAGCAGGCGTGTGACAGAGGTCCTCCTGGAGAAGGTGGTGTATGAGCAAGAATCGGAAGGAGGTGGGGGATTTATCCACCTAGGAGAGCAGCCCTGTCGATGCACTCCGGGAGTAGCTTGCCTGGTAGTTCCCAGGAGCCCAGAAGTTCCCTGGGGATTAGAGCCAGGTCTGGGACAGGACACACAGTAGCAGAAGTCAGAGAATGGCCCTTTGGACATTTGGAAGGATACTGACTTTTCCTCCGAGAGAGGATGTTCCCTCTGAGAGGGAAGGCACTGGATGGATGAAGCCAGAGGCGTGAGAGTCTGCCTTACATGTCCTGAGGTTCCTGTGGCTGCTGAGAAAGGAGGGGTGTGGGGTGAAGTAAGCAGGCAAGTGTGGAGAGTACCATTTCTCACCAGAGGTGGCACGGGGGTCAGACCTGGTCACACCTGGACACAGGTAGAAAGAAACAAGAGGCTTTGCTGAAAATGCCAGGTAGGGTGTGACAAAAGGGGGTGTCAAGCATGGTCTAAGGTTTTTGACCTGACCAACTGGAGAGGGGTAGTAGCCCCTGACCTAGAAGTGGCAAACCATCAGATGGTTAGAAGGAAGGGATCCGGCTGGGCAGGTTGAACTTACAGAAATTGGGGGCCCCGATGATGTCTGCAGGTAGATGTCTGGCAAGCAGTGCTCATGGTTCCCAGCGGATGTCTTGGTCAGAAACACTGTGTCAGGGTTCCGACCCCGTGTCTCACCAGGTGAGTTTAGGTGGCAATCAGGAGGTTAGAGGAGTGAGCCATGAGCCCCACACTGTTAGATACTGCAGAGCAAAGAGGGAGCCTGCAAAGCGGAGGGGAAGTGAAGTGACCGTTGGTGAGGCAGGGCTGGGGGGTTGGTAGGAAAGCCTGGATGAAGTAAGTTTAAGAGAAAATGAAAGGAACAATGAGAGGTTTGTTGCAAAGAAGCAGGGCTTACTTGAGAACAAAACAAGACCCAAGTATATTTTTGTGTAATTTTTTGTTTTGTTTTGAGATGGGCTAAGTGACAGTTCGTTTGAAGATTATGGAAATGAGGCACCTGAGAGAGCAAAGATGATGATGTGGCACATTGCATTCGAGGCTCTGAAAAGCCCCTCCGGTGGCTGTGAGGTTCTGATTTGCCCATTGTTGCACTGTGTCTGCAATTTACTGGAAGTAGTCTTGTTCATTAAAGCTCTTTTTTATTCCAATTTCGCCATATAACTTTAAAATGCATTATCTCACAGTATTTCTGAAACATAAAAAATATATAGTCAGAAAACTCTAAATTGGGGATCAGCCCTTAGAATACAGGTTATTTATCATTTCAAACATGTCAAACCAATATCTTTGTAGTTAGCTTATATGCTCCTTCTAACATACTGTTTCCCTGTCTCTGACATTCACTTATCTCCTGTAGTTAAACTTTTTAATCTTTTAGTTTTTAGTTTAATCTTTTTCTAATTTCTGAAGCAGGCAGGGCTTATATAAATTGGAGTTGTTTACATAGATCTAAGAATATTTCATCCGATGACCTTTACTAACACAGCCTCTAAGCATGTTTTCGTTTCATTTTTTTTAATAATTACCAGCACTGTTTCCTTAATGTGAACGCTTCGACCTGGGATGGTTTGTGGTTCCTTCTTATGTGAATGGGAGCTTCCAGGAGGCTTTGATGAGACAGACCTGGATGCTTCTAATTTATACTGAAGGTCATTTTCAACTACACATGCAAGTTGCTAAAACAGAAGCAAAAGTCCGCTTTCTCACATTCAAAGGTAATCTTGAAGTCATGGATTTTACAGCCCCAACCTGGGTCTCCTGGAAGCATTCGTCCTGTCCTCTACTTCAGACTTAGAAGACAAGATTGCATGGGCAACATTTAAGGCTTCTACGTGGGCTTGAGTTCCCACTTACACGTAGGTGTGTTAACAGTGATCTTTCTCCTTCTATTTCCAACACCCCGTCTTTTACTTTTAACCCACAAAATGTGGCCTCAACAACTACCCCCAGAGCAGGTGGAAACGATGCTTCTCCTGGACTGTGTATCCAGAATGAAGCCACTTGTCACGGGTCTGTGAAGCACTAGAAGAGGCTAGGGGAGCTATGGAACTAAGTGTTTAATGTCTAATTTAAACCATCTTAAATTTAAAAAATGCAAACCATGTAGCATATCATTAGTTACAACCATACAGAAGTAAATTTTACTTTAGTTGCTGAAAATTCAGTGCATTCGTCAGCTTTTCATCACTGTAGCAAAACACCTGAGAGACACCCCCAATTATGGAGGAAGGCTTGTACTGGCTCCTGGGGTTGGAGGTTCGAGGGTGGGCAGGCCCCAGGTTTCCGCCATCTGCAGGCTGGAGGATGATGATGGTAGAGCATGTGCAGAGGAAAGGTTGCATGGCAAGAGTGCCTTGACCCAACCTAGCTTTCAGAACCATCCCTCCAGGAGAACTGCTTCCAGCAGCGTGCCACCTGTGGCCCAAGGACTTCCCACTAGGCCTGCCTCCAGATCCAGAAGTGATACTAACTTCTCACTCTTGTAGGGCCGTCAGTGTATGACGTGAGGATTGAACCATCTACAGGAGCTCAGGAGCCAAGTCCTATTCAAAGGATGGCATTTGGCATCCAAACAACATGTGCCGGATCTGTAGAACATGAAAGGGATTCACAAAGCTTTGGGAAAATGGGAATCATGCAAAACTATGCAAGGATCTAAAACAATTTTATTCACCAAAAATAAACTTACCTTTTAGTTATATTTTCTTTGATCTTTTTGAAGTACCTTCGCACATATTGTGTTTTAAAGATCTGTTATAAAAAGGAAAATGCAAACTATCCCAATGACAACTCTGAATATTGATTACACATTAAGATGATTGTATTCTGGATATGCTGCATTGTATAAAATATGTCATAAAATTAACTTTCCTTTTTCCCCTCCACCTCACCAGTAGTTTTTTAATTTATATTCTCAAAAGTCAATTTGTTTTTATAAAGACACAGATAATTACAGACGATACAGACCAAAAGGCAACCTGAAGGTGTGACTGTTCAGCGTCCGTGTAGTCATTAGCTTTGGCGCATTGCCCATGGTGCGGGTGCCTTGAGCAGGCTGACTCTCATTTCCTGGAAGGGCTCTGGGCTTGAGGAGTGACTCCAAGGCACAGACCACCTTGATGTGACCTGGGCAGGTCACCCACCTAAATACGTGTTTTCTCTGACACAGGTTTGGTTGCGGTTCTGTGATAGGCAGTGAAGAAATTCTGAGATTGCACTGACAAAGGAGAGAAGGCAGAACGGCCCATTAACCTGTTGCTGATTTTCTCTTTGCTCATTTAATTGATCCATACTCACATATATTCCTCACCCACTCATCCCACCTAATAACAAGAATAAAAGACTTGGGGAATTTAACAGACTGAAAGTCACCTAGCAAGTACATAATTGCACCTTGATTCAAAAGCAGTGTTTCTATTCCCACTGCCCCATATGTGAACTTGAAAGTTTAAACTGAGTGGTGGGCAAATGAGGAAATGGGAAAATAACCATAATTTTATTATTGAGTAAATTGCCACATTCCTACTAGTTGTTCTTAATTAACATATCTACTTTAACATATTTATGCTATATTTTTGCTTTTGAGTTATCATCTTGAAGCTTTCTTCTCTTACAAGGTAAACATAATTTTAAAGCAAAGCTTACCTATTAGATTAAATTGACATCAACATTATGCTGCAGTTTTAATGATATTTCACAAACTTGCACTGTTCCTCTGGTAGAGAACTTTTTTTAAAAGGAACTTGCACAGTGGAATGGTCAGAATCAGGGACAGTCACAACACCAATGCTGAAAAGGATGTGGAGCACTGGAACTCAGGCCCTGCTGGCTGGGAATGCAAACATCAAACAGGGACTTTAGAAGACAGTTTGGTGGTCTCTTACAGAACACAGTGTGCTCTAACCACATCTTTAGCAAATCCTTGGTATTTACACAAACGAGTTGAAAATGCATTTTTGCACAAGTGTGTTCATAACAGCTTCGATCTTGATTGCCGAAATTTGGAAGCAACGAGGAAGTCCTTCAGTAGGGAAACGGATCAACGGCTGCACATCCTGAACATGGAATCTTATGCAGTGCCAAGATGAACTGAGCTGTCACACCATGAAGACACATGGAAGAAATTCAACTGTGCATTGCTAAGTTTTGGAAAAAGCAAATATGAAATGACTGTGCATCATGTGATTCCAACCAAATGAAACCCTAGAAGATGCAAAGCCATGAAGACTGTGATGAGTGTTTGCTCAGAGATGGAATGAGTAGGCAGAACTGAAGGGCTGAGGAAATGCTCAGTATGACGTTGCAACGGTGGAGGCATTCATCATTCGTTTTTCCAAAGCCTCAGAATCCACAGCACCAAGAGTGAACCCGGGTAAACCATGGGCATGAGGTGGAGACAATATGCCCAGACAGGCCCGTGGATGGCAACAAATGCACCCGTGTGGAGTCAGTGCTGGAAATGGAGGAGTTGTGTGTGTATGCAGCGTGCATAGCAGAGCTCTGCACATGAGCAGTTTTCTACCAACCTAAAAATGTGCTAAAAATACTGTCATTAGATGAAAGCAATTTAAATGAAATAACTTTAAAATATCCAAATGCAATTGTTCTGAAAATTTTGTGATATTTTTGAAACAAGCCTGTCATATTAGGATAAATTCTTGTAATTCTTGCATTCACCTTCGTTGTATCTATGAGAATCTTATCAGTTAAGCTGAATCCTCAGTTATTTACTCTCAAAATGACGCTGAAAGCATTTGAAAATCAAGATTTATCAAAAGCAAGAAATTTTCTTTTGTTGTGATGTAACTCCCATTAAACTCGGCTGAGTTTTATTTAGCAAACTTTTTTATTGGAAAATCTGCTACATTTAATTGCTGAATGTTTCTTAAGTGAATATAGTTAAAGTAACAATTAAAAAATACGTATGGAATTTTGCAAAGAAAATTTAATCAACGCAGGCACTGACACTAATGATGATGTCTTCACTGTTGCCGTTTATTTAGTCATTTCACCATATAGTACTCTCGTGTTTCAATGGTGCTTTAATGCTTACTTGTTCATCAAGGTTGACGTTAAAGAAAATTGTTTCGTTGAGCAAAGTCATATGCAAATATAGAACGGTTAGTCAAAATGCACAATGCCACTGTAAAGAAATTACTTGTGTACCATGCTTACTAAATGTTTAAATGAAAGGGATACAAACTGATGAAGTTTTGCCTTTGTAAACCAGTGTAAAATCTTCCAAAACAAAGGTCAGAGGATTAAGATCTAAGGAAAGGCCAAACAAAAATATGGGACTGCACCTCCAATGGATGTGTACATATTAATGTCTGTCTGTCTGTCTCTCTCTCTCTCTTCTCTCTCTGCTTTCTATACTGAACTCAGACGTCCAATTGCTCAAAGCTGACCGTGGGTCAGTAGAAATGAGTCGTTGTGGTCTCCTTCCCATGCACCCTTCCTTCTTTCTGTTCAATCTAAGTAACTTTTGTTGCTGAGGTTTTCATTGGGAAGAACACACTGGCGTTTGCAGTTGAGGCGTTCAGGGTCCTGGGTGACCATGGCCGCCGGACACTGCTGCAAAGATGTGGGGGAATGGAGGGGTCTTGTGGGGTGAGTCTTAGCACCCTTTCCTTCAGTGCCACAACCACATGACCTTGAGTAAGTCCTTCAGTTCTTCTTCAGCTTCAGTTTTCTCCTCTGAAAATTTAAGGAGGACTGACAAGGTTACCTCTAAGATTCCTTCTCATTCTGCGGCTGAAAGCTTACATTTTTGTACTCAAGTTGACCTGGGTTTCAGTCCCAATTCTGTCAGCTATGTGCTCATGGCCAGTTATGTCATACGCTTCTAAGGCTCATCACTAAATGGAAATAATGGCAATGACTACACTGCGGGGTTGTTATGGAATTACATGAGATATTGAAGGTAATACTGCACAAGAACTTCCCCCCCCTGAATTCCTATAAGGGTTCTCAAAAAGTTATCTTCTGGACCAGTGCTGTGGCATAGCAGGCTAAGCCTCCATCTGCATTGCCAGCATCCCATATGGGTACCAGTTCATGTCCTGGCCGCCCCTCACCCAACCCAGCCCTCTACTTATGGCCTGGTAAAGCAGTGGAAGATGGCCCAAGTCCTTGGGTCTCTGCACCCACAAGGGAGACCTGGAGGAAGCTCCTGGCTCCCAACTTCAGATTGGCCCAACTCCAGCCATTGTGGGCATTTGGGGAGTGAATCATTAGATGGAAGACTTTTCTCTGTCTCTCCCTCTCTCTGTCTGGCTCTGCCTCTTAAATAATTTTAAAAAAGAAATTTTTCTTGAATTACATTTATTTTGAACCTGGAACTATACAGTTTTTAAGAAGTGCTGCATTGTGATGAAAACCAGAGGAAAGAGTGTGACACGTTGCAAGAAATGTCAAATATTTTATTTTTTTTTTAATTTGCAAAGAATGGTTCATATCTCTTACAAATACATGTGATGTTGAATGAGAGGGCATCAAGAAACTTCAAACCATTTTTTCAGAGGAAAATATCTGTATATGATCTTTTTGGAAGTTCTTTTCTTGATTGTAAATAAGTTTTTCCTTCATGTTTTAATTTTTAATCAGCTTTGACCAATTCAATGTGTTTTGCAGATACAATTCTAAGCACATGATGATATCCCCTCCCTCCATCTCTCTCTGCCTTCCACCATCCTTCCTTCTGTAATTTTTTTAGTTTTTGAGTAATAAGTTTTAAATTTACATTACAGTAAAATGTCTTAATGTTTCACCAAATAGCAAGTATAAGAAGTAGATAGCAAAAAGACCCTAGTTTTGTGGGAATATGGAAAATGGTTCAAGCAATAACTGGATGGAAAAATGACCATTTGACCCATATACAGTAAATATTAAAGTAATCACAGATCATTAAAATTAGTAGCATAGCATTCTTATCCATTGGTTTAACAAAGGTATGAAACAGTTTTATAACATTATATTTTTGCAGCAGTACTGATACTTACAGACTTTTTTATCTTTCATTTTTTCCCTTTTTTATTTATTTATTTTTTTAAATTTTAGCTCCAACATATAAGGGAGAATGTGGAGTTTTTGTCTTTTTGGGTCTGGCTTATTTCACTCCACATGATGTCCTCTATTTGTGTCCCTTTTACTGTGAATGGTAGAATTTCGTTCTCTTTTATAGCTGAATGATAATTCACTGTGTATATACATCACACTTTCTTTATCCATTCACCTCATGATGAATACCTTGGTTGATTCCAAATTTTGGCTATTGTGAAGTGTTGCTATAAACATGTGTACAGGCCTCTCTATGATCCATTGTGTCCAGTATTTCAAACTGTAAGTTCAATTATTCTTTCCTAATGTTTCCATTATAGAACCCTGAGGAGTAAAGTGATGGCTTTATCAAAACCAGACTGAGAAAATTCAATATCACGTTGTAGAACATAGGTACAGGCCGGCGCTGCGGCTCACTAGGCTAATCCTCCGCCTAGCGGCACCGGCACAACAGGTTCTAGTCCCGGTCGGGGCGCTGGATTCTGTCCTGGTTGCCCCTCTTCCAGGCCAGCTCTCTGCTGTGGCCAGGGAGTGCAGTGGAGGATGGCCCAAGTGCTTGGGCCCTGCACCCCATGGGAGACCAGGAGAAGCACCTGCCTCCTGCCTTTGGATCAGTGCCGTGCGCCGGAAGCAACGCGCCACCAGCTGCGGTCGTTGGAGGGTGAACCAACAGTAAAGGAAGACCTTGCTCTCTCTCTCTCTCTCTCTCTCACTGTCCACTCTGCCTGTTAAAAAAAGAAAAGAACAGAACATAGGGTACAACTTGGCCATGAGAGATCAGGCGATTGCATGTGGGTGTGAGTGCCTGAGAGGAGTCTCAGGGAGCTTAAAGTGCCTGGGAAATTGGAATTCGAGGCTAGTGCACATTTCCACGTCCCTTCATGATAGAGATGCATTCCGATGGTGCACTGTCCGTGCCTTCCTTGTGTGAGCGTGTAGGGGTGTGCTCCTGTGGATAATGAGTATAGGACTTGCCTGCATGACGCAGCAGGCTGCCACTCCCCTGCCACGTGTGGTCTGTCACACATTTCACAGGCCTGTGCTTCTAGCGTGGCCAACAGCCCTGAACCTGCCCCGCCTACCACGTGGGAGCTTGAGCCTCATGCAGAACGAGCAGCACGAACCTGCGTCAGCTCTGAAGAGCAATTCACTTTATGGGAGCAAAATGCTTTCTCATTTTCAGCTAATGCGTTGGGCTTCCTGAGAACACGTCAGTTAGCTCCTTGGGGAAGTATATCCCCCATTCTAAGATCTTTTCCTGAACTTCAAGATTTGTCCATTTAGGTCCATTTAACATAACCTCAAATTTCTAAATTTGGCTGTTTTTTTTAAGTCCAACTTGCCAACTATTCATTTTGTATATTTGTTGCTGGAGAGTTTCCAGAATTGACGACCTTCCAAAAATTAGAGTATTTCCTTTCATTAGTGATACAATTAGACTTTAGAAAAATGCTTATTCAAATCTGTGAAACAGAAGCAATAGCTCTGGTAATTCTCCTGAAATCTTAGTTTTACTTACATTATAACCTTAAATATTTAAGATTTGTAATTACTGAATTAAATTTAAAACATGGTTGCTCTGTTAAAATACCAGTGGGCATTAATTTAGACGTTAAAATCTTTAAGATTTACTTATTTATTTAAAAGGCATAGTGACAGAGAGAGAGGGAGAGATCTTTCATCTATTGCTTCACTCCCCAAATGGCTGGAGTTGGGCTGATACAAAGCCAGGAGCTAGGAGCTTCTCCCGGTTTCCCAAGTGGGTACAGGGGCCCCGGCACTTGGCCATCTTCTGCTGCCTTCCCAGGCACATTAACAGGAAGAAGGATCAGAACTGAGGTAGCCGGTACTTGAGCCAACGCCCACATGGGATGCCGGCAATGCAGGCAGCAGCTCTACCCGCTATGCCACAACACTGGCCCCGGGATTTTAAAATCTTTTAGGTAAAAATTAACTATGGACTTAAAAAAAAAAAGAAAACAAAAACTATTGTTGTTTCATTTGAAGAGAAAAGAGGAGAAACAGACAAAGCTCTCCCATTCAGTGGTTCACTCCCCAGATGCCTGCAACAGACGAGGCAGAGCTAAACAGAAGCTGGGAGCCAGCCAGGAAATCAGTCCAGGCCTCCAACATGGTGACAGGGACCCGGCTACTGGAGCCACCACCTGATGCCTCCCAGAACGCACAGGCAGGAAGCTGGGACCAGGCGTGGAGTCAGCACTGGAGCCTACCTGCTCTGATGTAGGAGTGGTGTCCCAGGTGATGTCTCAACACCAGCGCAAACCTTGGTGATGAGAGCCCATCAATGTCCCGTGTCCGTCACCAGATGAATGTAGACCCACATTTCCAGAGAGTATATTCCGTCTGGCTGCGCACAGCAGTCCAGTGAGGGCAGGGAGTCCCGACTCTGGAAACTGACTTTCTTTTGGGATACTAGCCCCACCACTGGGGTTGATCTTGGGTGAGTCAGTGTCCCACCTGCAGTCTGAGGATGAGGTCCTAGCGGGTGCTGATGAGGGTGAAGGTGTTCCTGCTGGGCCCCTGGGCCATGGCTGGCCTGGATTGTCCTTCATGGCAGCGGTGGCTCTCCTCTCGGCCAGCATCAGCACCGTGGGAAATGTTATCCTCTTGGAGCTGGGAGATGGGAGAGAAAGGGGAGCCTTCTGGTGTGGAGAAGGTGAGATGCAGCCCAGTGCTTGTACTGTGATTATTCTCCCCCTTGTGCAGCAGAAAGAGTGCATCCTTTCTCCCAGAGCTGTCGTCATCTCTCCCTCGTCTGAGGAGGGGGCCAGCAGGTTAGGGTAGGTCTACAGACCTCCCTCTTAGCACCAACAGTGCCGAAGGAAAGCAAGTCTTGACTTAGGCCAGAGTTGAGGGCACGGGAGACCACGGCGGCAGTAAGGAGGGTGCTCTGGACTCAGGCTGCCAGAGGGATCTGAAATCAGACAGAAAAGAGCATGTGGGAGATGGGCAGGTCATTGGGGGAGAAATTGGTCAAGTGCAAGGGGGTGAGCAGACCGTGCCATGGGCTGGAAAGGGGCCTCACTACAGGGGGCAGTCAGAATATGCAGTCTGGAGGGTGTGTGCCCCTGGGGCCCTGCTCAAACTCCTAGGTGAGCCCGCCTCCCACTTCCTCGGGAGGAAAGCATCTGAACACCTGCCAGCTCCTCCGTGGGAATGACGATGCTGGTGAAGGGAAAGGCTTTGCTCACCCCTCGGGAAGTGGTGGCAATCTGAAGACAGAAGGAAACATCCCCAGTCCCCAAGACCTGGACACAAGGAGTTACCTCTGGGTGTTGTGAGCCACAGGGAGCACCAGAGCCTGGGTCAGAGGATTGCCACGCTCTGATAAATCTGGCCAGCTCCACTCCTTTCCATTTGTGCAGGAATCTCTGAGCTCATCTCAGTAACTGGGCCACTGGGTTTCTGACTCCATTAGGCGTCTTTGATGATCATCAGCAGAACTCTGGGACTCATGAATAGAATGTGCAGTTCCAGAGCACCCAGGTTGTGCCTTCCTCAAAAGCTCACTCCTGCAGTTATTGGGGACAGAGAGAGTACACAATGGCTTTTTTTTTTTTTTTTTTTTGCCCTATTTAAAAGAATCCTTTACTTTGCAGCCAGGCATGTAAGCACTTGTGGCTCCTAATGCTCATTCAGTACAGAGATCTAGGTGACCTTGGGCACTGACCGACCCGAGGAAAGCTCCTCTTGTGGTCTGAAGTTGAATGCTCTTGGTTAGAAGTCTGCTTAAAATCCTTCACTTTATTTTGAATGCAGAGGGTTAGATTAGCTGGCCAAGAGTGTTCAAAAGGCAAATCTCTTTATCTGAAAAATGCCTGATGTTACAAAGATAAGAACATTCATTAAGAGAAGTGGCATAAAATTTAATTAATTTTGTTTGTTTACTTCAGTGCCATGGAGGGAGACAGAGAGGGAGGGAAGGAGGGAAGCGGAAAAAGAGGGAGGGAGGGAGGAAGAGAGAGGTAGAGAGAGAAACAGAGTGTAATCTCAACTGCTGGCTCAATCCTCAAATACCCACAATGGCCACAGCTAGGCCAAGCTGAGCGTAGGAGCAGTGGATTCAGTCTGGGTCTCCCCCATGGGCAGCAGGGGCACGAGTACCTGAGCCGTCGCTGCCTCTCAGGCTGTGGCGGGAAGCTGGAGTCCAGAGCCGAGCTGGGACTCAAACCCAAGCACTCTGACGTGGGCTCTGGTCACCCTAGAGGCAGCTTCAGCACTAGACCAAGTGCCCACCCCCAGATTTAATCTTCAAACCATGCAAGTTCCCCATTTCAAGCCTTCTTTTCCTCTGTGGTAACCAGATAAAAAATGCTTATTGATCATGTTTTCACCTCCTGGCCAAGTTTCTCCCACCAGATAGAGACAAGTTCTGGTGAAAACCAGTTTATCCGCAGGAGTGGGCAGAGTGTGGGCTGACTGGGGGAGTCAGGGGAGCTGGACCCCACTAGAGCGTCTTTACCCTGTTCCAGGGCTCTGGGCCGGAACCCAGGCTCAGCCCAGCGCCTACGCCATTGCCATCTTCATGCCTGGCTGGAACTGGTCACTCACTTTAAGACACCTTGCACGAAGGCCAACAGTGGAGAAATTACACACATGTCCATGTCCCAGCTGTCTCATCTGCGACAGGGGGCAACAGCAGCTCTCGTAACCTGGGGCTCCCTGAGACGCTGTCCTGAGCCGCCACACCTGCCGGAGTCTGAGACCTTGTGGTTAGGGTCCCTCCCATAGACACTCCCAGCTGTGTCTCTGGAGCAATGGTGCTTTCTACTAATTCCCAATGTACAATTTTCTGCTACCTTAAATAGACTGATGTTTAGAAATTGCATCATTTCATCCAATGTTTATTGAAGACAGCGTACATGCCCAGGTATGAATCAGTCAGAAACCTGTGACTCCTGTGACTGCCTCTTGTTCTCATGAGAACGGTGGTTTGGCTGTCTTCATGTTTATTGCTCTTGTCTACTTGGCGTGGTTCTGCACACATTCTCTCTTTTACCCTTGACAAATAGGAGCCCCTCGGGTTATCAGTTATGCAGAGGCAGACAGGAGACAGTCCCACAACCTCTAAGGGCTCACATAGACCTACTGCTGAAGACTTCTCCTCACCACTGCCAGAAATACCCCCTGGCTGTTTCCTCTCTTTGTCTGCTTGTGATTTTTTACTTCTGGTCCACTGTCCTCCTTCCACTGAGACCCTGCACTGTAAGAGGTTTGAGGCAACAACCGGACATCTGCTAAATGCTTTGTCTGTTTACACAGTGGATTGAAAGCACATGTTACAGGGTGGACACTTGGCACAGTGGTGAAGATGCCTGCATCCCACACTGGGGTGCCCGATTCAAGTCCCAGGTCTACTCCCTGTTCCAGCTTCCTGCTAAGGCACAGCCTGGGAGGTAGTTGGTGATGGCCCAAGTACTTGAGTCCCTGCAATCCATGTGGAAAAGCTGTATTGAGTTCTTGGTTCCTGGTTTTGTGCTGACCCAGCTCCAACTGTTGCATGCATTTGCAGTGTGAAGCAGGTGATGGGAGAACTCTGTCTCTGTCTCTCTACTTTCAAATGAATAAAAATAAGTAAGCCAGCAGCCTGCGCTGTGGCATAGCAGATAAAGCTGCTGCCTGCAGTGCTGGCATCCCATATGGGCCCTGCTTCGAGCCCCAGCTGCTCCACTTTTGATCCAGCTCTCTGCTATGTCCTGGGAAAGCAGTAGAAAATGGACCACATTCTTGGGCCTCTGCATCCACATGGGAGATCTGGAAGAAGTTCCTGGTTCCTGGCTCAGATGGGCCAGGGTTTGAGGGATTGACTGTTTTTTTGCATATTTGATAAGAAATGATGAAATAATGTCCTTGATTTTTGCATGTGAGCAGATTACAAATTGATCTTTAATTTATATCTGGAACCCTGTACCTGGTTAGGGTATTTTTTAAGTCCAATTTCTTATTCGATATTATTACTCTATGAATCACTGAAATGATGTATTAATTTAGTTGATTAATATGAATCATTACCATAAATCTTCTCGTTTAACTCATGCTACTGCTTGGTACAAACAATCAACAACAATCACAGCCATTTGGGGAGTGACCAAGGAGATGGAAGACCTCTCTCTCCCTCTTCTTCTCTGTAACTCTGCCTTTTAAATAAATAAATAAATATCTTTAAAAAAATAAGTAAATGAAACAAAAATCTGTGCCCTAGACCATGCACCGCTCCTGGATGCCTGCTTTTCAGCTTAAACAGGAAGCTGGAGGTAAACACCGGGCTCAGTGGAGCATTACTGTTCTCCAAAAGACTTTTATATTATCTCATTGTATGCTCATGGTAGCCTTGATGTTTTCTCCAAGGAGAAAGATGTGGGATCTCTTCCAATATGGAAAAGCACCACAGAAAGCCAGGACCGTTGTGGATTCGGGATGGAAAGCTGCCTCTGGTAGCCTGCTGCAGATGAAGCACAGAACACCTGCTCGCAGCCTCTTCTCCATCTCTCTCCCTAGCTTAGGTGATGGAAGTCGACATGACAGCACGCTGTTCTGCGTCAGGAGATCTACGTGGCTATGGCCATAACTTGCATCTGACATTAAGTCGATTTTTAGTTTCAAAGGAAAAGCATGAAAACTGCTGTTCCCCTGACACAGGACTTGGGGGTACAGGGTCCTCTGTACTCTGGCATGGTGCTCAGTCTCTTCTACCTCTGAGACTCCTGCACTGATGGAAATGAGGTCCCAGGCAGTCACTCTGCAACAGCGTACAGGGGCGAGGCAAGGAGAGGAGGCAACAAGGGCATCACGGGTGCACGGCGACAGGACAGTGTCACCCACGATGGCTCCAAGGCCGCTGCTGAGGACAGACCAGCTGGTGCTTTGTGATTCAACAATTTGGAGCACACGCTGCAGAGGCTGAGAGGCAGAGCTACAGAACTGGGACCCCTGGCTAGCTGGGCAAGCGCCTGTCCCAAAAGACAGGTGGGGGCTGCTGGGGGGTCCGAGGCTGTGCAGCACCCTCCGACCGCTGGCTTCCAGCAGAAGGACTTTTAGCAAGATCAGCACATAACGTTCTTGTGTACACTTTTACAGTATTCTTTTCAATATTCAATTAAAATCTAAGTTATATCTAGTAGACTATTTCTTCCTTATACTATGTATTTATTGATGTCTTGTGGCATCAATACCTATCTTTAAGTGGGGATGATTTTGAAAGCCCTCTGTGTACTTTATTCTTCAAAGATATTAAAAAATACCTTGGCTACCACTTTATAAGTTAACTAGTCAGAAACAATTCTTTCTGATATCTTTATATAAAAATTTCAGTGTACTAACTGTATCAATCTGGACATTGGAAAGGTTCCTGTTAAAGGTCAGTCTAGTGAAGGCATTGAGCTAAGCACATGGTTGCATTAAAAGGAACAGCTGCAAACCACAGCCAGCGACATCTGCCACGCTTCCCTCTCTTGTTAGATTCACGTAGGCAAAGCCCACTTTTGCTGACAGACGAGTGACCCACCCTTCCTTCTGCTATGGCGTGTATCTCTACAATGAAAAGACAGGTGGCAATGGAATTGACAGTGTTGTATCTCAGTAGGTGACTCCTATTGTAAATTGTTCTTTCTGTGTTTAAAATACACATTTGTGGAAGAAAGGGGATGGGGTGAAGAACCAGGACTAGGAACAAAAAAGAACAGATTTTTAATTCAGTTTTTCAATTAATTTAGCCATGTGAATGTGGGCAAAACACTTGGGTTTCCTTTGCCTGTAAAATACAGGTCTGAATAATGATGCTATAGAGTCAGGATAACAACTAAGCAAACCTAAACGTGGCACCCACCGAGGAATGCAGAGATGTGCCATACCCCTGTCATGTCCCGGCTCCTCTGTGACTTGTGACATGGAGGAGCCACACGATAAAGTTTAGTTACCTTGATCTTCCACACGACTATTTCTGAATCATAAGATGCTTGCTAAACTAGATATGGGAACCTATTTCTTCGTGCTTTTAAACATGCTTCAGAATTTTCCATCTATCTCTTTTATGTCTAAGAATATGTTTCTTGATCACCAGAATCAAACATTTGAATTGCAATTAGTTTTTCACTGTAACTGATTTATCTCTTGTAGCAACAGTGGCAAGGATCTAAAGGAAGTCAAAAGGTTTAGTGTGTGTGGTCCAAAGAAGTCTGAAAAGCTAGGCTCTGGGGTGCAGTGATTACTTGGGATATCGTCAGGAGAAGTTAGGATTCTGCATGAAGCCTTTTGCTGCCAAAGCTCAACTCCTCTACAGTATTTGAGCCAATGGAGGCCCAAAAGCCAATCCCTCTTTATTGTCATTTTACACAAATGGCACTACTTGTCTGCAAATCCAGACACATGGAGGTAAGAATGTGCACCATTCTTCCAAGAGCAGCCAAGAAGGTGAGAAGGCAGAAAGTCACCCACTGGGGAGTCCAGAGAGGCCCTTCCTGGGAGGCAGCTGTGGAGGCTTGGAGCCTTCCAGATCCTGGACCAAGGGTTCTGGGCTGGAGAAAGGCTTGTGGTAGAGAGCGAGGACAGAAATGTTCCTACGTCCAAGGGGCCAGCCCGTGACTGACAGATGGGTGCCTCTGCGCATTCCTGGCTGTTCCCTGTCCCCATGGTTCCCTCCTTGCATTTTCCTTGCAATGTGCATTATTCACAACACACTCCCTTAAAGGACACCATTGATTTCACTCACCCTCATTTCCTCACCCACAGCATCACGTGACTTTTAAATACAGTGCGGAGGTTACTTTAAGCAAATCCATTAACCTCCCTGGCTTCTCTCTGATGTGGCTGCACTTATTTATCCAGGTGCAGAATTTCCTGTTGTTTGCAACTTAACAAAACACCAAGAGGTAGATTACTGATCGTTAGAGTGGACTTAGGTCAGCTTCAAAACCAATCATTACTCTTAATTTATAAAGAGAGCGAATCAATTAAATGGGCATTTTAATAGGAAATTCTCAGTTGACCTTTTCTTAAGTAGCTAGCAAGCATTCAGCAAGAGCCAGCTGGCTGCAGAGTGTTCTTGCATTAGGCGATTCAGAAAATATTTGTGTAGCAACTCAGCATCACCCGGTGCTGTTTTCTAAGTCTAGAGCAGCACTTTTCACCCCAGACCTCTGGGTGCTGAGCCTGGGTGACTGCAAGGCGGGAGGGACCCAGCACTCCTATCTCTTTTAGCATGGGTCTAATGTGGATTTTGATTTGAACTAATCAGGGGTTAAAAGACATGATTTTACTACTGTTTAAAGGGCAGCTCCCTGTGTATTTGTAGTCTAGATCCCATGTACAGTAACCGTTTCAAATATTTTTCATAAATCTTTTTCGCGTTGTAGCATAATGGGTAAGGCTGCTGCTGTGACACTGGCTTCTGTATGTGTGCTGTTTCAAGTCCTGGTTGCTCCACGTCTGATCCAACTCCCTGGATCACCTGGAAAACGCACCTAGGAGAGGGGCAGGAGAAGGCCCAAGTCCTTGGGCTCCTGCCACCCACGTGGGAGACTCAGGTGTTGCTCTTGGCTCCTGGCTTCAGCCTGGCCTGGCCCAGCCTGGACATTGTGGCCATCTGGGGAGTGAACCAGCAGATGGAAGGTCTTGGTCTCTCTCTCTCTCTCTCTCTCTCTCTCCAACTCTGACTTTCAAATAAATAAATCTTGAAAAAAAACTCTTTTTCTTTGCACTTGTAAAGAAACGTCAGTCAACTTTAGATCAGAGCCACTGAAGCTGTCACTTCACGGCACATTATTTTCATCATAGGAATGCAGACTTCACTGATACTTTAAAAATTCTCATTGAATTTGCAAGAATTTACCTTTGCATTTTGTTCTAGTAACGTGGAATACTAATCACAAATGAGACTTGCATACAAAACAACAACAGGTACAAAGAAAAGTTCAAAGATGGTGAATTAGGATTAGAAAAGGAAGGTGTACACTGTCACCACATCATGTGACATGTTTACCACGAAAGGGACCAGGGCCAGCGTCATGGACTGAATGACTGTGTCCCTGAAAAGTCCACGTTGAAACCCTGTCCCACAGTGGGATGCATCAGGAAGCAGCACCCTTGGGAGGTGATGAGGTTGTTGGAGAGGAGCCCTCATGGTGGGATTAGTGCCCTTCTAAGAGCACAGATGACACTGCTTCTTCCCTGTAGGAGAAGGTGACTAGGAGGCGTCCCCGACAAACAGGCAGTGAGCTGTCAGCATGTGCCAGCTCTGAAGCAGCCTCGTCTTGGGCTTCTCAGCCTCCACAGCTGCTGGAGATGAACACATGTTGTTCAGTCCACACAGTCCTGATGGACTGAGGCTTCCATTGTGGATCACTGAGCTCAGGGCTAGGAGGCCTTCTGAGTCAGATTCTCCAGCGACTAGCCCCATGGACTCCGCCCGAGCATGCAACTCCCTCCCACTGGGATTTTAGAAAGCAACCCCAGAAAACAACCAGGGATCTGTCGTTTAAGACCGCTCTCTAGGCAGGGCAGGAGGCTGTGTGTTCCCAGAGCCACTGAGGCTGTGATAAGAAAGTTGTGCAGGCTCTGATTCCAGACGTCTGTGTTTCAGCCTGTAGACCCGAGATGTTGCTTTGCTGTTGGGTATAAGGGGCTGGTTTTGGAGGTTGCAAAGCACAGCTCAGGCCCCAACTCTAAGATGTCAAATCTATGATTTGCCCAAGATTTTAACTCAGGATATCCTCAAAGTCTTTTTTTGATATACAAAGCTGACAGTGCTGAATACCTCAGGAAGGCAATGTTTGTTTTCAGTGACCTAGCACTTAGGATAACATGCTCGGGCTGGCTGTCACAGGATGGGCTCTTTGTGAACTAATAGCAATTAATATTATTGTTGTTCAGATATAGGGCTATAAATAACTAATGAAAATGCTGAGGAGGTGAGCAAGCAGAGAGAACATGTGTTGTCTAGGAGCACAGAGCGGGGATGTAGTATTGTGCAATGAAGTGTGGAAAGTTCCAGAAGAAAAGTGAAAAAGATACCTAGGGCACAGGGAGCAGCTGCAGAGGAGCCAGTGGATTTTAAACACTGGAACTGATAAGAATTGAGAGAGATGGATTCAGACAGTGAAGGAGGAGGGAATATGCTAGGACCTCCAGATCCAACTGTGGGTGGCCCCTGGCTGATGGGCAGGGAGGCAGGTGAGAGCCTGGACGGGGCAGGGCAGGCAAGCTGACTTCCTCAAACATCCCTGCCTTCATGTTAAATTGGAAATGTGATAGTGACACGGGCTTCCCTGGAATTGTAGGGTTTGTGCTGGACAGCACACAGAGCACCCATCACAGCCACAGCCACAGCATTTCGAATAGTCCTCTTTACTCTATCCACTCAGTGGTATCCTGGGTAAAGATGTCTGGATTTCGATTCTGCATGTGACCAGCCCAGAGTTGCTGGCGCTGACATACACTTGGGCTGAAGCTTATTAGAACAGACACCTTGGATTCATCGGACACAAGGAAGACAAGGCAGTTGGCCTGGGACAGCTGTACCAGCGCCTGCCCTTCCTGAATTTGGCAGCTCTGGTGCAGATTTGACTCCAGAGAGAGGTTTACTAAAGTTCCATGTTTCCAAATGACTTGGCCCTTCTTTCCAGAATCAACTCTGCCAGTGGAGTATTAGGCTTTCTGTAATGTGATCTACTGTAAGTAGTCTCTGAGTTTATCCACAGCTGTGATGTACTGGGGTGAGATCACCCCTCAAGTGTGCACCTTTTTGCCGAGTGCTCGTTCCTATAACACATGCATGTTGAGTTCCCACTTAGAGTGAGTACAGCATGGATCAGAGAAAGCATGCCCTTTGTCTAATGAGTAAAGCTCTCACAGCAAGTAAATGTACTAAATCCTGCATATGAAACCACTGAGTGGGGTTCAAGATAAGAATTTTTGAGGTGCTGGATCCCTGTTACTGTGTAATTTATACACACATTTGAATCTGCAAAGTATTTAGTTCTCTGTGGCTTAGGTCTCTGAGAAAAGTTGAGTGTGAGTCTTTGCAAAGTTATTCCTGACTGCTTGCTATAACTCAATATTTTCCTCCAAAAAGTGAGAACCAGAAAGCTCTCACAAGATGACACTGGCAGTCTAACATTACAGGATGCAGTTAAACCCACTTAAGCTGTAGCTGCCCAATTTGGTTGAAGACTCTCCGTACATCATGTAAACTCTTAATAGTATTTTAGTAATTGAATGGAAGGATTTGTGCATTTTTATTGCCCACGTCTAAACTATTATATCTGTGCAATGTAATTACATTCTGATGTACATTAGATCATTAACAGCTGTAATGTTTTCTATTTGGAAAGCAGTTTAAAGATGTTTCTAAGAGGAAAAGTAGAAAGAGAAGGGAATTCTAATTTAAAGGAGGCAGAGACCCTATTATTCAATAGGGAATGCTATCATTCTTCTGACTCACTTCACTCACTGATATAGTCTGAAAGTCTCCTTTATTTTTTTTGGTCTCCGGCTGAACTTCACCCAATGCCACAATGATCCCCATCTTGTCCTGATTTAACATCTACCCTGTAACATGCAGTGGCTAGTGCTGTTTTCCTGGCAATGCTGAGCATGCAAACACCCTGCCAATCTAAGACCCCTTGCTTTCAAATTCCCAAGGCAGTTGTGGCTAGAAAAAGGATGGTGGAGGTCTTCAACGTCCCACCTCCCTGCTACACTGAAGTCCAAAGAGTCAGGCACAGATTGCTGGTGACACCTCGTCTCAGAAAGAAGCTACAGAGGAGCTGCTCATAGACTTCTCTCTCTCTTTGCCATGTGAAGGTGAACAACTAGGAATGCCATGCCCTAACCAAAACTCTCAATGGAGACAAAGTTTGGTGGTCTATTTAACACAGAGCACCATTGGATAGATGGTTATGAAAAGCTGTGCACTCATTGTCTTGACCCTGCTATAACAGATTACAATGTCCCCGCTTATTCCTGGGGATAATGCCCTAAGACCCTCAGTGGAACCTGAAAGTACACACAGCACTGAGTCCTGAATATGTTAGGATACTCCAAAGGGCTTTTGGAAAATGGAATTATAAAATAATTTTATTTTGGTGCAATTCTTTTTTTAATTCATGCATGTTCAGAATTTTTCAAAAGTTCATGGAAAATGAAAAAAAAAAAACTATGCATAAATTTCAAATGTTTTCCACCAAAATAAACTCATTTTTAATTTCACTTTCCATGAACTTTTGAAGTACCCTTATACTTTATTTTTCCAACACATATCAATGATAAAGTTTAATGTATAAATTAGGCACAGGAAGAGTTTGACAATAGAAGCTATGAATACAGTAGAACAATCATAATAATAAAGTGAAATCAAAAACAAGTGAATGTCATCTTTCTTTTGAAATATTCAAGGCAAGTAATATTTTCAAACTGTGTGTCACCAAAGCCATGGAAAGTGACATGGTGGCTAAGGGGGTTCTACCATACATGGGACTGGGGGACATGCCATCAACAGAGAGGGACTGGGTCTGGGTCCTGGAGAAGGCTGCCAAGTCAGTGCCAAGGTGCTGCCTGGGGGACATGCCATCAACAGAGAGGGACTGGATCCGGGTCCTGGAGAAGGCTGCCAGTGCAGTGCCAAGGCGCTGTGCCTGGTGAACCCTGTGGGCTGGAGGACCTCCAGAGGGGAGGGAGAAGAAGGGGTCAGGAGTTGACTTGTGGAAAGAAGCCAGTCCTGCCCACCCTGTGAAGCCTTCCTGAAGTGTTCATCTCTTAAAGGCCCCATCTCTCCATATGATGAAAATGGAAATTCAATATCAACATGAGTTTGGAGGAGGCTAACATTCAAACCTAGCCTGCCCTCATGGACCAACTGATAGCAGAGAGACCGTTAGCTTGAACATTTTATTGGCAAAACAGAATAAAGCAACAAAGTTAGAAGGCCCATGAAAGCAAGTTATAAAGCTGGAAAATAAAAGAGAAGATGGGGTAAAATACATCAAGAAACCTTTCCGTGGAGCTGGCTCTGGTCTGAGAACCCGATTGAATTTGCTGCTAGTGCAAGGTATGGCGAACTAGGGGTTACACTGATGCCCCGGGGTCAGACACCATGGAGGTGACAGAGAGAGCACAGCACCTGAACCAGCCGTCACTCTCAGTCATGTGCCAACACCTCCTCCAATTCAGCACACTTATCAAAATTATCTTAGATTTCAGGCTGGCGCCGCGGCTCACTAGGCTAATCCTCCGCCTTGCAGCACTGGCACACCGGGTTCTAGTCCTGGTCGGGGCACTGGATTCTGTCCCGGTTGCCCCTCTTCCAGGCCAGCTCTCTGCTGTGGCCCGGGAGTGCAGTGGAGGATGGCCCAAGTGCTTGGGCCCTGCACCCCATAGGAGACCAGGAGAAGCACCTGGCTCCTGCCTTCGGCTCAGCACAGTGCACTGGCCACAGCGGCCTTTGGAGGGTGAACCAATGGCAAGGGAAGACCTTTCTCTCTGTCTCTCTCTCTCACTGTCCACTCTGCCTGTCAAAAAAAAAATTATCTTAGATTTCAGCCAGGCTTCTACCCCGTCAGCAGCAAAAAGAGATGCAAGATCATTTATTTGAGGTGGCCCAGGAGGCAGATTTTAAGGAGAATAGAATCAGCATTACAAGGTGAATTACTGCTGTGAACCAAAGAACATTTCACCAAGTCCAAAAGGGAAGAAAAGAGAAAAAAAAAAAAACTACCCCCGGAGAGGGGTGCAGCAAACGGGGTCCCTTCCCCGCACACTGATTCCCTCAGGAAGACGCCTTCTGGTCCTTTGGTCTCCCCATGTCAGGAGAAAATACCGCACAACTAAACTGTTCGTTTTATTTGACCAGGAGTTGCAATTTGACTCTAGTTCCTAGTATGAAAGCCTTTTTTTTTTTTTTTTAATCACATTAAATAAAAATGTTTAAGCATCTGGTGTTTTTCTGTCCATGATGAAAATACTTCAACATACAGTTCAAAAATCATTTTCTCTGTTACTTTAATTAATTAATCATTTGAGAGGCAGAAACAGAGCCCCATCTGCTGATTCACTGCCCAAATGCCTATGCCTGCAACACCTAAGGGAGCTGCAAATGGGAGTGCAGAACTCGATCCAGGTCTCCCACATGGGTGGTAGGGGTCTAATACTTGAGTCCCATCTGCTTTCTGCCAGGGTCTGCATTGGCAGGAAGCTGGATCAGCAGCCAGAGTCAGCCATCAAAGCCAGGCACTCTGAGGTGGGGCACAGGTGTCCTCACCAGTGTCTTAACCACCAGACCACACACCAACCCTCTATGCCTACTTGCGTATGCTTCATCTGCTACTAATACCAATAGAAAATGATTTTGGAAACAGCATAGCAATCTTAAAAACAACTCATTCCCTTGTATTAGATATTCTTGAATACATGTAAGACTGTGCTTAGGCCTCTTATGCATTGTCAAATGATTGGTATATTTAGTATGGTCTTCTGTCAGAGCAGATCTGACCACGGGGACTGACCTACACCCTAGCCATCTAATTAGCCAGGGCTGGATTCAGCCACTGTTTCTGCCTCTCATTTAGAATGAACTGCAGAGCCAGTACTGCAAAGATAGCTATTTGAAAAACATGCTTTTCTACCTGATAATAAAAATGGTAATTTTACTGTCTGAAAACGTTGCTAAACTTGGAATCCATCTAGAACAGCTCCTTTTTCACTAGCTTGTGAATTTAGCAAATAACCAGGTAGATTAATCTCAAAGGAATAAAAGGAAACTAGTTCTGCCATGGTAGTAGACAGAAATATTGACCCAAAGAAAATTGTTCTCTCTCTGAGACCTCTGATATTTGCCTACAGCTGAGCATCAGAGGCTGAGAGAGGAATATCAGGTGGAATTAGGCAGTAGATTCTACAGGAGCATAATGTGTTGCCTGGTATCAAAGCCAGAGTAAAATCACTTCTGCCTTAGTAAGTGAAGAATCATTGTGACATGACTAACTATGGGGAAATGATGCTAACTTGGTGACTATTTTGTATGCACCACGACACTTGTCACTATTCTTGCTAATTTATGTTTACCTGGTAACAATGTTGCTTCAGTCCCTAGGGAATGTTCTGGTCTGCAGGTATTTTTGTTTTCTGTCCTGTAAGTGTTGGCGTAGATGACTTGAGAAACATTTGGTGTTCTACTTTACAAATGAATTAACACCTTGTTGTTACTTTAGGCTGTGTACCAAATACAACACTGCAAACAGACCTTATTACTCTGTCTTTTCTCTTTGTAGGGTTGGTACTGTCTATTCCCACACAGTGCTTTTATTATAATAAACACTGAATTATATTGTAAGCTAGGCTTTGCAAAACAATGTTCTTAACATGTTTTGCTCCTATGTATTATCAACAGCATGAACTAAATTGCTGTTTTTGATCAAAGGATCATAAAATCAGGATTGCCTGCTATCTAAAGTTTACTATAAAGCACTTTTGGAAATTCAGAGATTTGGGGGATTTGAAAATTTTGTGAAATAGGGGAGAAACATACAGGAGGAATACCTCCAACTCTGTTCTTCATTAAAATTGCTCAGGGTGTAAGTTGATGTAAATGCTTTAACTGCTTTGTTTGCACAGCTGCAAAAATGTGGACAATAACTCACAATGTCACTGTGAAGGGAAAATGGCTATTGTGTACAAGAGGCACTTTTGAAACTGGGAAATGCAAAGTAAATGACCTGTATCGTAGGTCTCCTTCCTTTACCTGATCATTCGTTGGCTTCTTCACATCCTTGAATGATACAACTTGCAAACTTGCTACACAGTAAAGCAGGAATTGTGTTTTTCCCTAATACACACCATTCAAGGAATGCCCAGGCCCTGGAGACCTCTGGGGTTTGGGGCCAAGCTTCTGCTGCAGCATTTATGAATGTTCTTCCCAGTCTTGGCTGATTAGATCCAAAGTCTAGAAGTAATTTTTGAGAGCATGAGGGACTTTCTCTGGTACCCACGGGGACTATACTTGAAGAAAAGTCCCATTGTTCTAAATACCCACAGCAGAGTGTACCTCACTAGGACTTAACGTCTAAGCTCCTGTACCTGTTTTGTGATGGATCCTGTCCACTCGGTAGGCTCTGGAGCCCTGAGTCCCCCAACTCCCATGTGATGACATGTGACTTCTCCCCTCTTCAGCTACACACCTGGCACTTTTACTCCACCTCATAGATGTCAAATTCCAGAGGCCTGATCCAGGGACACCTTCTCCAACCTTCATGCCTTTTTCCAGTAGCTTAGTGACCCTCTGTCTCCTCCCACAGACTCCTTCTAGCCCTGCATCCTCCCTCCCCAGAGCAACCTGACAGCCAAGACTCTTACCATCCTGATGCTGGGCTTCAATATCATCATAGAAATCAGCAGTGCTTCTGTGGTGTTTGAAGACAAAGCCATCCCTTGCATGTATCTGGAGAAACCCACACCCTGTGTCAACTCTACAACACACCAACCCTCTTCCTCTTCCCTCATTCCCAAGTTGCCCATATGATGAGAAAGAAGACATGTGCCCATATGATGAGAAAGAAGACACAGTCTGAGGCGCCTGCCAGTTCACCATCTCTGTTCATTAGTTCTCTCTGTGGCCAAAGGCTCTTTCCCACTTTCCTATCTGTTAAGTCTCCTGTTCAGTTACAAGGAAAGTGGTAACAGTGCATTCTGTCTTCAGTCAATGTTGTCCTCTATCTTCCCTGCACACTCAGGCTCCAGAGAACCACGCAGTGCTCTTCCTCAGTCTTGGCCTTATGAGTACATTATCTTCACCCTGCGCCTCCATCCACAGCTGCTTCTCTCACCCTCAGAGGACAGGATACCCCCCCAAGGATAGAAGAGGACCTCCCCCCCGAGCTTCCCTCTTCTCTAGAATTCAGATCCGACCACTTCATCCCTCTGCTCAGGTCCCTCTCTCAGAAGCCCCATGAGGCCACAGAGCTCTGAGCTGGACCGTCAGCACTCTGAGTGGCTCTGAGTTCTTTATTCTCACTGTGCTACAATGGATACATTGTGTGGTTTTGCATCCCTCTGCTTTTGTTGGTCCCATCTTTCCTTTGTACTCTTACCCCCTTGGTCCCACACATGTGTAATATGCAGCATGATGAGCCACTTGTGAATCTCACGTGTTAGGTGCTGGCTCTGGGCTGCCACAGCACGGAAAGTAGTCTCCTGTCCATTTGCACAGCTCCCTCCAGCACCAGCAACTCTGTGCACCTGTTGTGTTGCACCCTCTTCTTCACCTTCATCATCACTTAAAAGGGGCTCACACAGCATGGTGATATCCCCCTACCTGTTCACTCCATTTGTAATAAGTTTTCAAGTACGTGGAATATTTGCTAATGCGTAGTGTGTTGCTTTGGCACTGGACACTCTACACACAGTAGCTCAGTTGTCTGCAAAGCACCACAAGAGCACTGCTGATTTCTGTGAGGATACTGAAGCCAGGGAAGTCCGGGTTTGTTGTATGTGCACTACTGGCTAGCAAGGAGCAGTGCTCAAATGGAAGGGAGAGGTCTTCACTCGCAGCTGTGGTATGTGAGAGTCTTTGTTGCTTTGAGTTCAGTTGTACCATGTCTGTCTTGCACAATTGACTGGACAATACTTTTACCTTTTGTACCCCACAGTTCAGTGAGCCCACAACATGATAAAGCCATAGAGTCAACATCGAAAAATATTGATTGCAATTTGAATAAATGAGAGATTGTTGGCTACATTGAATTACTTCTGTTAAACAGCTGTTAATTCTCAATATGTTAACTGTGTATACTAGAGGATCTACCCCAGGAGCAAAGATCCAGTTGTATGAAAGTAACTATTTATAGTACAAACTGAGAATTAAGGAACATTGATTGCTTTATTATTTTCCTTCTGTTTTATTGGATACTCAAAATGAAGAATTAGGGAGTTCCATTATCATTTAGGAAAACATAAAGAATTTAAAACATCAACATTCAAGACATTTATTTTCCTTAAGAGTCTGAGATGTGGTCTTGGGAATTTGTTCTTAGATAAAATAGCCAAAGAGTCCTCCACATATGTGTATACATTTCCATAAGTGCCTGTAATGCTATGATTTAAGAGGATGCATCTGTGAGATGTGAGCAGGAAAAGTGAAGGACCAGGCATTCCATGCAGTGCAATCCTGATTCCCGTTGTTCACTGCTCCAGGAGTCCACTCTGTGGCAGAGGCTTCTAAAACCTTTTGGCTGTCACGTGGGTGTGGCAGAGCCAAGACCAGAATACAAGCCCATAGTTCAGAATTTTAACATATCAAGAATGAATATATGACATCCAAAGATAAAGTCATGAAAATAAATGAGCTTGTGATATAATGTAAAGGTCAAGTGATTTTTTTATTATTATAGGGCTTAGATTGCCCTTAGGAAATTTACAAAAGAATATCTTTATATAAAATAACAAAATTGTGCAATACAATGTTATATTCAGTGTGATCACTAATCTTAACAATCTATAACAAATTTCTTTATTTTCAGGATTAAATTAATGCCACTTATGTACATGTGTTTTATTAATATTTGACTCTTTACTCATTTTCATTCCTTGTATGATTTTAAAGAGAATATAGATGTGTATAAACTGCTTTTTTTTTAAAAGATTTATTTATTTATTTGAAAGTCAGAGTCACACAGAGAGAGAAGGAGAGGCAGAGAGAGACAGAGATCTTCCATCCACTGGTTCACTACCTAATTGGCCACAACATCCGGAGCTGCGAGGATCTGAAGCCAGGAGCCAGGAGCTTCCTCTCGGTCTCCCACGTGGGTGCAGGGGCCCAAGGACTTGGGTCATCTTCCACTGCTTTCCCAGGCCATAGAATAAAGTTGGATCAGAAGTGGAGCAGCCAGGTCTCAAACCGGTGCCCATATGAGATGCTGGCACAGCAGGTGGTGGCTTTACCTACTACGCCACAGCACCAGCTCCTCCTTATATAATTGAATCTTAGATCCATCATAGAGAAAATAATGTAAATGGAATATAAAATACTTCCATAACATTTTAAAGGGACAGAGTATGATAATTACATTTCTTGCAAAATCTACTTTGACATTGTATCTAATTTCATCCTTAAAAACAAGGATAACTTTTGGTTTCCTTTCTATTCTTCCTCTAACTGCAGAAGAATCCTGGTCTTTCCTTTTCAACAGGTCAGTGTGAACTTGAAAGGCTGTTCTAGGCATAGTTATTTTCATCTGAAAGAGACTGACTGTGCACCTTGCACAAGTTCTCATGGCCAGAATAGAGGCATCATTGAGAGCTAACAAAAAGAATTCTCTATCTAGACAAGATTAGGTGAGGCTGTTCAATAGGAAGACAAGCAAGCTGTTATGGAATCTGCTGTGCATTTGCTATTTTCTGTTTCACACTTCCAATTTCATTAAAAATAAGCAGACAACTAAAGGTAGTAGCATGACAAGTCCAAGCCCAAGGGGGCAACTGGTTACAGTGACAGCACAGAGGGAGCGTCTCATAGGGTCGTTTATACTTGTATCCCCTCTATCCTCGGCTGCTGCTGTGGTCTCACTGTGGGTCTCTGTTCTCACTTTCATTCGGTACTTGGGAGGAAGAGTGGCTGGGACTGCTCTCTCTGTCATAGAGTCTCTCTTCCACAAACTTAATGAAGAATCCAAACGGAGGCCACTGTGTATTAAATTTGAGGGTGTCAGGATCCCCTTTTCATCTTAATAATGATGGAATATTACAAACTCCTATTATACAATTCAGCAAATCACATGCAGGCATTTCAGTGACCAGCAGTGTAACAGTCACATAGGTACAGATCAAGCCTAATCAAAAGTCCAAAGTCTGGAATGCTGACATGACACCAGAAGGGGACAGTTTTGCATCATGAAGTGCTTTTGGATGCAGAAAATCATTAAACATAATTTTATGTAGTTACATTCAGGCTCTAAGGTGTAAATGAAACAAATTTGGGTCACACACCTAAGGTATCTGATTTGGTTCATGCAAATATTCTAAAACTGAAAAAAATGGAAACTCACCTGATCCTAAATGTTTCTGACAAGAGGTACTCAACCTGTACTTTGTTGTTTCTGAAAAGTCACTAGAAGCATGGGAGAGAATGGGAACAATAAAGAGAAAATGAGGTATTTAACCTCACGTCCACCCCAGAACTGACATCTTATGAAATATTGTAAATTGAAGGCATTTTTTTTGGGTAAAACCCTGTCTCCTCTAGCTTCAGTGGGCACCATTATCATAGTGTATGCTGAGTTGGTTTGCTAATATACAGGAATTTTGTGAAAAGGATGGCTGCTGGGAACCAATTTATGTTACGTATTTCATGCGATTCTCCAGGCAGCATACAGGGCGATTCCATTCCTCGTCACTGTCAAACAATCACCAAGAGATCAAGATACTTCCAAAATCTGGAAGCTCAAAGAATGCATCTCCGAATGTTTCCAAGTGTTAACTGGGTAGGCCTTGTTCCTAGCTCCTCTCTTTATTCTGACCAATTTTCACATTCATACATTTGTGTGCATGTCGTATCTCTTCTAGCAAAACCCTGTGTCCAGCCTTCCTTCCTGAAGGCCCTTTGAAAAGTTTCCACTGAGCATTTGCTGAGTCAGGTCAAAGTTTTCTGTCTCCACACAGTGCCATTTACCATTCTGCTTTGGTTTTGACCAAGAATTTTTAAATATGCACCAAATACTTGATGCAAATGACTATGGAAGTTAGAAAAGAGAATTTTGAATGATTTTTCCAGAAAAAAAGATGATAAATGTTTAAAAAGAGAGATCTGTTTTCCCTGATTTTAATATCACACAATGTATTACTGCATTAAGACATCACATGGTACCCCACAAGTAGACACAATTTTTATGGAACAGTTAAAAGAAGAAAATTACTATGATCCCCTCAATATTGGATTCAGAAATATTAGGTTCAAAAGTCCACTGCAAGATATATATATATATATATATATATATATATATATATATATATATACATATAATGTGACAGGTAGATTTATAGACAGTGAGAGAGAGAAAGACAGAGAGAAAGGTCTGCCTTCCATTGGATCACTCCCCAAATGACTGCCACAGCCGGTGCTGCACCGATCCAAAGCCAGGAACCAGGTGCTTCCTCCTGGTCTCCCATGCAGGTGCAGGGGCCCAAGCACCTGAGCTATCCTCCACTGCCTTCCCAGGCCACAGCAGAGAGCTGGATTGGAAGAGGAGCAACCGGGACTGGAACCCGGCGCCCATATGGCATGCCAGTGCCACAGGCGGAGGATTAACCAAGTGAGCCACGGTGCCGGTCCAAGACAAATATATTTTAAATTTCTTGTTCTAGAGCACTCAAAATAGTTTCAATTTCTATGAGCACATTCCTTTTTCGATTAAAAATTTAAAAAAGGATGTGCTAAAATCTGTTTGTGGGGGCCAAGCACTGTGGTGCAGTGGGTTAAAGTCCTGGCCTGAAGCACTGGCATCTTATATGGGCACCGGTTCAAGTCCTGGCTGCTCCTCTTCCGATCCAGCTCTCTACTGTGGCCTGGGATAGCGGTAGAAGATGTCCCAAGTCCTTGGGCCCCTGACCCACGTGGGAGACCCGGAAGAATCTCCTGGCTCCTGGCTTTGGATCGATGCAGCTCTGGCCGTTGCGGCCATCTAGGGAGTGAACCAGTGGATGGAAGACCTCTCTCTCTCTGTCTCTACCTTTCTCTGTGACTCTGTCTTTAAAAAAAACTAATCTATATGTGGTATACTGTACAAAATTCAATATTGCCTACCTTTTGATTATAATCATTAATCAGTTCCTTCTTCTAGGGTAAATAGAATGTTTAAATGATAATCTGATGAATGGCATGTATTATCCTTGCGATTAGGAAAATATCAGATGATCAGTATTTCTTCTTCCTAGATTACTAAAAAGCTTTGACTTTTTTCCAGTGCATACCAAACTTCTTCAAAATTTCAATGATCATTTCTTCATATTTAATATTTTTGCTTATTTCAAGAATATTAACTGTATTTTCTTGGTCTTTCCTAAAGTTTCAGGTTTTTTTTAAGATTTATTTAAATACAGAGTTATAGAAAGAGGTAGAAACAGAGAGAGTGGTCTTCCATCCGCTAGTTCACTCCCTAGATGGCCTCAACAGCCAGAGCTGAGATGATCCAATCCGATCCGAAGCCAGGAGCCAGGAGCTGCTTCTGGGTCTCCAATGTGGGTGCAGGGGCCCAAGCACTTGGGCCATCTTCTACTGCTTTCCCAGGCCATAGCAGAGAGCTGGATAGGAAGAGGAGCAGCCGGGACTTGAACCGGCGCCCATATGGGATGCTGGAACTTCAGGCCAGGGCTTTAACCCGCTGCACCACAGTTCCAGCCCTAAAGTTTCAGTTTTATATGTTATTTTGCCTACCTCTTTCTTTCTTACCCTTTATTCCACTTCTCAATTTTTAACTTAAAAACTAGACATTGAGTGTCACTCATGGGGTTTAAAGAAGCATTTCCATAGGACAGCATAATTCCCACCAGTGTTGGACCTGAATTGATAATAATAATAAAAAAAAAAGATAATGGATACTGATCATGCCCTTCCTTCTAATTGTGCTCAGATTTTCGGCAGGGATGTACCTGGATATGACAGTATTTTGTGGGGTCAAAAACACTTATATAACTGGTCCTTCTAAGGGAATCCGTTGTGTGCAAACCATGCTAAGAATTTAGGAAGTGGTCTATCCTCACACAAAATAGTCCTAATATATCCCAGGGGGAAGAGGAAACAGGGTCCTGGTGCTCCAGCAGACCGTAAGCTGAGCACGTCTGAAATGGAACACCTTATATGTGCGTGCAGGAAAGAGATGAGGAGGTAAGCAGTAGCAAGAACTTTAAACTCCTCCCCTGCTATCTGAGAGCAACGGGAATCTATTGAGGACTTTAATCAGTCAAGAACAAAGATAGATTTGTTGCAAAATCAGTCAGTAGAAACTGCATGTTGAGAACTGCTCAGAACCGGTGTACCAAAGGCGTGAATGCCAGTGAGGAGACTCCTCGCCAATTTGAGAGAAACGGCAGTGGCTCAGGTGAAGGTGATGGGGGTAAAAGTCGACACAAATTAAAGCTAGAATTGGGACTAGGGGAGCAAAGGTGTAAGTTTGTTGGAAAGTATGTGAATTTCTTAACGTGCTATGGACTGTGTGACTTTGAAACAAAATCTTGCTTTCTCCAGGTTCTGGAGGCTGGATCTAGAGTTACTATCAGCCAGCTTCCACCATTCATTCTCCCTCATTCCTAGGAAGACGTCTCCTTGCTGAGGCCTCAAATGCAATGTGTTGCTGTGCATATGTGTGTGCACGTGAATTCTCACACAAACACCAAGTGCCCACTGGAGTGATGTCCTTGTAACCTAGTCTCCCCCACACCCTTGTCTTCAGATGCAGTCACTGTCTGAGTCTATGGGGATGAGCACGTCAACGCACACATTGAGGGAAGGGACACAGTTTGAGCCCAAAGGGAGGTAACTGTGCGTGGATTTATAGAAAAGGATTGAAGGCAGTGTACGTATAATACTTTGTAATTCATTAAAGCACAAGGGCAGTTCTGATATGTTCATATCAATAATAATAGGTATTACAATAACCCGTTTATTAACAGCTAATTTCATTTGAATCTTTGTACAACCCCACTTAAGTATTAGTTCTCTTATTTTATGGATAAGGAAACTGAAGCTTAAAAATGAAATTCTGGGGCCTGGTATTGTGACATAAGGGGTTAAGCTGTTGCCCGCAATGACACATCTTATATAGGCACTGGTTCAAGTCCTGGTTGCTACACTTCTTATCCAACACACTGCTAATATACCTAGGGAAGCGGGAGAAAATGGTCCAAGTGTGTGGGCCCCTGCCACCCATGTGGGAGACCCAGATAAAGCTCTTAGCTCCTGGCTTTGGCCTGGCCCAGCCCACTATTGTAGCTATTTTGGGAGTGAACCAGTAGATAAAAGATCTGTCTCTCTCTGTCCTTATCTCTCTCTTTCTCCCCGCCCCGTTTTCTCTCCTCTCCCTCTCTGCTTCTCTCCCTCTCTCTCTGTAACTCTGCCTTTCAAATAAATGAATAAATATTAAAAATACAATAATTATTACTGATTGATCATTATACATTGCATGTACATGTGAAACTATCATACTGTACCTTATAAATCTGTACAACTATTAACTGTTAATGACATAGTTTTTTAAAAGCCAGGTAACCTGCTCTTATTTACATGACCAAAATAAGGAGATTTTATTCTATTTCCCTAAAGAACTAGATATAAGATTTTTTAATGGCCTTTAGCTATCCTATGCATACCATTGATGAGAAGGTCAATATGGATTTCATCAAATTGTAGAATAATAATTGTCTGTCAAGTACTGAAAAATATCCCATGCCACCAAGTAGGGTTGAATATTGCGCTTAGTATGTGCTGTGAGGCAATGACCATTGATATGTTTGCTCCTACACTTCCACAGAGTTCTGAATTGTCTTCTTTTTGTCCCCAGCCCACTACTTGTAACAGAACACATTTCTGGCACAGATTGCCCCTAAAGGGTGACCTTACCCCATAATTCCTCAGACTGTGAAGGGGAGAGGGAGTGAAGGAGGGGATAAGAAACAGCAGGCAGTTATTCCTCCTGCACTGGCCAATTGGGAACATGAAGTCTGAGTTGGTAAAATTACAGCATTTATCCATAGTTCATGTTGGGAACATACAACAGACACATGAGCTTCTCATGCCGTCAAGTGTTCTATGCATGATCTAGAGTGTCCCTCCTGTACTGGCCAATTGGGAACATGAAGTCTGAGTTGGTAAAATTACAGCATTTATCCATAGTTCATGTTGGGAACATACAGCAGACACATGAGCTTCTCATGCCATCAAGTGTTCTATGCATGATCTAGAGGAAGTACTCACCACGCATGTATGCCTGTAATTACTTCTTATTCTTGGCTTTTTAAACAAAGAATTTCCATCAAATCTTTTCTCTATAATAATTAGACATTTACTATGGTCTGCAGTTTTCGTGAACTAGATGTAATCTTTCTAAAAATAAAAATCAGAATATAGGTTCCGTATTTCTGGTTATCTACAAATTTATCTATTGCCTGCCGTCTCTATTTGTATAAATTTCTTCTTTGCACTCACACGGGCTTAGTTTTATGTCCCTTGAATCACTGCACAGAGCATCGACATCACCTCGGAGCATGTTGATTGAGGAGTGATAGGCAGATGAATATGGAAGCTCTCAGATCCAACTTGAATGCTCATTGGTTTTGTCATAAGTTGTGAAAATGGAAAATTTTTTTTAGCTTAGGGTGAGTGCCAAAGCATTGCTAGAAGGAATTACAAACAATTGTTGATGCATGATACAGAACCAAGGGGACTTATTTATTGTCAGCTTTGCATTTTAAAATTATATCCAGAAACGGAGGGCTGCATAATAAAGTATATTATACTACCCATGTTCCTGCTACAGTGAATGTGAGTCAGCAGCATTTTGCTCCTTTAAGTAACAACAGTTGCTATGGACAAAAATGCCTTTCAGACAACATCCTGGAGAACAAGCGTGAAGACCAGATGTATTTTAAGGAAATGCAAAACGTGTCATTTATCTTCTTCTCAGTGTCTTGCTCAATCCGAATTCACCTTCAAAGAATAAATCTTGCATTTGGATGAAATTTTCATAATCCAGCAGTTCTAGGTGTCAGGATGCGGTATTATTGCCGTATCAAGGAAATCCATTGCAAATTTTAGCTGTGTGAACAAATAGCAAATGGAAAAACTAGAAATGCTATTTCGGGCGCCCAAGCAGACTTCGGGACCTGTATGTGTACTGGTCAGCTTTGCTTCACTACAGTGAAGGACCTGAGGGAACTGTGTGAGCAGAAAGTCATGCTCCTAGTGTCCGAGTTTCTAATGAAAGGTCAGGTGGCCGATTGGTTTCACCTCTGTGAAGCCGGAATATGGCAACGGCAGAGCAGGTGTGGCGGAGGGATCACATGGCCAGTCAGGAAGCAGAAAAGGAAACTGGACCCACTCCAGCTTTTAAGACCAGACTTCCCCTATCCCAAGAGCTACCTTCTAAGGAAACCCCCCACCAAAGACTTAATGATCTCCCACTAGACTTACCTCAAACATCACAATTAGATTAGATTGCCAACTTCTTGGTATGATAAACTTACCATTTTAGTGTTTGAAGTCCTGCATAAGATGGGGAACCAGACCCCACTGAAATCATGGCAATGCAGGATTAATTACTTATCCTGAAAAATCTGTGATGCTTTCCTTGTCTCATGTTTTTATACCATCAGCTCTCTGCTGTGGCCAGGGAGTGCAGTGGAGGATGGCCCAAGTGCTTGGGCCCTGCACCCCGTGGGAGACCACAATAGGCACCTGGCTCCTGCCTTTGGATCAGCGTGGTGCGCTGGCCACGGAGGCCATTGGAGGGTGAACCAATGGCAAAGGAAGACCTTTCTCTCTGTCTCTCTCTCTCACTGTCCACCTGCCTGTCCAAAAAAAAAAAAAAAAAAGTGAATCTGGTTAAATTTGTCACAATTGTATAACAGTTTGTCCTTTGAACAATTGCATTATCCATTCTGATTCTATACCCCTCCCAAGAGATGCAATGAATAAAAATTTTGATCTGTCTCACTTATCATTTTAAATTATATTTATCCAGAGTACTAATTATAAAGTTGCAGCTATTCTCATGTGTAAAACTAGTCATTAAGGAAGATAGAGTTCTATCAATCTAAGAGGAAAATTACTTCCTACAGTTAAAATAAGAAAAATAAAATAAATAAATAAGTAAATAAATATTGAAAATGTTGTTTAGTGAATATCCACAGTGAAAGAGATTTGGCTTTGAATTTTTTTTCCCTGAAGATCCTTGGTCCAAGTGCATGGTTCACCTAATAAATATCTGCAAGAGTAGTGGGGCAGCCAGTGAGGGAAGACCCCAAGGACACCAGTTGAGTGTGCTTTGAAGGATGCGTAGTCACTTGTGGGGAAATGAAGTCAGACAACAGAGCACACCGACTTATCCACACAGTGACTTCAATCCCCACAGCTCATCTCACCTTCCTCAGTTTGTTTCTGTTTCAACATATATTTCATTGGTTTAAACTGAGAAATAATAATTATAAATATGTATGGGATATAGTGTTCAAATCAGGGCAGATGTAGCCACTCAAAGTGTATTATTTCTTTGTGGTGAGAGTGGTATTATTCATTCCTCTAGCATTTTTGAAACATGCACTACATCATCACTATCTATTGGAATCCTACTGTGCGACACTGCACCAGATGATTTTGCTCCTTCCTAACTGTAATTTAAGACCTGTCGACCCAACCCTCCCTCCCTATGACGACTTCTGGATGAATAAGCACCTCTTCTCCTTCTAACATCGTTGAGAAACACGTGTTCTGGAGGACTTTTCTGCAATGTCCAAAGACGTGGACAGGTCTTCTGGCTCCAGAGCCATTGAAATCGTCATACTAAATTCTTAGAGCAGGCAAAGTATCTTAAAACTAAAGTGATCTTTAGTATTATACAAATTAGTCCAGCGATGGTGAAACGCTGAATAATTAATTCATTAATAGTCCATAATCCCACCAGCCACAAAATATGAATATTTTTCTAGAGTTAAACAATAAAATGTATGATCATTGCTGGACTCTATTACAAAGCACACCAATAACACACATACACACACAATACTGGTTTGAGTTCACAGGTGAAACACTCGTATCTTGACCCACCCCCCCCATCCCACTCACATTACAATGAAGACCGTGGTAGGATTCCTTGAAAGTCACAAATCCATGGGGAAAAGGAAAATCACAGAGGAGTGGAGAGCAATAGAGAAAACATAAGACCAAAAAAAAGGTTATATACATCATCAGGAAAGCAGAATCCTCCGCCCTTGCCGGCAAAGCCAGGAAGCAACCTGCTTTGCTCCAGGGGGCCGTGTGGAGCTTCCAGAATTGGCAGAACCAGGGACACTGACATGGGGGTGGGGGAACCTGAGGCAGAGTGGGAGAGTGGATTAAACACCCACTTTATACAGAAGTAGGGCAGAATTCCATCTGCATTCCACCCAGCCCGAGACCTGGGTTTCCTCCACCTCACAAGAAGACTGAGGAGGTATGCTGCTGAGACGGTACAATCAAGAGTTCATGGATGAAGAACTCTGGAGACAGTCCAAGTCCTGCCCTGCCACTTCCCGACGCCCTCACTCTCTTCACCTGTGAGGTGGGAATCCTAGCCATCCCCTTCCCAGGGCTGTGGTGCAGAGTAACAGACAGTGGGGGAAGCCCTCATAGGTAGCATGTGGAACATGCTTCACGTGTCTTGCTATGTCACTGTGAGTATGACTGGTAGTAGTGCTCACACAGGCAGTTAAGATTAGTGTATCTGAGAGGCAGGCAGACAGACAGACTGACGGGGAACTCCTGTCCACTGGCTCACTCCCCAGATCCCTTCAAGGGCCAGAACTGGGCTGCGGTGGGAGCCGGAGCTCAGACAAGGTTTTCGCATATTGGGTGGCAGGAACCCAATTACCTGAGCCATCACCGCTTCCTCTCATAGTCAGCACTGACAAGGAACTGGAGTCAGGAGTGGGAGTGGGAATCTGACCGGGGTACGTGGATCACACAGGTTTTATCATGTAACTGTGGTGTGAGCTGAAGTGAAGATCTGAAATGTTCACTGTGAGAGCCAGCACTGTGGCGGAGCAGGTAAAGTCACTGTCTGTGATGCCAGCATATCGTATGGGTGCTGGTTTGAGACCCAGGTGCTCCACTTCGATCCAGCTTCCTGCTAATGCACCTGCGAAGAAATGGAGGAGGATCCAAGTGCAAGACCTGGAGAACACTCCTTGCTCCTGGCTTTGGCCTGGCACAACCCTGGCAGTTGTGGCCACTTTAAGAGTAAACCAGCAGAAAAAAAAAAAGAAAGAAAGGGGCCTGCACTGTGGCTCACTTGGTTGATCCTCTGCCAGCAGCGCCAGCATCCGATATGGGCACCGGTTCTAGTCCTGGTTTCTCCTCTTCCAGTACAGCTCTCTGCTGTGGCCTGGGATAGCGGTGAGGATGGCCCAAGTCCTTGGGCCCCTGCACCCACATGGGAGACCAGGAAGAAGCAGCTGGCTCTCGGCTTCGGATCAGCGCAGCTCCGGCCATTGCAGCCATTTGGAGAGTGAAACATTGGAAGGAAGACCTCTCTCTCTGCTTCTCTCTCTCACTGTCTGTAACTCTATCTGTCAAATAAATAAAATCTTTAAAAAAAAAAAAAAGAGTAAACCAGCAGATGGAAGATTCTCTCTCTTTCTCTCTCTATCCCACCCCCCTGTCCATCTCTCTCTCTCTCTCTCTCTCTCTGCCTTTTAAGTAAATGAATAGTCTTAAAAAAGATTTAAAAATCCTAGTGCGAACAAGAGGAGAAGGTCCTTGTACAAAACAAGGGGTTTCTGGACAGAAACAAGGCTGCAATTGTGAGTAGACTTGTGACTTTTTTCAGCAGTGCATGGAAAATTAATGGTAGTTCCTGAAAGGCGATGGGTTAGTGTTACAGAAAGCTGGATTTGAGAAATTCCCTCAGTTCACACAGGCTCCAGAGGCTTGGTGGAGGATCTGCAGAAGCAGTTTATGAATGTCGATGGACCCAGTGGAACCACTTCCCAAGACTGGGTGTCTGATTCAGTTTCCTCACAATACTTATAGATTCATCAGTATCATGTATTCACAGTTACAACCTTGGTGGGCTCAGGGCACCTGTGGGACTCAGGGGCTTGAGTTCCCACACTTATGGGGAACTTATCTGGGGTGGGGGTTGCAGAGAACACCTACCCAGACATGTCTGCACCTATGGGGGACACAGATTTGGATGACTGCCAAGATGTGCCATTGCCCATGAGGAACTTGAAGAGGGGCTACAGTGAACAGAGATAGGACATGTGCCCTCCTCGGGGATCTTGTCTCTATCTTGTCTCTGGTCACGGCATAATTTCCTCTTCAAGAGGTTCCAGGTTGCAGCTTTTTCCAGGAGGATGCGGCTTCAGGAAGGGGAGGGAAGGTACTGGGATCTCTGGAGGAGCAGGAGAAGTGGTGCATGTGTCTGGGAAGAACAGGAAAGGGTAACGTGCACAGCAGGGACTGCAGAGCCTGGGACCGGCCACTGAGCCCTGCCCAGGCAGGGTGGCCTTCTCCAGGCAGCCTGCAATGGGGAAAGTCTTCTGCACCATGGCCACTGCTAGAGCCAAATGCGAAACTAGAGTCAGGGACTCCTCTCTCTGGTGAGCCATGTGATGAGCGGAAGAGAGGCACTAGGGGATTCTCAGAGGGAACCTAACACGGGAGCCCTGGTTTCTGCACAGATATGCAGGTCACTGATCTCCAACATGAGTGAGTTTCAAAATCCAGGTGGGGCAGAACAAAAAGCATGGATGGATCCCATGAGGCAGGGCACACAACAAGTGCGTGGTTGGTGGGCACTGGCTTACAAATGCAGAGGAACCTCCTGGTGTATGAAGAATTTGAGGGCCACCACTTAAAATCTCACAAGGAGAGGGAAAAAAACAAAAGATGGAAACTCTCCCAAAGGACCTGTACGATGTACATGAGAGACGAGAGCAGGAGGTATGTCCAGCCGACATCTTGGGTGCTCAGGGCAGCTCCTTCCAGCCCTGGCCATAGGGAGACTGCACCCTTCCCTGTGGTTCATGGCAGATGCACATACTGGGAGTGGGATACAAGTTCAGTGGGGCAAGTCCACAGGAGCTCCACAGGGCACTGCTTTCTGCTCTGGGTTTGCACCACTCTGTGGTGTGCCTAGATGATGTCTATCACTGTGTGCCAGTTTCTGGGCAAGGGTGTTGCACGTGGGTGTCAGAGTGATGAGGCACAATGCCCACAGTGCCTGCCTGTGAGGGTCCCAATGGGGTCCATGTAAGGGGACACACTAAGTCTCCCCCTGCAGACTATTCCGCTGCACCTGTGTGTAACCGTTTGATGGCCGCTCCCCTGTGCCAGGGAAATAGTTAAGGATTAATCTCACCCCTCTTTCTTTGGGTAGAGGAAAGAAGACTGTCTGCAAGGACACAGATGTTTTGAATCTTGTATTCCTGTGCGATTTAACGTTTAGAGTCAGTAGAACGGTGATGGCCATACCTGTGCAGGCTGGAGACCCGCTGGCTCCTGCAGGCCCTCCCCAGCCCCCTGCCTCCCTCTCTCCTCTCTGCAGTGTGCTGGGGTGCAGCACATGCTACTCCACAGCAGGCAGAAAGGGGGCGCACTTCCTTCTCCACATCTTGGTTGTTCAGTAGATTGGCGTGTGTGTCTTTGCCTCTCATTCTGAGATAGGATGAAGGGACAAATAGAATTTTCACTAATACTTTATTAATTTTCTCTGTCAATCAGAAACATATCTACTTTCCTCAGCTATGTTGAGATACAATTGATAAGAACCTTGTTTTTTGAGATTGCAACAACTTTATTTTCAGAGTCTCCATATCATCCAGTTATGTGTATTTCTTTGAACATTAAAGATCATCATGATATGCTTTCCTATCTGAACTTAGTTTTTCATTACATTTTATTTCTTTTCCTTATAGGTCCATAATCAGTAAATAAATACAGATTATCACAACATAAGCATATTAAATTCTAATGATCAATAGTATGGCATTTTCCAAATGTGATAAAAAGATTTTCTTACTTTTATATTGATACAGGTTCACATTTCCAGTGTTCATAAAAGAAAATAAAAATGCTCTGGATTTCTCAAAACATTAACTTCACTAGTTTGCTTAAAGTAATATTTTTAAGTATTGAGAAAATATATTCAAATAACTAAAAATCTGATGAAATACATAGCATACCCAGAAAAAAGTATGGAGAAATTATGGGAGCCTGATGAAGTACATGAGGTTTCTTCTTTTTTATTTCTTTTCCTTTTCCTTTTTCTTTATTTCTTTATACCAAAATCTCACTGTGCCTGTTAGTGGGAATCTGCCTGCTCCAGGTACTCACACAGAGCAGTGCCAGCACATTTGCTAATGTACTCTACAAGCCGCCAACTCTCACGGTCACTGCCTGCTTCTGAGAGCACCTTTGAACTCACCCCCGAAGAAGTCACCAACCCCCTTCGAGGCAGCAGAGGGAGGGAAGTGTCTGGGCACAGACTACCTGAATGTCTTCATCTCTCTGAGTACTGATAGACGGTGTTCCTATTCCTCCATCTCAGTGGCATTGTCACTGCAACAGCGCTCTTAGTAGTTAAACAGAAAAAAACTCGGTCCGTGTAATTTCTGGGTGACAATTCTTTGCTGACCTGAAGTCCTGACCACGGAGCGAGGTTGTGGGATGACAGAGTTGAGCCCTGTGTCTTTGGCGGCCCTGACAGCTCTCCGTTTCCTCAGGAATTGCCTTTCTTTCAATTCTCTGTAAATCCTGTCATTGTGATAGGAGGAGCTTAGATTGTTTGGCTTTTTCGTGTGTGAGAGTGACTGTCATTCACCAACCAGAAGTGTCCCTGTGTCACAGAAAGCCTCACCTCATGGGTATACGGGAATGTTTGCTCCAGCTACACCCACCCCATCCCTCAGACCTACCCACGGCTGCTGCACGTGGTTTGGGTCATCGGCTGTGTCTACACAGGGGACCCCTGAGTTTGTTGGACGGGTCAGGGAGGCTGGTCTGTGTTTGAAACCTGGCTGGCACTTTCTAATTCTGATTTAGATGATTTGCCCAATTTTCTGTGCCTCAGTTTCTTCTTTTCTCTACTGGGACCGTTGTTCCCTGCTTTATAGGGTCATTGTTCCAATTGGTGAAGACAAAATGGATGTGCAGCCCAGCCAATGGTAGGTACTCTGCCAACAGTGAATCATATCTTGCTTCTCAAGCTAAAAAAAAATCCCATAATTTCTGATCATTACAGGTACCTCATGGGTAGCAATTCAATAAGCAACCACTTTTAAGCAACATAGTAAGTGAAACCAATATGTTGCCCCTTATAGAATTAAAATTACAGAATCTTACACAATAAGAAAGGGGAGTCACTATGAATTTGGTTAAGCCTACCTTTTGGGAAAATGAATTAGAAAAAGGATGTAACACATATCATCAATATCCTACATTATAAAATAAAATTTCTAAATCAATATCCAAATATCCATCTTTATCTACTTTTACAATAATATTAGTCTAAAAGGAACACACACACTAAAATATATGATATATTTAAATTATTCATAATGATAAAATTTAATTTCAAAAGATATGTATAGGCCGGCGCCACGGCTCACTTGGCTAATCCTCTGCCTGCAGCGCTGGCACCCTGGGTTCTAGTTCCGGTTGGGGCACCGGTTCTGTCCCAGTTTCTCCTCTTTCAGTTCAGCTCTCTGCTGTGGCCTGGGAGTGCAGTGGAGGATGGCCCAAGTGCTTGGACCCTGCATCCTTATGAGAGACCAGGAGGAAGCACCTGGCTCCTAGCTTCAGATCGGCACTCTCGTGGGCCCTAGTGGCCATTCGGGGGGGGTGGTGAACCAATGGAAAAGGAAGACCTTTCTCTCTGTCTCTTTCACTGTCTAACTCTGCCTGTCAAAAAAAAAAAAAAAGATATGTACATATACATTCACATTTCTGTGTACATTAGTAAATTGGATATTCATTTTTATATAAAGGTGAGTAGTGTGGGCATGCGTTAGCATCCAAGGACCATCTTCACAGTCTACATTCATGGAATAGTAAGAGCACTTCAGAGAAAATCAAGGCCTTTCTTTCTTTCTTTCTTTCTTTCTTTCTTTCTTTTTTCTTTGTTTCTCACTCTTGTGCTCTCTCTTTGTCTTCAAAGCACAGGAACAAAGTTAAATTAGAAGATAACTGATGTACTATATTATTATTTTACTCAAATTTATGCCATCCTATATTTGTTTTGATTGAATTCTTTGAAAGTGGAGACCCTTGGCTGAGTTTCCTTCAGAATCCCCACTTCTTGTTTGTATTTTTAAAGCAGGTATGTGTGCATATGGTTTAGTTCTGTGCTGAAAAAGATAAAACCTTCACTACATTTTAGTTGATTGCTTCATTTCTATTAACAAATCTGTCATCGTTGTAATTACTTATTATATTCCAAGAAGTATGAGTGTTACTAGAACCAAATATAGTGTAGCACTTCTTGACAGATACGGTGCACGTGTGAAATTTTAATTAAAAACGAATTCATTGACACACAGATTCCAGTCAGGAATGAACTTCTGTTGTATTACTGGACAATCAAACTCACACACTTAAGAAACTTGCGAACAAGAAATTTCAGAAATGTTTAAGCAAATTTCATGTACCAGTGGACTTTATGAAGTTTGTGGAAGAATGGGATGGAAGTATGTTTTGCTAATAAAACAAGTGTAGAATCAATCAATACAAAGTTTTTCTATGCTGTGTATTTGCTAAGAACTTTCTGAAGCATGCTTATATAGGCTGCTTATGACCACTTAAGAAAAGTGTTTTTAACTGTGTACATTCTGGGGCAAAAGAGGTAGAATTCCCACATGAAACCACAGGCTGTGGAAAAGCTTCGTGCCGTACCGAGGATACCAAGCATGCTCCCTTATGAATAATTGGCCCGCTTTTCCTCCCTCTATCACTCATGTGAGAGGTCCATGAGACTTAACGAGGTTCTTTCTAGCTCTTTGTTGCATGATATTGGTCAGCTGTAAAATGAGGGAGGAGCTAGAAGTAAGCGGAAGCTGAGACAGAACTGACTCCTAATCGTTACTACAGTTGGTTCTGGGATACTTTCTCACCAAAGAGTAGAATCTGGTCTAAAGATGACGCGGCCAGGGAACTGTGGATGTAGGTTGTTTCCAGCTTCTTCCTACTTCTAAGCACGCAGTGCCTGTCTGTGCACAGCAGCCCAGGCACCCCTCTTCATGTGTGGGCTTGTCTTAAGGTTGTGATCTACAAGTTTGGCTGCTGGTTCGAAGCATTTGCTGCAGGTTGTTATCCACTGCCAACACAAAGTCACCAACACATCAGAGTTCCCGCTAACAGCCTGCAAAGGGCTATTCTCCCCAATTCTGCACACTCACAAAAGCATGAGCCTTGTTGTTCAGCCGATATTCAGGCATAGTTTTACTTTCCCTGATCACTAATGAGACTGAGCAAAGCTACTTACCCACTGCATGTCTCCTGTGTCTAATCCTATCTTTCATACCACCCTGCCACCCTTAGTAACTGTCCTGATACAAGGGGATTCATGGTTTCTTTCTAGTTTTAATGTGCTACTTCTATTTTCCTTGTGATGTTTACACGTCTCTGAGTTTCTCTCTGTCTCTGTCTCTCACTTTGCTCTCATTCTCTTTGTAGAAGCTTCCTTTATTTGAGAGGCAGAATTAAATAGAAGCAGAGGCAGAGAGGTGTTCCCATCCACTGGTTCACTCCCCAAATGGCCACAGCAGCTGGGGCTGAGCTGATCCGAAGCCTAAAGCCAGGAGCTTCCTCTGGCCATATTCCTCTGCATTCAGGCACATTTGCAGGGATCTGGATCAGAAGTGGAGCAGCGGGGACTTGAACCATGGCCCATATGGGATGTTGGCACTGCAGGTGGTGGCTTTACCCTCTATGCCACAGTGCCAGCCTCAAGTTTCCATATAATGTGCAAAGTGACGTGATTTACATGGCTGCTCGCCAAACTACCGTCAGACGCAGCCCTGCACATTCCTTGCATGAGAACGGCCTTGTCTAAGTGCTCAGCACCTGTAAGAACTTCAGCGACGCTGACAGAACCTCCTGACCAGCACAGGCCAGCACAGGCGTCTGGGCTGCACGTCATGCCCCCAACAGTGTGACCTGCAGTGCTCTCGTGCTCCTTGTTTTTTTCTGGATGAAATCCTCTATAAAAAGAGTCAACACTATTGCTTACTGTGGCTGCTATCGGCTGTCACAACAGCCTGTTACCCCTGGGTAACAAGGACCCAGAATTCTGGTCGGAGGGAGATGATTTACAGCACTTCAGGTGCCTCACGTATTAGGGCTATCACAGCGCAGGAATGACAGCACGCTGTCCCGCTCTTATTTACCTGGAGCCGAACAGGGGTTCATCTGAATCAGGAGGAAGCAACAGTGTTGTTTCAGGCAGACAGTGATAAACAAGGAGGGACTCTGTGAGCTGGCCAAGCACCCTCTTTGAATGTGTTCCCTTGGCTTTTGGAAGGCAGAGGAAATGAGACAGAAACCTCCCTGGGAGCCCAGAAGTCCTCAAAAACCACCCAGCACCATCTCACAGTAAGAACATCCAGGCAAGTCGAGGGGCTTTCTGCCTCTTCTTGTTGAATCTGGTGCAAGAGAACCAGAGCACAGTGAGGAGGAAGTGCTGGAGAAGAGCCTAGATCTTTGTCTGGCTAACTGCTGGCTGTTTCCAAAGTGTGAGAGCAAAGTTTCAGGCTCTGGTAGGTCTGACCACACACAGTCACAGGGTAAGTAACACCACTGCCCTGACTCTTAGATCCCATGAGAGACTAATGAGGTTAAGTGTCCAGAGTGGTTCAGTTTCTGATTCTGAAGGCTCTCTCTTTCTGGACAATAGCACGGTCAGCGTGGGTTGTTTTGATAGACTATTTTTGATTGATTTTTGCCACACAGCAGAAGAGAGAAGGCATCACAGAGATTGTTCATGTGCCTTCTGCCCCCACACTCCTACAACCTGTCCCACCTTCAATATCCCCACCAGAGCAGGGCATTCGTTATGATGGACGAAGCAGTGTTGACCCACCACCGTCATCCAGAGTCCATGACTGACAAGAGGGGTCACTGTAGGTGGACAAACATATCAACAACCTGTGTCCACCATTGCAGTGTTGCACAGAGCAAGGCCACAGACCCTAATCCTCCTCTGTGCTCTGCATATTCACCACGGCAACTGCTGATCTTGTCACTGCCTGCACAGCCGTACTTCTTCCAGGATCCCATAGAGCCGGGATTGTATACTATGTAGAATTTCAAGATTGACTTTTGGCACATAGTGACATGCATTTCATGTCCCTATTTGCCTCTAAAGCTCATTTGTTTGTTTGTTTGTTTGTTTATGGCACTAAATAGTATCCCGTTGTCTGGGTGGACTTCAGTGGGTTCATCCACTCACCTGCTGCAGGTGACAATGTGCAGAAGTAGGCTCCAGGGGTACTCACAGGCCTCTGTGGGTGGTAGTGGAAAGCAGCGGGTGAGAAGTGTGGCACTAAGTCCTGTGACAGGGGCTTGTTAACATGGCTGACAGCCAGGCAGCTCTGGCCACCAAGTACCAGGTACTTCTAAGCTGTGACAGCTGGTATGCCCATGAGATTCCTTTCATCCGTTCTCAGGCTGACTTGTGAATCTTTGCATAGATATAAATTCAATTTTATAAATTTTATTTATCTTTGAAAGATTGATTATCAACAAAATAGCATGAAACACTTGGTGTTTGCCTTGCTGTACTTTCTCACCCTGTTTGTTTCCATGAACACTTTTCAGAGTCCTTTTCTTCAGACATCAGATACTTTTGCTCACAAAATTTCACCACTCTATAATGAGAACAAACCATAATGATAACAGAACAACACACTTAAAACTACTACATGAAAACAAACATGAAGCAAAAATAAAATACACCAGCAAAATCAGCAGCAGGTAATCCATCTATAGTAATTGGAGTGTGCAAACCAAACCAGAGCAGAACAGAAGTGTATAGAAAAAACCTTTAAGCATTTTGCTTATGCCAATCACTTCTTATATCCTAAAGTGGGGAGGGGAAGGGTACGAGATTCATATCAAATTGCTCCAGAGTTGTTGAGTACCGGTTACTCCGCACTGCACTGAGGTCCTGGGTCGACAGCATCTCTGTGCATCTGTACCAAGTCCAGATCCCAGTCAGGAGAAAATCACAACACTGAGTCTTTCATCAAGGAAACGTCCTCAGAGCTGCATGGCCTCACATGACGTCTGCCAGCACGACAGAAGTGAAACGTGAGCACTCTCTGGGAAAACAAATTTAGATGACTTTAAATTAAATTTAAAGTCAATAATTATTTCTTTTAAATTTTTTATTAACATAAAGAGAACAAATCCATGTATTTCATAGGTACAATTCTAAGAAGATATCCATACTTCTCTTCTCCTCTCATTTCCTCTCTCTGTCCCTCAATCTCCTTCTTTCTTCTTTTCTTGTTTCTTTAATTTTTGCAAAAATATAATTTCAATCCACTCTATAATCACAAGCTTAATGCTTCACTAACCATAATATTCAATAATTTTTCAACAAATATTTATTTATATATTTGTTTGAATTGAAGACACACACAGAGTGAGAGAGAGAGAGAAAGAGAGAGAGAGACTCTTCCATCTGCTGGGTTACTCCCCAAATCAAGTGACCACATCCCCCACAGCTGGAGCTAGGACAGACTGTAGCCAGGAGCTCCTCTCAGGTCTCTCACATAGGTGGGAAAGGCCAAAGCACTTGGGCCGAGTTTCGCTGCCTTCCAGGTGCGGTAGCAGGGAGCTGGATTGGAAGTAGAGTAGCAGTAACTCAAACCAGCACTTCAATATGGAATGTGGCTGCCCCAAGTGGGGCTTAACTGGCTGTAATAAAACCCATAAAAGCAAATCACTTTTTAAAAATCTCCTTAAGCAAGTATATCATAAATCAACATTTATTATCCTACACTTATGAACTACGAGGTGGTTTGAGGTCAGAGAAAAAGCTGCCTGCCTGCAACTGTGAGGACACTTGCATGACTCTTCACATGCTTTGGTTTTAGAGAACAACTAAAAAGCTTTCATGCAATTTTCAAAGTGTTTTGTGATTAGAAAAATATTTAAACATTAGACAAATCAAAGAGATTAAACTGAAACAGCTGGAGAGGAAGCAGAGCGTTTTGAGAATCTAAAATTTCTCGAAATGTGTATGAGAAGGATGGGTCTAAAGGAATAGGAATAAGAATGTAGCTCTCCAAAATTTCTAGTGCCTTTTGGCTAACTGGTCAGGGTTGGGGGAGGAGGTAGAGAGGGCAGGAGGGCAGGAGAGCAGGAGGGAGGGAGGGAGACAGAGAGAGAGAGAGAGAGAGAGAGAAAGAAAGAAAGGAAGGAAGAGAGAGGAGAGAAAGAGAGAAAGAGAGAGAAAGAGAGAGAGAAAAGAGAGAAAGAGAGAGAGAAAGAGAGAGAAAGAGAGAGAAAGAGAGAGAGAAAGGAAGAAAGGAAGAAAGGAAGGAAGGAAGGAAAGAAGGAAGGGAAAGAAAGAGAGAGAGAGAGAGAAAGAAAGAAAGAAAGAAAGAAAGAAAGAAAGAAAGAAAGAAAGAAAGAAAGAAAGAAAGAGAGAGAATGAGATCAATCTCATCTGCTGGTTCATTCTCCAAATACCTGCAACAGCTGACCAGCTGAGCTGGGCCAAGTGGAAGCTAGTCCCCCATACGGGTGGCAGGGACCCAGGTACTTGAGTTAGGGTCCATTGATTTCTCAGGTCCATTATCTGGAAGCTGGATTAGAAGCAGAGCAGCGAGGGCTTGAACTGGAGCTCCCAGATGGGACGCTGGTGTCATAAGAGATGACTTAACTCACTGTGCCACACACCCACTCCAAAAGGGTCATTTGTATTAGGCTGAGTTGGGGGGATGGTTTCCAAGTTCTCAGGAATTGGTGGACTTTAAATTAATGGACTTTAAATTAATCAATCCCCATGGGATAAGCTGGCTTGCCATTGTCTGGCTGACCAAAACTTAGTCTTGTTTTATTTCACTCTGTGGTCATCATCTCTGCATATTGGTGTCACTCTTTAGGGAGTGATCCAGAAGGAGCTCCATATGTTTGTGTGTGCCCCTCCTTCCTCTGTCATACTCCTCCCACTCCACCATCATCCCACCAGTAGGAAAGTACATGGCTCCATGTGAGCGTTGATCCAGAAGGAACTCTATATGTATGTGTGTGCCCCTCCTTCCTCTGTCATACTCCTCCCACTCCACCATCATCCCACCAGTAGGAAAGTGCATGGCTCCATGTGACCATTGATTGTGATTTGATACAAGTTGAACAGTTAGTCATTGCATTTCACTCCCCCCACCTCCACTGCACAGTTGCATGTAGTCATTGTTGGAGTTTACTGTTAAGTATCACCACCCAAATTGACTTGATTGTATCTCATTTTCTGAGGCCAAATTGCCTGGAATTTTAACAATGAAAGTGGATATAAAAACAACAAACAGGGCACTTTCCTTGACTTCCTGTTCATTTTGATCTTGCTATGATTTGAAGAGTCACATCAAGAACTGGGTGTTTTATTACATTGGTTGATCAACATAGAAGTCAACCTGTCTTATGTTACATGCCACCTTACAAAAAAAGGACAAAGTATTTTTACATTTTATCCTTAACACTAAGAGCTTGAAAAGCATTTGATGAAAACATAAGCTTGAAAAGCATTTGATGAAAACATAAAACAGATATTTACAAATATGGTAGCAATGTTGTCCAGAGTGCTTATTCCTAACAACCTGGAAGTAGCTGACATCAACTGGGAGACCTTGATGTGCTTTGGCTCGAAGTGAAATAGTGACCATTGCCAATGTCCCCACTTAGTCACGTGTGCCTTGTACAATGGTACTCCCAAAAGTTTATGGAAAATGGAATTAAAAGAAGATTCATTTCAGTGCCAAGAATTCTTGAAATGGATGCATATGAGGGCTCTTCAAAAGAGTAATGGAAATGTGTATTAAGAAAACCCTGTGTGTGGATTTCACATATTTTTGCACCTAAGTGAATGTATCTTGTAATTCCATTTCTATGACCTTTTTGAAGTACTCTTAACTAAAATTAAAAGGTAGAATCACATAGTAGTGGATGCATTACCAAACTCCTAAGTAGATGAAACTTTGATCATACAGGTCACTCTATAATGCATCCAAGAAGACTGTGAACCACTTCAATCATAAAAATGATTGTTCAGTCTGCAGAATTTATATAAAACATACCATAAATTGCACATAAATGGGGAATTTTTCTAGGTGATGGGATTCCTTTTGTCACAATCTCCTGTGATTTCTGGTTCTCTGTGTTATAGCAACAAAGGATAATACCACGAGTTGTACAGAGAGGAAGCCCTCTTGGGAACTGATGTGTTGCGTGTGAGCTTCCTGCTTTAAAACCCAGGCATCCCAGCTTGTCATGAGCATGGACCAGAAGGGGCAGGTGCATATGCTCCAATCCTTCCATGGAATCTCCACCCAGCTGTCCCAAAGGGGCACAGACAGAAGTCCAGCAACCTTTTCTGGAGCCCCTGTGAGACCAGGGCTGGATTCCTGATCTGCTGTCCCAGGAGAAATCTAATGGTGGCTGGTGCCTCATAAACTGCTGATGAGCCGTGTGAAAATTGGTTGAGTTGAAAGTGGATTATCAAATTAAAATTGTGTTTGTAACAGCAATTGCCTTCCACCAACTCAGATGCTTTGAAGGGAAGCACATCCTGTTTGAGGCGTGAGTGACACAGTCATCATTTGGTTACATGCTGTAGATGGGTCAGGAGCAGGTCTAGCTATGGGAGTCCTACAGAGATCTTAAAATCTGTAGAACGAGCAAGAAACACATGATTTTTATATGTGAGTGCAAAGGTATCCCAGACGTAATTGACGGATTTGGAGTAACTGAGCACACATACACTGAATCTTCCATCAGTACTGGTGATTTTCGATGAGTTTGACTCATCTCCCCTCCAGGGTGATATAACTTAATAGAAAATCTCCAACAGCCCCCGATCCTTCTGACTTTGGTCTTCTCTCTCTTTTTCAGATTAGTTGCTCTTTGCTGCTTTTACAATTTTAAATCCCTAGGATGTGGAACTTTGACGAAAACTTTATTTTTGGAAAAGATTTATTTATTTGAAAGTCAGAGTTACACAAAGAGAGAAGGAGAGACACAGAGAGAGAGGTCCTCCATCTGCTGGTTCACTCCCCAGTTGGCCACAATGGCTGGAGCTGTGTCAATCTGAAGCCAGGAGCCAGGAGCTTCCTCTGGGTCTCCCACACATGTGCAGGGGCCCAAGGACTGGAGCCAGCTTCTGCTGCTTTCCTAGGCCATAGCATAGAGCTAGATTGGAAGTGGAGCTGCCGGGATTCGAACTGGCGCCTGTATGGGATGCTGGCACTGAAGGTGGCGGCTTTACCCACTATGCCATAGCACTGACCCCAAAAACCTTTTTCTTGTAAATTCACATGCAGGAAGACAAAAGAGTCAATAATGATTGTATTTGCTGGCGCCACGGCTCAATAGGCTAATCCTCCGCCTTGCGGTGCTGGCACACCGGGTTCTAGTCCAGGTCGGGGTGCCGGATTCTGTCCGGATCGCTCCTCTTCCTGTCCAGCTCTCTGCTGTGGCCTGGGAGTGCAGTGGAGGATGGCCCAGGTACTTGGGCCCTGCACCCTCATGGGAGACCAGGAGAAGCACCTGGCTCCTGGCTTCAGATCAGCGTGGTGCACCGGCCGCAGTGCGCCTGCCACAGTAGCCATTGGGGGGTGAACCAACGGCAGAGGAAGACCTTTCTCTCTGTCTCTCTCTCCCACTGTCCACTCTGCCTGTCAAAAAAATTTTTTTTAATTAAAAAAAAATGACTTGTATTTCCATTTGAGCATGTGTGCATCTGGTGTCTGTACCCTGATACACCATGGTGGGCTTGCACGTCAGTCATGAGCAGTGGGTGATGAAGAGCTGTTTGCAGCCAGGGGACAGCCCTGGGGTCCACTCACTTTAATCCCAGCAGCTGTGGCCAACTGTGTGTGGCCCCAAGCTTCCCTACCTTGCTGGACACGGATGATGGATTGTCACTTCAAATGCGTTTCCGTGGGCGCTCATTGTACATGCAGTTTGAGTCTTTGATACTCTCAGCTGCTCATAAAATGCTTGTCTCTAATTAGAAGGCAGCGGGTGCTACATTGTAGCTTAAGAATTAGCCCAGATATTGATCAGTTCTGTACACATGGAATTTTTAGGTGTTTGATATATCTATTTCATTTGTAATGATTATCCAGCGCTTCAAACATTTTTTTTTTCACAATTAGGTGTTTCTCAAGGCACTTTCTACCACCATGGAGTGAGGGATTTTGTGCAGAAAGGACTTCACCCTCTACAGGTGATGTTTCTACAGAGCCTGACTCCCTGTTGGTTTTGAGAGTTCCCAGTGAAGCAATCCAGCTCACTGAAAGTCCCAGGACTTGAAATCTACCAGAACAAAGCTCACATCTTGGCAAAGGCTCTTTCCAGTTCTGAAATGGCTCACAAGACACCAACGCTCCTGGGTGTCTTTCTTTTCTGTAAATTAAAGCTAATAATAAGGCACTTGTAATGGCAGATTGCAATTGTGTACCACAGACCTAGCTCTGGGCTCCTGCCTTCATGGTTTAAAGATTAGCCCTACTATGTTCCTATTGTAATCTTCACAGGCACTGTGCATGGAGGGGTGCAGGGAGGCACAGAGCAGGAAATCCCTACTCTTGCTCTTGGTAAAATCCACCTGTGGCTTCTCTGACCAGAGCCACTTCACTCATTGTGTGGAAATGATCATGACTACTTGATCCAAAGAATCGGAAGCTGGCCTTTCTGATTCCTCTGACACTGGAGGGTGTGTGTTGGTCTAGAAGTGAGCTCTGCAGGCTGCTGGCCCTCAGCCATGCCAATGCTGATTGCAAGGTGCCTGGTGTCAAGTCTGAGAGGCACAGCATATAAAATTCACACTGGATCTTGGAACCAGGTGAGAAGAAAGGACGCAAAATATCCTATTAGTGATTTTTATGTAGTTTATACTTGTCAACATCACCTTTTGGATGTATTTGGGAAGTAAAATATATTACTAAAGCCAAGTTTAACTTTTTAACTTTCTATGTGCCTTCTCTAATATTTAAAATTATAGTGGCAGGGATGGCACTTTGGTGCTGTAGGTTAATCCTCTGCCTTCAGTGCTGGAATCCCATATGGGTGCCGGTTCTAGTCCCAGCTGCTCCTCTTCCAATCCAGCTTTCTGGTATGCCCTGGGAAAGCAGTAGAAGACAGCCCAAACACTTGGGCCCCTGCACCCACGTGGGAGACCCAGAAGATGCTCCTGGCTCTGGGCTTCAGGTCGTTTAAGTAGATGGTATACCTTTCTCTATGTCTTTCCCTCTCACTGTCTGTAACTCTTCCTGTCAAATAAATAAGTAAATAAAATTATAGTGGCTTGTGTTGCATTTCCACTGGAGAGGGTTAAGAGGGAGCAATGTAGAAAGACTTCAGCAGATAAAACTTTTGTTCCTTAGTAGAAATTCTATAGAATTTTAAAGATCACTGAAACAACTTGGATAATATTTATCACAGCAACCACACAGCAGTGCATTCTGATGTTTTATTTAATTCAAATTTCAATTGTGATGGATGTTCATTCTAGAATATTCTGGCATCTCTGATGTCTTTTCTGTACCCACAGACACAGACATTAAAATCTGGGTGTGTCTTGTTCAGGAGTTCAGGAACCACCCCCACCCCGGCAATATACCTGCAGACCCAGAGCGTATATGAACATAGGGTCCTGAAGACCTTCCCTCCTTAGAGATATTTGTGATAAATCAGATAATTCCCTTTCCTCAGTCCCGCAGATGCATTTATCCATAAAAGCTTTATGGACCTCCCCGTCTGCTCCCCCCCACCAAATTCTAACCTATCTTGATGCAATGGAGATGGTGGCCCACTCCAAAGGCAACGGGCTCCCCCACAGTTGGCTTGCTCTTAGGCATGACTCTGTGGCTACTTCGGGACAGGGATTGGGGCAGGTGGGAGCTGTCCCTTGGAGGCTGGGACCTGGGAGAGCGGCACAGCACAGAGTCCTGCCAACACTTGCTTTCCCACTGTGGAGCCCCAGGCTGTGGCCCCAGCAGGTGGCAGGATTGAGAAACTCTTCAGACAGAAGCACTTGTCCGTGCTTCTGAGACATGACAAGAGTGAACAGAAGGTTTTTGTTGTCTACGACCCAGAAAGTTGTGGTTGATTTTGCCACAACTTGCCTGGCCTCTCTAGTGTGACAGCTATGTCTGCCTGTGGGATTAGAAACCATACTGCACCTGCTTCCCAGATAACCCAGCTCGCGGTCATCCCCTAGCTCTCGCTGCCTACAAATACACTGTAAATTTACATATGTGTCATGTTTATGTGCTGTTCTCTGCTGCTTCCTCCAAAACGTCAGATCACAAGGGTGAGTTACATCCCTGGCACGCAGAGTAGAAGCCCATGTTTAATTGAATGAATGAATAAAACCATGAGTTCCACCAATAGCCATTCTCTGTCCCAAGAATACTTTTCTATAGACTAGTTCCTTGTTCATAGCTTTAAACTACATATACACACTCACTGTAAGGAAGCGTTTCAATAGGATTGCAGGATTGAATTAAAATCACAAAACAAAGGGATGAAGTTAAAATTAGAAATAAATTCTTCCCTTGTAATTGAACAGAGCGCTAGGTCCACAGTTAGGGTTCTGTGGTCATTATGTGGGCTTCTCTAGCCCTTGGAGAGATCTGGGGATGTGTACTCCCTTGCATAGAAATCCGATTTGCATGCACACAAGATCAGTGGCTGTGTACTGTGTCTGGGGACCCAAGGAAGAACACATGAAAACACACCTTCTGTCTTTACTTTAAATTCATTTCCAGCCTGAGCTGCAATTGGGCCTCTAGCATTTCTGTAATGTAGTTTTTAATTGAATTGCTTCTTTTTTTCACGTGAAAGTGTTCTATTATGAAGGAATTGGCAGGATCACAGCAGCCATGAGAAAACATGTTTAAACTACTGTTATATAATTTCCACTTGCCGTGGCATTGATCCTAATGGATGCACGCAAAAAAAAAAAAAAAAAATCTAAAAATTTAAGGTGGCCGCGTAGATACTCTGAAACCAGGGACTCTTTTAAAAGCCATTTTGTAAAGAGCCTCTCCCTGCCCATAGCGCTCAGGCACCTGGGGGCCACTGCCTCTCCCTGACACTTAGCTGCTTACTCCTGGGACTGCCCACAGGCTGAGAAACTGGCCAGAAATGTCTCTTTTGACTATTCTTTGGCTGAGCTCTCCTTTCCTCTCTATGACAATTTAGTCCAAATTCTACACTCCCTAATTCAAAATGTTCTCTCATCATGATTTGATGGACTCCATTTGATGGTAACCATTCAACAGAAAATTGACAGATTCTTGGGAAGTTATGAACTCAGCATGTGCCACGCTGGGGACTCCAGCCTTGCAAACAGATAGACGTGAGTACAGACAGGGCACTCAACCTGCACGTGGTGCATGTGGGAGAGTATGTGCAGATGTGTATGTGTGTGGGTGTCTGGGAATGTGGGAGTGGGGGTGCATGTAGAGATCTGCACACTCATGGATATGTAATGGGGGGAGTGTTGACTGCTGTAAAAACACAGGAAGGACCCTCCACTCAAAATCAAGCTTGAGGCCAATGATGCTGCCCCTGTGATTGGCGGCTTTCAGCAGTGCAGGGCTGGCCTCCCAAACTGTGCTAATGCTGTCTGGAAAGGATGGGGGAGGGGACTGTACCAGGGTTGCTGTGCTTCTGGGTGGGACCCTGAGAGGTTCTGTTGCAGCAGGCTGTTAGCTGGTGTGAGCCTCTGCCCACCTGGGAGCATCCAGGACTTTGTAACAATTTGTAGAGATGTAGGCAGGAGGGGAAGGAAGTGGGCAAGGCTTCAAAGCCTTCAACAGTTGAATATCAAAAATAGAGTCTCTATTGAGGTGTGTGTGTGAAAGAGACTGTATGACTCTAACTACACATCTGCTACAATAGTACAAGTTCTAAAGAAACAAAAATTGATAACCATCAAACCTTGCACCAGGGTTCTTAGATCCCAAAAGGGAAGTTGACCATGTTTTTAAGACAGAGAAAAGGGATTGGCGCTGTGGAGTATGGGCACAGGTTTGCTTCCTAGCTGCTCCTCTTCCAATCCAGCTCTCTGGTATGCCCCGGGAAAGCAGTAGAAGATGGCCCAAGTCCTTGGGTCCCTGCACCCACATGGGAGACCCAGAAGAAGCTCCTGGCTTCAGATCAGCTCAGCTCTGACCGCTGAGGCCATTGGGGGAGTGAACCAGCAGATGGAAGACTTTTTTTCTGTCTGTCTCTCTCTGTAACTTTATCTGTCAAATATATAAATAAAATCTTAAAAAAAAAATAA